>NC_142440.1:38197727-38799090 GCF_059453495.1 Arachis ipaensis
TATCGGAGGATGGGGTATATCCATGAGGGGGGGCTCGGCGCCTGGGTTGCACACAGGATGACTGCTGGTTCAGTTGTCAGCCCCTGGATTAGAGACCTGTTTCTCGTTCCGGGTTTGGTGCATGCTAACTTGGAGAGGAGGTCTGCTTGGGCGTTTCTTTCTCTGGAGACATGTTGAACCACGACTTCCTCAAAGCTTTTGCATAGCTCTTTTACTTTCTCCAGGTACTTTCTCCAGGTATTTATCTGGGAGGTGACGATCTGGGAGTTGCTGCTGACTTCTATTCTTGATGCCCCGACTTCTTTGGCTAGGATTAACCCTCCTATCAGGGCTTCGTACTCAGCCTGGTTGTTGGAGACTGGGAAGTCGAACTTGATCGATTGTTCGTAAGCTACCCCTGCCGAGTTTTCGAGGATGATTCCGGCCCCTCCAAATGTTTGGTTGGATGCTCCGTCAACGTGGAGCTTCCACCGTGTGCTCGGTATGTCGGGTGCCTCTCCCGTGACTTCTACCAGGAAATCCACCAGTGCTTGGGCTTTGATTGCCTGCCCGGGCTCGTATTGCAGGTCGTATTGAGACAGCTCTACTGCACATGCCATCATTCTCCCTGCAAGGTCGGGTTTTTGAAGGACTTGCCGTATGGCCTGGTCGGTTCTCAGGATGACCACGTGCCCCTGGAAGTATTGTTTTAGCCTTCTAGACGAGGTTAGTAGGGCGTAGGCCAATTTTTCCAGCTTGGTGTACTTCAACTCCGCCCCTTGGAGTACTTTGCTGATGAAGTATATTGGGTGTTGAGTCTTGTCTTCTTCTCGGACGAGGATTGCCGCCATGGCTTGTGTGGTCACCGCTAGATATAGGTACAGCAGTTCTCCTTCTCTGGGCTTGCTGAGCACGGGAGGTTCTGATAGTATCTTTTTGAAATGGTGGAATGCTTCTTCGCACGCCGGAGTCCATTCGAAGGCGATCCCTTTCTTCATTAGGTTAAAGAATGGGATGGCCTTCTCTGCCAAGGCTCCGAGGAACCGGGACAAAGCCGTAAGTTTCCCAGCGAGCCGCTGCACATCTTTGACGCATCCTGGGCTAGTCATTTTGAGGACGGCTTCGCACTTGTCGGGGTTGGCCTCTACCCCCCCCTTTGTGTTATCATGAAGCCTAGGAATTTCCCAGCTTCCATGGCAAATGCGTATTTGAGTGGGTAAAGCCTCATCTTGAATTTCCTTAGTGCCTCGAAGACGGTTTGGAGGTCGTCAATAAGACTGCTCGGCTCTGCTGTTTTCTCCAGGATGTCGTCGACGTACACCTCTACTATTTTGCCGATGAGGTCGTGGAAGACCTTGCTCATCAGCCTTTGGTAGGTGGCTCCTACGTTCCTCAATCCGAATGGCATCACCTTGTAGCAGTAGGTGCCTGCCGGTGTTATGAATGTCGTTTTGTCTTCGTCAGGTCGGTGCATCGAGATCTGGTTATAGCCAAAGTCTGCGTCCATGAAGCTGAGGAAGCGATATCCTGCCGCCGAGTCTACCGAGGTGTCGATGTTGGGGAGGGGGAAAGAGTCTTTACGACATGTTTTGTTCAGATCGGAATAGTCGACACACATTCTCCATCTCCCGCTGGCTTTTTTAACGAGGACGACGTTGGACAGCCATGTCGAGTACTTGGGCTCTTTGATGAATCCGGCTTCTAGTAGTCCGTCTGTTTGCTTGGCCACCTCATCGGCCCTTTCCTGAGACATCTTTCTTCGCCTTTGGGCTACTGATGAGCGGATAATTTATACGCTTTTTGGCATTATTTTTAGTATATTTTTAGTAGGATCTAGTTACTTTTAGGGATGTTTTTATTAGTTTTTATGTTAAATTCACATTTCTGGACTTTACTATGAGTTTGTGTGTTTTTCTGGGATTTCAGGTATTTTCTGGCTGAAATTGAGGGACTTGAGCAAAAATCATATTCAGAGGTAGAAGAAGGACTGCTGATGCTGTTGGATTCTGACCTCCCTACACTCAAAGTGGATTTTCTGGAGCTACAAAACTCAAAATGGCACGCTTCTAATTGCATTGGAAAGTAGACATCCAGGGTTTCCAGCAATATATAATAGTCCATACTTTGGCCGAGTTTAGACGACGCAAAAGAGTGTTGAACGCCAGTTCTACGCTGCAGTCTGGAGTTAAACGCCAAAAACACGTCACGAACCAGAGTTGAACGCCAGAAACACGTTACAAACTGGCGTTCAACTCCAAGAATGACCTCTGCACGTGTAAACTTCAAGTTCAGCCCAAGCACACACCAAGTGGGCCCCGGAAGTAGATTTATGCATCAATTACTTACTTCTGTAAACTCTAGTAACTAGTTTAGTATAAATAGGACTTTTTACTATTGTATTTTCATCTTGGGACGTCTAGTTCTTAGATTATGGGGGCTGGCCATTCGGCCATGCCTGAACCTTTCACTTATGTATTTTTAACGGTAGAGTTTCTACACTCCATAGATTAAGGTGTGGAGCTCTGCTGTTCCTCATGAATTAATGCAAAGTACTACTGTTTTCTATTCAATTCAACTTATTCTGCTTCTAAGATATCCATTCGCACCCAAGAACATGATGAATGTGATGATTATGTGACGCTCATCATCATTCTCACTTATGAACGCGTGCCTGACAAACACTTCCGTTCTACATGCAACCAAGCTAGAATGAGTATCTCTTAGATATCTAATACAGAGGACCGAGTCCGAGATATTAGAATCTTCGTGGTATAAGTTAGAACCTATGGATGGCCATTCCTGAGATCCAGAAAGTCTAAACCTTGTCTGTGGTATTCCGAGTAGGATCTGGGAAGGGATGGCTGTGACGATCTTCAAACTCGCGAGTGCTGGGCGTAGTGACAGACGCAAAAGGAGGGTGAATCCTATTCCAGTATGATCGAGAACCTCAGATGATTAGTCGTGCCGTGACAGAGCATTTGGACCTTTTTCACAAGAGGATGGGATGTAGCCATTGACAACGGTGATGCCCTTACAGAAAGCTTGCCATGGAAAGGAGTAAGACTGATTGGATGAAGACAGCGGGAAAGCAGAGATTCAGAGGAACGAAAGCATCTCTATACGCTTATCTGAAATTCTCACCAATGAATTACATAAGTATTTCTATCTTTATTTTCTATTTATTTATTTATTAATTTTGAAAACTTCATAACCATTTGATATCTGCCTGACTGAGATTTACAAGGTGACCATAGCTTGCTTCATACCGACAATCTCCGTGGGATCGACCCTTACTCACGTAAGGTTTTATTACTTGGACGACCCAGTGCACTTGCTGGTTAGTCGTGCGAAGTTGTGAAATTATGTCTGGACCATGGTATTGTGCACCAGTTCTTGGAGCCATTGCCGGGGAGAGAACGAACAACAAATTTTACAACCTCTGAGATCACAATTTTGCATACCAAGTTTTTGGCGCCGTTGTCGGAGATTGTTCGAGTTTGGACAACAGAGTCAACCAGAGTCCCCACAGTCAAACTCTAAGTTTGGTGTTGAACTCCTATATCCAAACTCTAAGTTTGGTGTTGGGGAGTCTCAACAATGCTCTGAACATCTGTGAGGCTCCATGAGAGCCCACTGTCAAGCTATTGACATTAAAGAAGCGCTTGTTGGGAGGCAACCCAATTTTTATTTAATTATATTTTTTATTAGTTATATGTCTTCATAGGTTCATGATCATGTGGAGTCACAAAAATAAATTAAAAAATTGAAGAAAAAATAAAAAAAATAGCAGAAGAAAAATCACACCCTGGAGGAGGATCTTACTGGCGTTTAAACGCCAGTAAGGAGCATCTGGCTGGCGTTCAACGCCAGAACAGAGCATGGATCTAGCATTGAACGCCAGAAACAAGCAGCATCCTGGTGTTCAGACGCCAGAAATGCACACTGAGGAAGAGCTAGCGCTGAACGCCAGAAACAAGCATCTGGGCGCTGAACGCCCAGAACAAGCATCAATTCAGCGTTTAAATGCCAGAATTGCATGCAAAGGCATTTTACATGCCTAATGGGTGCAGGGATGCAAATCCTTGACACCTCAGGATCTGTCTGTGGACCCCACAGGATCCCCATCTACCACCACTCACTCTCTTCCCTCTTCTCAATGTTCATCCTCTCTTCCCAATAAACACTCTTCCCCAAAACTCTTCACCAATCACCTCAATCTCTCTTCCCTATCACCACTTCACCACTCACATCCATCCACTCTTCCCCATAAACCTACCTCATAAAATCCACCTACCTTCAAAATTCAAAATCAATTTCCCACCCAAACCCACCCTATATGGTCGAAATTAACCCCCTCCCCTCCCTATATAAAGCCCTCCATTCTTCCTCATTTTCACACAACACAACCCTCTCTTTCCCTTCTTGGCCGAATACACCTCTCCTTCCCCTCCTCCATATTTTCTTCTTCTTCTTCATCTATTCTTTCTTCTCTTGCTCGAGGGCGAGCAATATTCTAAGTTTGGTGTGGTAAAAGCATAAGCTTTTTGTTTTTCCATTACCATTGATGGCACCTAAGACCGGAGAATCCTCTAGAAAAGGGAAAGGAAAGACAAAAGCTTCCACCTCCGAGTCATGGGAGATGGAAAGATTCATCTCCAAAGCTCATCAAGACCACTTCTATGATGTTGTGGCCAAGAAGAAGGTGATCCCCGAGGTCCCTTTCAAGCTCAAGAGAAATGAGTATCCGGAGATCCGACATGAAATCCAAAGAAGAGGTTGGGAAGTTCTAACAAACCCCATCCAACAAGTCGGCATCCTAATGGTTCAAGAGTTCTATGCCAATGCATGGATCACTAGGAACCATGATCAAAGTAAGAACCCGAATCCAAAGAATTATCTCACCATGGTTCGGGGGAAATACTTAGATTTTAGTCCAGAAAATGTGAGGTTGGCGTTTGACTTGCCTATGATGCAAGGAGATGCACGCCCCTACACTAGAAGGGTCAACTTTGATCAAAGGTTGGACCAAGTCCTCATGGAAATATGTGTGGAAGGAGCTCAATGGAAGATTGACTCAAAAGGCAAACCGGTTCAACTTAGAAGACTGGACCTTAAGCCTGTGGCTAGAGGATGGTTGGAGTTCATCCAACGCTCCATCATCCCCACTAGCAACCGATCTGAAGTTACTGTGGATCGGGCCATCATAATTCATAGCATCATGACTGGTGAGGAAGTACAAGTTCATGAAGTCATCTCCCTTGAACTCTACAAAATAGCCGAAAAGTCCTCCCCCTTGGCAAGGCTAGCTTTCCCTCATCTTATTTGCCATCTATGTTACTCAGCTGAAGCTTTCATAGAAGGAGACATTCCCATTGAGGAAGAGAAGTCCATCACTAAGAAAAGGATGAAGCAAACAAGAGAGCCCACTCATGGAGCTCAAGAAACACATGAGGAAGCTCATCATCAAGAAATCCCTAAGATACCTCAAGGGATGCACTTTCCTCCACAGAATTTTTGGGAGCAAATCAACACCTCCCTAGGAGAATTAAGTTCCAACATGGGACAATTAAGGGTGGAACATCAAGAGCACTCCATCATCCTTCATGAAATTAGAGAAGATCAAAAAGCAATGAGGGAGGAGCAACAAAGACAATGAAGAGACATATAAGAGCTCAAGGACATCATTGGTTCCTCAAGAAGGAAACGCCACCATCACTAAGGTGGATTCATTCCTTGTTCTTATATTCTCTGTTTTTCGTTTTTCTTATGTTAAGTGCTTATCCATGTTTGTGTCTTATTACATGATTATTAGTATTTAGTAACTATGTCTTAAAGTTATGAATGTCCTATGAATCCATCACCTCTCTTAAATGAAAAATATTTTAATTCAAAAGAACAAGAAGTACATGAGTTTTGAATTTATCCTTGAACTTAGTTTAATTATATTAATGTGGTGACAATGCTTCTTGTTTTCTGAATGAATGCCTGAACAGTGCATATGTCTTTTGAAGTTGTTGTTTAAGAATGTTAAATATGTTGGCTCTTGAAAGAATGATGACAAGGAGACATGTTATTTGATAATCTGAAAAATCATAAAAATGATTCTTGAAGCAAGAAAAAGCAGTGAATACAAAGCTTGCAGAAAAAAAATATAGCGAAAAAAAAAAAGCAAGCAGAAAAAGGCAAAAGCTCTTAAAACCAAAAGGCAAGAGAAAAAAGCCAATAGCCCTTAAAACCAAAAGGCAAGGGTAAATAAAAAGGATCCCAAGGCTTTGAGCATCAGTGGATAGGAGGGCCTAAAGGAATAAAATCCTGGCCTAAGCGGCTAAACCAAGCTGTCCCTAACCATGTGCTTGTGGCGTGAAGGTGTCAAGTGAAAACTTGAGACTGAGCGGTTAAAGTCAAGGTCCAAAGCAAAAGAAGAGTGTGCTTAAGAACCCTGGACACCTCTAATTGGGGACTTTAGCAAAGCTAAGTCACAATCTGAAAAGGTTCACCCAATTATGTGTCTGTGGCATTTATGTATCCGGTGGTAATACTGGAAAACAAAGTGCTTAGGGCCACGACCAAGACTCATAAAGTAGCTGTGTTCAAGAATCAACATAATGAACTAGGAGAATCAATAACATTATCTGAACTCTGAGTTCCTATAGATGTCAATCATTCTGAACCTCAATGGATAAAGTGAGATGCCAAAACTATTCAAGAGGCAAAAAGCTACAAGTCCCGCTCATCTGATTGGAGCTATGTTTTATTGATAGTTTGGAATTTATAGTATATTCTCTTCTTTTTATCCTATTTGATTTTCAGTTGCTTGGGGACAAGCAACAATTTAAGTTTGGTGTTGTGATGAGCGGATAATTTATACGCTTTTTGGCATTGTTTTTAGTATGTTTTTAGTAGGATCTAGTTACTTTTAGGGATTTTTTTATTAGTTTTTATGTTAAATTCACATTTTTGGAATTTACTATGAGTTTGTGTATTTTTCTGTGATTTCAGGTATTTTCTAGCTGAAATTGAGGGACTTGAGCAAAAATCAGATTCAGAGGTAGAAGAAGGACTGTTGATGCTGTTGGATTCTGACCTCCCTGCACTCAAAGTAGATTTTTTGGAGCTACAGAACTCAAAATGGCGCACTTCTAATTTCGTTGGAAAGTAGACATCTAGGGCTTTCCAGTAATATATTATAGTCCATACTTTGGCTGAGTTTAACGATGCAAAAGAGCATTGAACGCCAGTTCTACGCTGCAGTCTGGAGTTAAACGCCAGAAACACGTCACGAACCAGAGTTGAACGCCAGAAACACGTTACAAACTGGCGTTCAACTCCAAGAATGACCTCTGCACGTGTAAACTTCAAGCTCAGCCCAAGCACACACCAAGTGGGCTTCGGAAGTGGATTTATGCATCAATTACTTACTTCTGTAAACCCTAGTAACTAGTTTAGTATAAATAGGACTTTTTACTATTGTATTTTCATCTTGGGACGTCTAGTTCTTAGATCATGGGGGCTGGCCATTCGGCCATGCATGAACCTTTCACTTATGTATTTTTAACGGTAGAGTTTCTACACTCCATAGATTAAGGTGTGGAGCTCTGCTGTTCCTCATGAATTAATGTAAAGTACTACTGTTTTCTATTCAATTCAACTTATTCCGCTTCTAAGATATCCATTCGCACCCAAGAACATGATGAATGTGATGATTATGTGACGCTCATCATCATTCTCACTTATGAACGCGTGCTTGACAAACACTTCTGTTCTACATGCAACCAAGCTAGAATGAGTATCTCTTAGATATCTAATACAGAGGACCGAGTCCGAGATATTAGAATCTTCATGGTATAAGTTAGAACCCATGGATGGCCATTTCTGAGATCCGGAAAGTCTAAACCTTGTCTGTGGTATTCCGAGTAGGATCTGGGAAGGGATGGCTGTGACGATCTTCAAACTCGCGAGTGCTGGGCGTAGTGACAGACGCAAAAGGAGGGTGAATCCTATTCCAGTATGATCGAGAACCTCAGATGATTAGTCGTGTCGTGACAGAGCATTTGGACCTTTTTCACAAGAGGATGAGATGTAGCCATTGACAACGGTGATGCCCTTACAGAAAGCTTGCCATGGAAAGGAGTAAGACTGATTGGATGAAGACAGCGGGAAAGCAGAGATTCAGAGGAACGAAAGTATCTCTATACGCTTATCTGAAATTCTCACCAATGAATTACATAAGTATTTCTATCTTTATTTTCTATTTATTTATTTATTTATTTTGAAAACTTCATAACCATTTGATATCTGCCTGACTGAGATTTACAAGGTAACCATAGCTTGCTTCATACCGACAATCTCCGTGGGATCGACCCTTACTCATGTAAGGTTTTATTACTTGGATGACCCAGTGCACTTGCTGGTTAGTTGTGCGAAGTTGTGAAATTATGTCTGGACCATGGTATTGTGCACCAGTTCTTGGAGCCATTGCCGGGGAGAGAACGAACAACAAATTTTACAACCTCTGAGATCACAATTTCACATACCAGCTACCGGCTTGGCATCTGGTTTGATGGATAGCCGGTGGGACATAACTTCGGGGTCCAACCCCGGCATGTCTGACGGCGTCCACGCAAAGAGGTTACTGTTTTCTTTGACGATCTCCATGAGGGGGCCCTTCAGCTCGTGAGGAAGGTTCCTATTTACAAAGGTAAACTGCTCTACCGAGTTTCCTATTTGGAACTTCTCCATGTCTCCTTCTGGTTCTGACCTTGACTTGTCCTCCATCCTTACGTCCAGGTCTGTCAGGAACACGCTGGCTGCCTTTTTTGACTCTATCCTCAGGAAGAGACTGGCGTTGTCGCAGGTGACCGCCGCTTCTAAGTCTCCCCTAATGGAGCCAACGGCTCCCTTGTCCGTTATGAACTTCATTGTTAAGAATTTGGTGCATATTACGGCTGAGAACTCGTTGATGGTTTTTCTCCCCAGGATGATGTTGTAGGCTGTGGAGTCCTTGAGGACTACGAAGTCCGCCATAACCGACCTCCTGATGTCTCCGGTTCCTAGGCAGATTCGGAGGGAGATTGTCCGGTGGGGTTTGATATAGTTATCGCCTAGTCCCATGACCCCGTGCTGGTGGCTCTTGAGGTCAGATTCTTTGAGTCCCATGGCATTGAATACATTCCTGAACAGGATATTGGAGTCAGCCGCAGTGTCGACGAGGATCCGCCTGACTAACCCCGTCCCGACCATCGCTGCGATTACCATGGGGGTTTTCGGGGATATCGTGAAACCATTGGTCTTCTGGACCGAAAGATATCATTTGAGTTCCTCTATTTGGGATGGCGGGACCTCCCGTCGAGATGGATAGGACCCGGGCATTCTCTTTTGCTGCCAATCTGGACTTGGGGGGGTTATCACGCCTGACCACGATGTTGAACACGAAAGTTGGGGGTCGTCGGCATTCCCTGTGGGTTCTTGTCTTGGTTTGACAGTCCGGCTGAGGTCCTCCTCGGAGCATTCTCGCTCTCGTCTCCTTGGTTCTTGGATGAGTCGGGAGAATTCGTTCAACTTTCCCTCCCTGATGGCTTGCTCTAAAGCGACTTTGAGATCGAAGCAGTCCTAGGTTTTGTGACCGAACCCCTTATGGTAATCACAGTAAAGGATTTTGTTTCCTCCTGTTCTCTCTTTCAATGGTCTGGGTCTGGACAGGATTCCCTTGTCCACGATCTGCTGGTAGACTTCCACTATGGGCGCCATGAGTGGCGTGTAGTTTGTGAATTTTCCTACCCGTGGGAGTTGTTTTGATTGTTTTGTCGAGGTTCCGTCCCTGGAAGCTTCCTTGTACTTGTCAACCAGAGGGGTCTGCCGTGCTGAGGGGTTCGAGGGCTGCCGTTTATTGGCTGCCACAACCTGGCTTGCCTCCTCGTCGTTGATGTATTCTTTAGCCACGCTTTGAATTTCCTGCATGGTCCAGACGGGCTTGGTGGTGAGGTGCTTTCTAAAGTCCTCGTTTAGCAAGCTGTTCATCAGGAAGAGACTGGCAACCGAGTCAGTGAGGCCATCGATTTCTAAACATTTATCGTTGAATCTATCTCGGAACTTCCTGGTCGACTCTCCGGGTTTTTGGGTAACCCCCAGCAAGTTGATCGGGTATTTTGCCTTGGCTATGAGTGTCATGAATCAAGCTAGGAAGCTTTGGGAGATGTCCATGAAGGTCGTGATGGACCCTTGTGGGAGCGCGTTAAACCATCGGATCGCTGGGCCGGCCAGCGTCACGGGAAATGCTCGGCACCTGACCGCGTCGCCTACCCCTTCCAAATTCATTCTTGCTTCAAATGCCGTGAGGTGTTCTTGGGGGTCCTTAGTCCTGTCGTACCTCATGTCCGTTGGCTTGTCGAAATTTCTCGGAAGCCGGACCTTGAGGATTGAGGGGTGGAAAGGAGTAGCCCCCATGATGATGGGTTCCAGCCGTTTCCTGGCTTTTCCCTTTTGGGACTCCCCGCGACTTTTGGATATACCTTGGGTAGATCGGGAGGTCGCCTGTGTATGCGCTTTGTCTTCGTGTTTCGTCGAACTCCCTTCTCAGTTCTCGCATCTCCAGGAGGGGGAGTGGGTGCGGGATTGGCTGACGTCTTCATGGGATTGGCTCCTCGTTGCTAGCTCCCTTTCGAGGTTTTGCACTCTGTGTCTAAGCTCCTGCATAATCTTAGCGTTGTCGGCTTCCGTCCCTCCGAAGGGACGTTTTTCAGGGGTCTTGGTGTAGATTGGTTGGTTTGGCTGAACGGAGGATCGTGGTCGTTCGCCGGCGCGGGCTAAAGATTTTACCCACTTGAAGTTTGTATTAGGTGGTAATGGCCGTGGGAGAGGTGTTTCCAGTGGTTCTTCAAGCTCCACTTCCTTGCACTCCTCTGTGAATTCTTCCAATTCATGACAGACCTCTTCAATTGCAACCTTGTCTTGATCAAAATCTTCAGTTTCTTCCTCATCACTCAAGTCATAAGTTGGAGGTTGAGAAAAATCTACCTCCACATCATCTTCATATTCACTCGGAGAAGACTCTTCAATCTCAAAGAATTCAATTGTGGATGCAATTTCATCATTAGGAGAGCTTAGTTCGTGATCATCATTACCAAGGAAACTTGCTTCTTGATTTGTTCCGTCCAATTCTTCATAAGGTACATGCTCTGGGGGTTGTGCACTATCCTCCTTAACATCAACTGCAAATTTCTGGGCAGAATTCTCCACAACTTTTGATTCCCATGGAGGTTCAGCGTCTCCTAAGTCTTCAACAAATTCTTCTTTCTTGATAATTTCAGCTTCTTCTACTTGTTCCAGTATAAAGTCATGTTCCGTGTTGTCAACCGGAGCTTCTAGTGTCTCCTTCGGACTGGGGACTAATCAATTTATCGCTTGCTCCAATTGATGAAGGGTTGCATGAAATTTATCCACGATTTCCTTAAGACAATCCTGTGATTCTTGGGTCGACGGATATGGACATGATACATATGGAAGTGGTGGTTTTCGGGAGTAATTGGATTGAAATTGGGGTGGGTAGGGGTTAGGGGCATATGGAGGTGGATGGTTGTAGTTGGCTTGTGAGTATGGTGGTTCAAATCTATGTTGAGGAGGTGGTTTATAGGCGTATGATGGGGCTTGTTGGTAACCACAAGGGGTCCACCATATCTATCATCTTGGTACGCACCTCGAAATGGCTCTTGACCATAGTAATTTGGTGGAGATGGTTTGTCACGAAGGGGTCCACCATAACTATTGTCTGGGTATGCATCGTAGAATGGTCGTTGTCCCTGGTACTTTGGAAAGTGTTGTTGCCGAAAGGGTTGATCAGATCCTCGTGGCTCCTTCCATCTGTGATTGTTTTGACCTTGATGCATGTTCCTGTTATAACTTCCATTCCTTTCAACAACATTAGAACCAAACTTAAAGCGGACGGGGGTGAGAACTCATAGTAACTAATAAAAATTAAAAACAAAAAATAAAAATAAATAAACAAGCAAAATAAAATATTTACAATAACCAATAATAAGGCACACGTTTGCAATTCCCCGGCAACGGCGCCATTTCTTTTTTGACGGTCGGTTTCTTGCTAGTAAAGAATTTTATAAAAATAATAACATTGTAAGTATAGTTTCTAAACCAACAAAAAATCCTTTCATACAAAAATTTAGTTGTCACAAGTAACAAACCCCTAATAAAATTGATAACCGAAGTATTTAGACCTCGGGTCGTCTCTCAAGGAATTGCAGGGAAGTATGATTTATTATTGGTTATGAAATTGTATCTTTTGGGTTTTTGAAATAAGGAACAAGTAATTTAAATGGTAAGAAAAATAAATTAATATTTAGAAAAACTCTTGGCAAGGTATGAGAACCGGAAATCCCATCCTAGTTATCCTTATCAGGTGTGATGAGAATTGTTTATTGCTCCCACTTAGTTAACCCTTACTAAATAAAGGAAGGTCAAGTGGACTAATTAACTTGATTCCTCAAGTCCTAGTCAACTCCTATGGAAAGACTAGCTTTAGAGGGATCCAAATCAATCAGCAATTCCCAATTTTCAATCAACCGCTGAGTTTGATAACTCAAGTGTCACCAATTACTTATCCAAAGTCAAAAGGGAATGAAATATACTCGAATAAAAATTCCTTTTCATCAATTAAATCTAAGAGTATCGTAATTTTGAAATACCTCAAATTGCATTTAAACATAAATTCAAATCTAACATGGGAAGGTTCATAAGCTAATTTGGGAACATAAGTAATCAACATATAAAAGCATTAGAGTAAATAAAAGTAGAAGAGAAACATAAATTAAAGGAACATTGAACCTGGTATGAAGAAATAACCATAAAATAAGAGAAATCCTAATTCTAAAACCTAAGAGAGAGGAGAGAACCTCTCTCTCTCTAAAACTACATCTAAAACCTAAAATTGTGTATTATGAATGTTGTATCAATTGTCTCTATTGATTTTCCCATTCTCTGGCTTCTATTCTGTATTTCTGGACTTGGATTTGGGCCGAAAAAGGGTCCAGAAATCGCTGGGGGCGACTTCTGTAATTTTCTGCACGTGGCGTCCGTCACGCGTGCGCGTTATTTGGAGATTTTCCTTGCCACGCGTACGCATCAGTCACGCGTACGCGTCGTTTGCATTTTGCGCTAGGCACGCGTCCACGTCGTCCATGTGTGCGCGTCGCTGCCATTTTTCGGTAGGCACGCGTCCGCGTCATCCATGCGTGTGCGTTGCTACCATTTTCTTCAAAACTCCATTTTTGTGCATTCTTTCCATTTTTGCATGTTTTCTTTCTGTCCTCTAAGCCATTCCTACCCTATGAAACCTGAAAATACTTTAACACACAGATCACGGCATCGAATGATAATAAAGGATAATTAAAATAATTATTTTTAAATCATAGGAAACATGTTTTCACATATATCATGGAATAAGGAAGGAATTGTAAAACTATGCAAATCTTATGAATAAGTGGGTGAAGAATTGATAAAAACACTTAGTTGAGCACAAGATGAATCATAAAATAGGGATTTATCACTTGCTTCCAAAGATATTATAATAGTTAGCTAGTTTGGTTTTTACAGAAACAAAATCTGGTTGCTAAAACTAAAATTTTTTGCAGCGAAAAAAAAAATTGTTGTCACTGAGTATAATTTATTAGCAGAGAATTATTTTGATGCAAAATTTAGATCTTTAATTTAGCAGCAAATAAAAAAGTAACTACAATAACTTTTGGCAACAAGTTCTAATATAGAAACGTATAGGCATACAACAATTTTTTTTGTTGCAAAAACTTGTTCTAATGCAGAAAAAAATGACATTTTCCAGCAACTTTTTTCTCTTGTAGTATCAGCAACCAATGTGATTCAACCAAATCTATCCCAGCAGAACCTCTGAAGCGATCTTCAATCATATTAACTGTGCATGTTTTTGTTTGATCCGACTACAAATGGGGTTTCAATATATTATATATATAATATGGCTTCAACTAGTAATAGATTAATGAATGCATATAGAATTGCCACCAGCTGAAATTAATAGATCTCTATCTCATCAATGATTTGAGGATTGACCACATAGAGGGTGCATGTGCATGATGGTTGGAGCTTAATTTCTCATGTTAGATTAATTCTCCTTCAATTGAACGAGTTTAAAGATCTTTATCAATGACCTATTGAACTCTTGATGCAACAACTCCAGCTAGACGTACGTGCAACGAATTTAGATGTTACAAAATGAGATCCAATGAGATTACTAATAAAAGAGTTCAACTATATAGGAAACAAAAATGATAGAGAATCAATTTTTAATTAGTTAACACTAGTTATTTTTTTATTACAAAATTATTTTTAACTCTAATATTTTAGAGAATTTAAAATTTAAAATAGAATTTAGAATTTGAATTTAACATAAAATTTTGGTGAAAAAATTAACTCTTTAGTTAAACTCTAGCAATCAATATAGAGTAGTTAATCAAGATGATAATTATTTTCTACTCTAATTAAGAAATGTTAACTTTAAAGTTTAGAAATATAATATATATACATATATTATTTTAAGAACAAGTTTTTGTAAACGTCTGTGCTATCATCCTGGTCTATCAATATATTTGTGAATTGTATGAAATAAATATCGAGAAACTAAGCAGTATGCACATTTGTTAAATCAACTGTCCTTGAAAAACAGGGGGAAAATTATTAAACCAAAAGAACTTGTATGTTAAATCAGCTGTCCTTGATAACAATCTTTGTTGATCACTATTAAATCAAAAGAACTTACAATCTTTATTGATCATTGTGGCAGCTACGGAAGAGCTTACCGAAGAGTTAGGAACCATATAATATTTTATCTTGATGATATATAGTCAAATATGAAAGAGAAGTAGTGGATCAATCCTAAGAAAGTTGAATCGAGTACATACAGGACATAAAATAATAGCAATGAATTCCCATATAAATATATAATAAAATGCTGTGTTAGTTGCACCCAAGAGTTCCCCCAAACACTTCATTCATTTAATTATATATATATATATATATATATATATATATATATATATATATATATATATATATATATATATATATATATATATATATGAAGCGTTCAGAGGAACTCTAAGGAACACCCCACAAGTCAAATAATCTCATACATACACATGCATCATACTCACAGAAACTATGATCTATTTATATAATGTATATTATGTCTGGAGAAGAGAACAAAATAAAGGTGAGAATTCATTATATGTGGCCATGGAGAAACCTACGTAAGAGAATTTCTTTCTACCTATGAACCTGGCCATGATGTTAGGAAAGAGAGAGAGAGAGAGATCCCATGGGGTGAACTTGTTGCTAATAAAGTGATTCATCAAAATATGCATTACACTGAAATAAAGAAAACATACGTAAAGATATATGCTTAACTTTCTCAACCCATTTCAGTCATTTCACAGTTGTAGTGATCAACTTTATTATTGCTAGGGCAAATAAAAGACGGGACAATATCATGCGCGAAGGATTACCATTTGTTCATAACACGCATCGAAGGAAAAGAAAATAATTTTAAAGATTTATTTTGTGTTCAAATTTAAATACCTGTGTGTACGCTAGTAAAAATCACTTTCTCCTTCGATAGTACGAAGGCGCTATACATATTCACACCAAGACCAACATTTGTTGTCAACTCCTTGACCAATGGATATCTAATCTAAATTGAAAAACCTCTTTGCAACTCTTTTTACACTATAAAATTCTTCTCCAAGAATTAGATACACATACATTTATGTGTGTAGAGATAAAGGGATAAAACTCGTTATTAGTCTAAAATTCCTTTTTGCTTTTGTCATACATATATATAGTATGAGATTTGTTATTGATTTCAAATTTGAATCTTATTTTAAATTTAAATCATATCTTATTATTTTAAACTTGAATCTTTCAAATTTATTAATCATATCATAATTCAATTTGAAATAAAATCAGTTACGATCTCATCCAAATTTATAATTCAAATTTAGAAATAAAATAACCAATTATTCTCAAATCTCATTTAATATTATCAATTATCATATTATTATTATATTCTTGGTACTAGCAAAGAATACAATAATATTTCATCTGAATTAATATAATTATTTATTTGATCAAATCAAAATAATAATTAAATAATTCTATAGCAAAGATTAGAATACTCTTTAGTGTGTGACCTCATAGGTTTAATACTAAGTGCATGTTTGGGCGCCATTATTTTGTTAAAAAAAGATCTTTTTTCAATGAAAAAAGATCTTTTTTTATTTTTTAACGTGTTTGGCAAATTTCTAGTAGTAAAAGTAAAAGCACTAGTAAAATCAAAAAAAGATCTTTTTTGAGAAGCTGTAATTTACATCTTTTTTTAAAAGATCTTTTTTCCTTAAAAAAAAAGATGTTTTCGTGTAATAAATGAACAAAAAAGTATTTTTATATTGTTATACCCAAACATAATTGATAGATAAAAAGACCTTTTTACATGAGATATCCAAACATAAAATTACTTTTACTTCTCTATAAGATCTTTTAAAAAAAGATAACTCGAAAAAAGATCTTTTCTCAAAAGCTCACCCAAACAAGCCCTAAGCAGGTAGTAAATTAGTCATACTAAATTTACTAATTAAGGTTGGTGTCTAGCAACACTCCTCAACCACCCGATAGTATGAAATAATATATATTTTTACTAAGAACCTGATAAGAACAAAATATAATTCCTTCCATCTTTTCAGCTCTTGGTTAACCCTTAGAGTATGGTTGAATTATCAAACTCTAACTTGTTACCATTATTATAATAAACGGTGAATGACCTAAGAAACGCATTTGTTCATTCATTCAATCCCCTTGGCCAAGGTTTTATTTATCTCAGTCATTATAATCATAGAATTCAAACTCTTTACCGAGAGTTGAAGGATTTCTTATTGACTAATCATTAATTCTACAAGTATTTAAATCATAATCAATATACATTCAACTAGCACCCTAGCATATTAGGTGTCCAGAATCAAAGTATAATAAATACATTGTCAATTACTATAATAGTCACAAGTCAAAGGAACTCTATTACCATGTTTATTTTGAGAATATCTTATTGATAAATATGCGGTAATTATAACCATTAGGGATTCTCAAAGTGAGTCAGTTCAATAGTCATATCTCTATATACACCATCTATATATATAATTTAATAAATAAGATCTATTAATCTTTATTCAATGAAGACCATTATATATATATTGATGTTTCCGGATTATTAATATCATTTTTAATAATCCTGGGACCAAGAACAATTTAGATTAAATAATAAAATATTTATCTATCAATATTATGATCACTATCACAATGATAAATCACTAAATTTAATTAAGAACGTTATTATATTAACATTTTAATATCAAATTATTTGATACATAATTGATTAGATTGTAGTTATACTATTTCTTCCAACAATGTGTCTATAATATACTTACATGGACATGTTAGAGAGTTAATATTTTTTATTAATATTAATCAATATTTTAAATTAATATTTTTTATATTAGTGTAATTTAAATTTTATAATTTAAAATTTAATATTTAAAACTTAATTTTTAATATTTAAAATCAGTTAAATATTAAACAAAAATTGTTGATCTTATAATAATATTACTCCATAATCATATATATAAAATAGATATATTATTCTTGTTGTTTCATTGGATATTTTGAGTGAATCAATCCTTATTTGTTGTACGGACGGCATTATAACCAAAGGCTCTAGCTATAACCTATTATGCTAGGAACTAATTATCTCTCAAGCTATTCTCTCTTTGATATATTCAGTTGCCTTTATATATCAATCATAACAGTTAATGTATTTTTCTCTTCTATAATAGAATAAAGATTTTTGTAAATTAAAAAGGTTAAAGATTTTAGATTCTTCTTTTTGACGGAAAAAAAAAAGTGAAATTTTCATTCTTTAATCTTTACAATCTAGATGCTTATATAGTTAAATTTCTTCAATCACTAAAGCCTATAGTAAAAATGCAGACGATGTGGGGGTAACATGGTTACAAAGGTTCAAACATAAATTTTACTAATGTCGAAAGAAAGGGCAAATGAGAAAGTTCAAAAAGAAGGCACTGATTATTCATGGCTGCCTTCACATGATTCTGCTTCTCCGATGGTATTGGTAGAGATTCCTATTTCCTCATCAAATGATGCTAATGTGTTTAATATAGTAGCTAGCAAGGCTTCTGAATCGGGGAGAACTACTAGGCTGAAACAATTGGCAAGCGAAGGAGATCCTAGCAAAAAACAATGGGAAGGCAAAAGGAAATAGTATTGGTAAGGAGAACGAGGCGCAACAAAAGAGAATCTGTTTCGGAGTTAATCAGCTGAATGATGATTAGGTGGAGGGTTCAATTGGCACCCAATATGATATGAAACTATTTTATTGTTGTTGTCAGGGTTGGAGGGACTCCCAACAGTCCATAATATTATTAAAGGGATGTCTCTATTCTACTTTTTTTTTTTTTTTTTATTTAGTTTTATTTGTAAAACTAAAAATCAAGTTTATCAGGTGGAACAAAAGATAAGAGTGGTAGGATTAAATAGGTGGTTTATATAATTTATTCGCTACAAGAAAGTCACATAATAATATTAGATCTAGCGGTGGTAAGAGCTCACATTACAAACACTAAAATGTGATTAACTGATTAAAAATCATAATCATATTTTAGTTAATCAATTTAATTTATCTATATTTTTTAAAAATTGATTAACCAAAACCAAATTTAAAAAACTAATTTTTAATTGATTAACCAAAATTAAAACTAAATTTGAAAAAATCCTAATTTCAAATTTTTAGATTAAAAATTTAATTTAGAAAAAACAATTTTTTATAAAAAAATAATTTTTTTGTTTAAATATTGATTTTTCATCTAAAAATCAATTTTTTATCCAAAAATCAATTTTTTTATCAAAAAATTGGTTATTTTTTTAAAATCGATTTTTATTTTTATAATCAATTAAAAATCAGTTTATAAATTTTTTAATCAGTTAATAACCAGTTATATCATATAAAACTAATTAATTTGGTTAATTAACCAAGATTAAATTTTTGGTTAACAAAAAAGTGTTTAGTTTTTTGGATTAACCAAACCATGTACACCTTAAGCGGCGGAATTACCGAAAAATTCGTCGGCTTGTTTATTGGTGGATGATAAAAATCTCACCGGTAATTATTTATCAGTGAATTTTTTTATCCACCTGCTAATTATCGACAGACATAAACTTTTAATTGGCGAAAGTCTGGAGGTTATTATTGTCAAAAAATTTTCGACGATAACATTGGTGCTATAAATTAAGTTTTTGTACATTCACTTCCATATTTATCTCCCGGTAGATCCGACAGTAATATATTATTTATTAATAATTAAATTAATAACTACTAGGATATTCAATCGATAGTAAATTCGACGATAAACTTCAATTTTAATTTTTTTTATTTTTGAATGACTATATAGAATACTTGTTATAACCTTATATATCATCATTAATATGTCAAGAATTAGTAGTCAAATACCAATTAATGAAAATATAACAGTACTTTTAATCAAAGATATACAATTATAATCTGAAATAATAACAAATATACATAAGAAAAAGTCAAACAGATCAGATAAGCTACTAAAATGTCAAATAAAGCAAAATTATACCGTAATCACTACGGGTCATGATAATCATCGTCGTCATCCGCCTGGTTTTGTTGAGTCGACGGTCTAGGTGGTGGTGTCGGTGCTAGTGCTAGTGTCTGTGTAGAGGATAAGGAGCCCCCTCCAGCAGCGACGCTACCACCAGTGCGTATCTAATCATAGTAGACCGCCATCTGATGTCTAATAAATTCTATTTTATTATTCTGAATTGTGTTAAAAAATATGGAGTTTATTAGCTAATAACCTACACAATATTGGCTTTATTAATTGAATTTTTGGAATCTTGCTTCTAAAAAGTTGTGCGTGAAAAGCATGCTTTTCGTTCTTCTAATTGTTAAGTTCTTAATCTCTTTCTATGTCATATGATACCGTGAGGAAAATTTTTTAAGTGTTTCAAGGTTAAGGTGCATCAACAGTCTCAAAGGATCGAGAGAATAGAGTGAAGAAGTGAATTCGGTAAGCAATTCAGAAGAGAAGTTGTCTAGAAGCTTGTTTAAGTGAGATTTTCTCGTTTTAGAGAGATATTCTCGTTTAAGTGAGATTCTCACCTGAGCAACATTTTCTCGCCTAAGATCCTCGCATGAGCACCATGTCCTTGGTTAAGGGAGATTCTCGCGTGCGCAAGGTCAGTTCATGTGCCTTGATTAATGAAGTACATGTATTCACGTTTCGGACTTTCCAAGGGCCCCGACAACTGTGGAAGATAATATTTTAAAGCCAAGACTTGGAGGAGGAGGCTACACTACGTTCACATACTCTCATTTTACATTTTTCTAAGTTTGAGTTCATAATTTCTAGTAAGAGAAGCTCCAACTTCTCTCTAGATTTTCTAGGGTTTCATTTCATTTTACTTCTAGTTTTGGATTTTAATTTTGTTTAATTGTAGTTTTGCTATTATTTTTTTGTTTCTCTACACTGTAGTACTTTGCTTATAATTTCTTGTTAGTTCACTTTGTTTTATTTTGGTATTGTATGAACAATGTTAATTCTTAATTTTTCATGAATGAATTTTATGTTTTATGTTTCATTTATGCTTATTTAAATTGTTAGTGTTAAATTCTTGTAGTGGATAGTAGTAGTTTTTTGTTAATTCTTGTAATTTATGATGTTTTATTTTTATGCACACCAATTATTTGATAAAATATTTGCATTAGTTATGGAGTAGATTTTTCTTTTCTTGGCTTGTGATTGAGAAATTGAGTGACCTTGAATTATTAATGTCCAATTTTGATTTGTAATCTAGAGTTGTTAGTTGATATTGTTTTTACTAACGCTAACCTTTTACAAAATTCAGTTAGTAAGTTGGTTAGGATTTATGAATTAAGACAAATTAAGCCTACTTGACTTTTCTCAATGTGTAGAGGTTAAAGAAGTGGGATTAACTCTTAACAATTACCATGTTTGTAGTTAATGACAATGATAGTGATCCTTGACTCTCAATTCTAACCAAGATATTTTAGCATTTGAATTTTATCTCTTTTATTAGTCATTGCCTTGATCATTTCTAGTTTAATTTAATGCTTTTTATTAGTGGAGCTATCATTTTAATTATTGTCCCTTAAATTTTATGTTTGCTTGGTTAGTCATTTACTTGCTCTTTGATTTTACTTTCTTGCAATTTAGTTATTAATGGCTCTTTTAATTTCTAGTCAATTTACATTTCTATCATTGCGCTCAAATGCGATTTTCATAGCCAATGATTGTACACCATATTGCAAGTCTAAGAGAGAATGTCCCGGAATTAAACTCTTTGTTATTGATTTAAATTGTGACATTTTTAACTAAACTTTGAGAGTGTTAAATTTCGGTTTAGAGCTATAATGAACTTGAGCTTTATAAATTTTGAATTTCCATATAAGTATTTAGCACTCATCAATGTCGCATTCGCTAGATCTACTCGGGGATCCTGCCTGAGCTCATACCTCAGGGACTTTATCTTTGTATCGCGAGCATCCCTCTCTATCATGCGTGCGAGGAGCTCATTATACCTCTTCTTAGCAAGATGCAGCTGGTGACCCTGGTCTTGAAGGCTTTGGATCAGGTTGTGAACCTGCTCACGCAAATCGAAGTCATTGGGATTTGCAGGGCTAGTGTCTAAGGTGGACAAAGCCTTCAAGGTGGGGGTGTGGAGGTTACCGACAAAGAAGGACCCCAGTCGTAGACATGATTCTTGTACGACTTGAATGTGATCTGATGCCACACTACATCAGGATCAACAATAGTAGCAGAAGAGTTGTTGCCGTCCTCCCCACGCTGCTGAGATTGTTGGGTTACGACCTCCAAGTTCTATGTGTAAGATTTCTACATAATAATAAGTTATGAAATAAATTATGACGTTTACTCACATAGTAATTCACAGACCATTGGTTGGCAAATCTCTCCATGTTCTCCTTCAGCATATGATTATACTTGAAAACCTCCGTCGTCGTCACCTCACAATCCAAGTCCAACGACTTAGACTGCACATATTGAAAGAAAAAGTTAAATCAAGTGACAATTAATGTAAAAGTCAAAGATAAAATGAACTTAATATGTTAATAAAATTTATATACCAACATAGACTTTGTCTTCATAAAAGTCATGACACGCCAGTATACTTGGACAACCTAGCCAATGTCCTGTTAGTCCTGTTTGTGGCTTGGTGATGCTTGAACCCTTTATCATTCTCCTAACACTACAACATTTTGGGTCTATGGCCACGATTTTTTTAGTCACGGTTTTTTAAGGTGACAAAAAAAAAGCTTTAGTCACGGTTTTTTTGGAAAAGGTGACCATAGAGTACCTATGGTCATGGTTTTGAGGGGTGACATAAAGGGGTCTATGGTCACAGTTTTTCAAAAAAGGGTGACCTAAAAGGGTCTATGGTCACAGTTTTGGGGAGTGACCTAAAGGGTCTATGGTCACTGTTTTGGGGGGTGGTCTAAAAGGGTCTATGATCACAGTTTTGGGGGTGACCTAAAATGGTCTATGGCCACGGTTTTTTATAGTGACCAAAAAGGGGCTATGGTCACGGTTTTTCAAAAAAGGATGACCTAAAAGGGTCTATGGTCACGGTTTTAGGGGGTGACCTAAAGGGGTCTATGGTCACGGTTTTTTTACAGTGACCAAAAAGGGTCTATGGTCACGATTTTTCGGAAGGGTGACCTAAAAGGGTTTATGGTCATGGTTTTGGGGGGTGACCTAAAAGGGTCTATGGTCACGATTTTAGGGGGTGACTTAAAGGGGTCTATGGTCACGGTAACCTAAAAGGGTCTATGGTCACGGTTTTAGAGGGTGACCTAAAGGGGTCTATGATCACGGTTTTGGGAGGTGACCTAAAGGTATCTATAGTGACAGTTTTGGGGGTGACCTAAAGGGATCTATGATCACAGTTTTAATCATTTGAGTTTTAATTAATTAAGATTTTTATATATTTTTTATAATTTTAAATATATTATCTTTTTAAAATTTAAAAATTTTAATAATTAAAAACTAATAATAACTTTATATAATTTACTTTAAATATTAAAATTTTAAATTTAATTTTATAAATAAAAAATTAAGTTGAATACTATTAATTTTAAATTAAAAAATGATTTAGAACTTAATAATATAAAAAATTATTTAATAACTTAATAACGGATGAAAAATTAACCCATCATCAGTGATCACGTATAATGCCAAATTCGTTTTAATTATAGTTGAAGTTTTAGCCATGGTACAGTATAAGATCATTGGAACAATATAAAAATTAATTTTGTATACTAAATGGCACCGTTTCATTCACTAAGGTAACCCTGTAACCCTAATCCCATAGTTATCAAACCCGACTCGACCCGACCGGAAACCTGGTCACTCGGTCACCTGACTGTATAGTTATCAAACCCGGCTCGATCTGACCGGTTCGACCAAAAATTTGGTCACCCGGTCACCAGGCCAGACCGAACCACTCACCGAACCGGCTATGCAAGGGACCCGGTGAACCGTTTGGTTAATTCAACCCGGACCGGGTTTTGCTTTTTTTTTAAAAAAAAAACAATTGGGAACGACGTCGTTTGGCTATCAGATCCCCCCTCCCCTATCATTCAACGAAATCCTAAACGTTATTCCCCCCTCCCCATTGCCCCTAATCTGATTCCAGTGGAAGTGTGGAAGCCCCCAGGCCCCAGCACTCATCTGTCGTCTCTCTGCTCCTCCGTCCTCTGTCGTCGCCTCGTCGGCAATCGGCAGTCGCTCACCCTCGTCACTCCATCAGTCCATCGTGGGTCACCTCGTTATTTCGTCGCCTCTCTGCTCACCTCCTCACCTCGTCATCATCGTGGTCCCGCACTCCTACCTTGCGTTCACTTCGTCGGCGGCAGAAAGCTCACAGAAGACAGAAATCAAGTAGCATATCTGCATCTGCTCCTTCGGGTCAGTCGGGTGGTGGTGGTCGTCTTCTTGGTCGCGGTCTAGGAACCAGTTATCCAGGTGAGCTCCCTTCAATTTTTTACCCTGGCCTTTCACTAGAATTGTTGAATACTGAAACTGGTGGTTGCTGTTGACTGTTGTAATTGAATTTTAGAGTTGTTGAACAGTTGAAGCTGAGCATATTTTAGTTAGTATTGTTATTGAATCTGGTGGTTATTACTAATTTACTATTGTATTAAATTTTTTAGAGTTGTTATTGAATCTGGTAGTTATTACTTTAGTTAGAATTATTGTTGAACTTGAATGTGGTGGTTGCTGATGTTGCATTTAGTTTTTTAGTGTTGTTTGTTGCTGGTTGCTGTGTTTTAGAGTTGTTGAGTTTTAGTTGCCGTATTTTTTAGAGCTGTTGTTGTTTGTTGTTGGCACTTTTTTTGAATGGTTGTTTGTTCACTCTATTGAATCACAAAGTCAGAAAAATTTTGTGGAATAGTGGTGGTTGCTGTGTTGCTTAAAAACTGACTTAAGTAAATCTTTTGTTGCAAAAAGGTTCCACCTGCTGTTGCTTAAAAACTGACTTAAGTAAATTTTTGTTAAATGTTGATTTTTTAGAGTTGTTGTTGCTGTTCTTTCTTTGGATCGATGTTAATTTCGGTGAATCTGAGCAAATTTTAGAGTTATTGCTGTTCTTTCTTATTGTTGAATGTTGATTTCTTAGAGTTATTGTTGTCGTTCTTTCTTTGGTTTGATGCAAATTTTAGTTAGAATTATTGTTGAATCTGGTAGTTGCTACTATTGTTAGCATGTTGTGTTATTATATCAGTGGTAGATTTTAATCTATGTCTGTCAATCTGTAGTACCCCAGAAGCAGAATCTCCCAAAGGTGAATTATTTTTTATCTTGGAAAAGATTTAATTTTGTTTACTCCCCGTGAATTCTGATAGCCATCAAGAGTGGAAGAAATATTTTGAGGATGCAGAATGTAGCATCTTTGATGTAATCCACAATGCAATTGATGTGGCTACTTTAGATTATCCGAAAATGTTGAATATATTATTTTGTATTTGCTCTGTTGCCATTAGTCCATCTCTATTTTTAATTATCCAGCACTAACTTATTTGGAAAATACTGAACAAACTAAGTGATTGCACTGTGTTTAGAAGGGGATTTTTTCTGGTGATGTTTAGAAGGAGATTATACACATCATTTTCATTACTTGATTGTTTCATCATTTGCAATTTTCATTATCTTAATGACTATAACCATAACCATTAATGCTTCACACTTTCCTTTAATAGGAAGGTTTGTATGTTGCTGATGTGAATTTAATTTCTTTTGTCAGGAAGGACTGCTTTAGTTTCACTGATTGCATTCATGCCAACCAACCCAAATAGTGCATTGGGCTCATTAGACTATAAGAAAGAAGAGAGTTGGCAATTAAATTCCATTATGCAGCTCCAAGGTTTGGGACTCCTGAGTGGCAAAAACTGATAGATGAGGTAGAACAATTCTTATTGTTTTCTCCCTAGTGCAGTGTTCTGTAATATTAGGCATATTTTGGAGATTAAGGAGAGACTTTACAACTATCACAAAGTGGTTAGTGATTATAAATTATTGTACTGAGATCAATAAAAATTGTTATTGGATTGTTATTGCATTGTTATTGTAAGGTGATGATCTTAACGAAGCAAATCTGCAACAAGTTTTGGTGGATTTTGATGATTATTGGTATTTTATGGCAAGATGTCTTATACTCTTATTAATCCTCTACCACAACTAATTTTATTTTTGAATGTATAGGTGCGATGTCTTATACTCTAATTAACCCTTTACCACATGTACATTGGTTGTTAGTGGTTACATATTGTGTGTAGTTAACTTATCTCATTCATAAGTTGTAAGCATGATTGAAATATTTTTTTTTGTGCTGTAATTTCAATTGTTTTGAATAGAAATAATTTTTTTCAAGTACACATGATTGAAAAAGTAACTACTAAATCAGCAGCAAATTCTTTTCTGTTGATTTTTGGTCTTATATCATTTTTGGCCATATAAATTTCAGTTTTTGTAGAATTGATTTTATATTAAATAAAGAGAATAAGTGCAAAAAAAGTACATTAAACTAATAAGAGTTAACTTAATATGAGGAATTTAGTATAATAAGAGTTAACTTAATAAAAGTCAACTTCATCTATACGTTGACTTGTTCTGTTTATGTATTCCAATTACAGTAAAACAGGACTTTTTTGTAGCAAATGGAGTTGGCTTTCTTTCACAATTACTTCAGTGCCATATGTTACTAATTTACAATAAACAAGCTTTCCCTTCACAGGTTAGCTTAACTTTTCTGCTTCCTTTTGATTTTCCTTTTTATTGTTATGTTGTCATGAAACTAAGGTTGGGTTTGGAACCGTTTGTGTGTTATTATGAGTGGCTTTTGGCTTTCTTCTACACTTTTTGTGTTAAAGGGAAAGAAGGAACCTTGTGCTTTGAATACTAACATGTGAATTAGTTATTCTAGTTTAGGTTTTACATTTGCTTTACCATTTTCGTCACTCCCACCATCCTTCAACTGTTGATATGGTAATTCATTTCAAACTCTCTTTGTTTTTCTTTTATATTAGGTCTTATTCTTGTGATACTTCATCTAGAGTTTAAAATGTGTTGTGAATCTGCATTAGCATACAAGACAAAAAAGAATACATAAGTATTATTACTTTATATATTATGACCATGAAAGAAAAGAAAACTGTAGTTGAGTTTACGGTTTAATATTGAATTTTGTGTTTTGAGTTTTTATTTTTTCAAATACTAATTTAGAGTAATTCTTAGCTTAAAGGATATCTAAACTTTCAAAAGAATTATAAAATTTTACAAGAAAAAATTTTTAATTTTTAAATACTTGTCTAAAGTTTCAAAAGTTTTTAATTTTTAGTATATGTGTAATGTATATATATTTTGATGATATGTTTTTTTTCCCTAAGTTGAAGAAAAATAAATGTAAGTGTTTATTTCTAATGTGACTTTGCTTTGCATGTTAATGAAGTAGGTGCTGAGCTTTCATATGGTAAAGTGGTTGAAACAAAAGTTTTCGAACATTGAAAAGGAAGAATAGCAATACCAGAAACAATCTATCCTGGCAGAGTCTGAATTGTATTGCTCTCACGTCTGTGGAATAATTATGTTAACAGTTTCTACTTAGTGTTAGTGTGTATATCACTGTATAAAACTGAGATTGAGACAAGTGTATTCACTCAACTATATTGATATGTTAGTTGGTTACTTTAATCACAACTTATCTTAATTGTTGATTATCATTTTTTATTTTTGGATTTATTTTGTAATTATCATCATTTTAGGATGTGATTATGCTTTAAAAAAAATCTCATAAAACAAAATAGACTATGGTCACGGTGAAAATCGTGACCATAGATAAAGCTATGGTCACGGTTTTAAGGTGGGGTGACCATAGAGGCTATGGTCATAGTTTTTTACCGTGACCATAGATAAGGCTATGGTCACGGTAACTAAAGAGGGGTGACCATAGAGGCTATGGTCACGGTAAAACCGTGACCATAGATAAGGCTATGGTCACGGTTTTAAGGAGGGGTGACCATAGAGGCTATGGTCACGGTTTTAAAGAGGGGTGACCATAGAGGCTATGGTCACGGTAAAAACCGTGACCATAGAGGCTATGGTCACGGTAGAAACCGTGACCATAGATAAGGCTATGGTCATGGTTTTAAGGAGGCGTGACCATAGAGCTATGGCCATAATAAAAACCATGACCATAGATAAGGCTATAGTCATGGTTTTCAGGAGGGGTGACCATAGAGGCTATGGTCACGGTGAAAAAATGTGGCCTAAAGTGTCAGAATTTGAAAATTGTAACCGTGACCATAGATAAAAAAACCGTGACCAGTACACCAGTACACCGCCTGATTTCAATTCTTCCCATCTACACCAGTACACCGCCTGATTTCAATTCTTCCCTCCCCCAATCCTAATTCTTTTTCAATCCTAATTCTCCCTTATTTCTTCTTCCTTCTTTCTTCCTTATTTTCTCTTACTATCTACTACTCTCTTATTCCCTTTTTCATCTTCTTCCTCAGGTTCTTTTCTTCCTCCCATCTACTCTTTCATTCTTCTTTCAATTATTGCATTTATTTATGTTTCTTTCTTCTCAATTTTTTTAGCTTCATTATTTATGGTTTCTTTTACTTTCTTTTTCATGCCTTTTTATGTTGGTGTTGGAGCTTTATTTGGGTATTATTTTGTTGGACCTTGTGGCTTTCATGAGGAGTAATTTGACATTGACATTTAAATTTGGCTCTCATATATATTTGGATTCATTATTTTTATTCCTATTTTAACTTGCACACCAAGTGTTTGTGAAAAGGCTCTTATGGCATTTGGAATCCTATTTTCTTTTACTCTTTTACTTAAATGCCTCTTTTTCACAACACTTACATTCCACATGTATTGGGATTATCATTCACAATTGTCATCATCTAAGTGCTCTTTAATTTGGCACATTTAATAATTGATGCTTGAGTTATGCTTCTCATGCTGATTACTTGCATGCTTTTACCATCTTGCATCTAATTATTATGAATTGCCTTCTTGATCTTAATTGATGTCTTACCTACATGTTGTAGCTACCATGTATTTCAGCTATTATCTTTTCTTTGGCATTCATTATAACTTGGAATTCTTCTTTCTGGTTCTTTCGTTATCTATATTTCACAATCTTCCTCTTTCTTTCTTCCTTAGGCATGGGTACCAAGAAAGGCAAAGAGAAGGCCACTGACAAGCCACCGGCAAGGAGAGGAACCAAGAGAGCACCAGCTAAGGCGCCACCATCTACAAGCATTAAGCCGCCAACAAAGCGGGTGAAAAGGATCATCAAAGTTGATGAAGTAGAGAAAGCCTTTTCCGCACGGGACTCTACACGGTTCACTAACCGTTACTACGAGCAGATGTTCCACATCCTAGCTGAGAGGAACTACAATAATGAGCATATACTCATTGTTCCAACACACTTTGTTGATTTTGTGGAGCCCCGCATCGAGAGGAGACAGTGGGAATTTTTGAGGAGGCAGCCGCGAGAGGCCAACTTATCTTGGATAGTTGAATTCTACTCCAACTTCTACTCGCCTACCCTGCAGACTGTCTATGTTCGTCTGCAGCAAGTCCCTGTCTCCGAGAGTGCCATACAGCGAGCACTGGATCTTCCACCTAGCCCAGAGGATTTGGATGCATATCAAGAGGCCTCCCTTAAGCGCCAGATATATCAATTCGACTGGGATAGCATCCTTAGAGTTATAGCCCAACCTGGCAGCACCTGGATCTATGGGCAGCATCGGTCAAAACCCAAGAGCATCTCAGCCCAATCACTCACGAGTCGACCTTCACAGTAGACATGGCTAGTCTCCTCTGGTGCATCCTGACAGAGCAACCTCTTAACCTGCCCCGACACATCCGGCAGGCAATAGGACATGTACAGATTGCGGGTAACCTTTCTTTTCCCGCCTTAGTTTCAAATTTAGTCTCTGCAGCAGGTGTGTCCTATCGAGCAGGAGACACGAAGGTCATGATCCCTAGGGCCGAGCAGTATGTCCCGAATAGGAAGTACATCCGGCCACCAGTTCCCTCTGCGAGCCGGCCTGTAGGCCCATCTTTGGATACTCCTCCTTCTTCTACTCCACCATCATCCACACCACAAGCACCATCCACCCATCAGATGTTCCTTCAGATCCTTGAGCAGTTTGCCCGGCAGGACCGACGGATGGAGCAAATGGAGCGCCGTAACAAGCGTCGATACAACTATCTGAAGGAACTCATAGTTGGTACTCATCCACCTCCAGAACAGAAGGACACCCCGGATTCCCCTTCATCCAGTAGCACAGGGAGCCATGACGAACTAGACAGTGGAGGCGATGCTTCCAGCCCTACCTTTCTCCTTACTGATGGCACGGAGGATCGTGCCAAGCCTTAAGTGTGGGGAGGCAGTCCTTGACTTTCGGAGGTAACTTCTCTCTTAGCACCAACATTTGACTCTTTCTTTTGTAGGTAGGATAGATTGCATGATAATAGTTGTTTGCATGTTTTGCTTGGTTAAAGCAATGAGTTTGTTTTCAAGACCGTTTTTATAGCATTTCACTAATTTAAATTGAAAATTTGTGTTAAACTTGTTTGAAGATTATAATTTGGAACATAGGTTATAGCTAAGAACACACAACCTGTAAGATTTGAGCTTAATTATATGGTTACATTATTTAACCAGAATATTTTATTCTTGTGTGTTTTCTTCTCTATAATTGCAATCTATAGTTTGTTCCATTCTATATGTCCATTGTTTAGTGTATTTGCATGCATACATATGATTGAGGCCCTCATCTGTTATTAGCTCACTTATCCCAAATAGCCTACCATTTCAATTACCTTTGTTTGCCACTTTGAGCCTTTTAATCCCCTTTGTTCTATATTTTGCCACATCACTAGCCTTAAGCAGACAAATAATTAATTACCCCAATTGAATCTTTGGTTAGCTTAAGATAGAGATTGTGTATCAATTAAGTGTGGGAAACTGTGGGAACTTGGGTTGATATAATTGTGTTGACAAAAGTATTGGGAATTTGGGTGCATACTCATGTGAGACCAGAAAAAAAGAACCCATGTGCATTGATATGTTATGTTACTTTCATGTTCATAAAAATAAAAATAATAATAATAAAAATATAGTACAATATAAATAAATAAATAAATAAATAGGGAATAAAATTACCCCAATGTTAAGTTTAATAAAAGATCAATGCATATGTGGTGAAATTAAAGAAAATTTGATACATGAGTATGTGATGCAAAAAGTGGGAATTTTGGGTAGCTAGACATGATTTTAGAATTACATAGAGTGTGTGTGTATGTGTGTTAGGTGAGAGCTTAGGTTACTCAAAGATTCATATTATAGCTCACTTGGCCATACATATATCCTCACCCTTACCTTAGCCCCATTACAACCTTGAAAAGACCTCATGATGCTTGCATTGGTATACTAAATATTTGTTGATTGGTTAGATGAAGAACAAGTTTTAGATAGCATGACTAGAGAAGAGTAGAGTGAATTAATCCTAGACACTTGAGCGATTAGAGTGCATATACACTACCAGTGAGGGTTCAATGCTTGATTCTATGTTCCCTGATTTCATGAGCTATCTTCTTACAAGTTTACTTGTCTTTTACTGCATGATTTAAATTAGTGGAATCTGATTTATGTTTGTCTTGGGGAACTTGTTTACCTTTAACCAAGCAGATAAAAACATCTTAGCATATAGTTGCATTCACATACATAGGTTGCATCTCATGAGTCTTACTTTCCCCCATTCATTCCTTTTGTCTCCTTGACCTTAGCATGAGGACATGCTAATGTTTAAGTGTGGGGAGATTGATAAACCACTATTTTATGGTTTATCTTGTGCTCAATTGAGTGGTTTTTATCAAGTCTTTGCACATTTATTCATATAATTTGCATGATTTTACAATTCCTTCCCAATTTTGTTCTATGGTTGAAAACTTGCTTCCTAAGCCCTTAAATTGTGTATTTTAATTTCCCTTTATACCATTCGATACCGTGATCCATGTGTTAAGTGTTTTCAGGCTTTATAGGGCAGGAATGACTTAGAGGATGGAGAGGAAGCTTGCAAAAATGGAAGGAGCACAAGAAACTAAGGAGCTGACCAGCGAGGATCGACGCGCACGCATAGCTCACGCATGCGCGTGGTTTGGAGATTTGCACAGCGACGTGTGCGCGTACCTGACGTGTACGCGTCAGTCACGCGTACGCGTCAGTCACGCGTACGCGTCAGTCACGCGTACGCGTGACATGCGCCACGTGCAGAAATCGCAGAAGACGCTGGGGGCGATTTTGGGCTGAGTTTGGACCCAGTTTTCGGCCCAGAAACACAGACTAGAGCCAGTGGACAAGCAGAGACTCAACACACATTCTCATTCACATAGTTTTTAGTTTTAGTTTTGAATCTTAGAGAAAAGATACTACTTCCTCTAGGTTTCTTCACATTCATAGTTTTAGAGTTTTATTGCTTTTGATCGGGATATTGAGAAGAGTTACTACCTCCGTTAAAGTTTCCATTATTCTAGTTTGTTTCCTTATTCCTTTACTCTTTTAATCACCCATTAACCCTGTTCAAATTTAAGTATGGATATTTTTTATTTTGGGATTTATTAATGCAAAGAATTATTCTTACCTTTAATTAATTTTTTGTTATTATTTTATTTGAATTTCCATGTCTTCTTTTCTTCCCCTTTTATGGTTTATGAAAATGGCATTCATGTCAATGGAGTAGACTCCTAACTTGACTTGGGAGTTGATTAAAAGGAGACCCTTGAGTTGGAATACTCAAGTGTCAATTTTAATTAGAAATTGTTGGCTAACTCTCTATTCACTAATGCTAATCCTTCCATAGGAGAGGATTAGGACTTGTGAATTAGAGTTAGCTCAATTATTTGACTTTTCTTTATTCGGTAAGGGTTAACTAAGTAAAAATAAAAACCTCTTGCTATTACACTTGGGAAAAATTCAACAAGGATAGAACTTCCAATTAATCTTCTCCCGGTCAAGGCTTTTTATTTTGATTATATAAATTCTCCTGCTAATTTTTATTGCTTTCGTTTACAATCATTTATTTTCCCGTTCTCCAACTCTTAAATTTCTCAGAAAAATTTCTGACTAATAAAATAGCACTCTTTTGTCAACTCGTTAGGAGACGACTTGAGATTTCTACTCCCAGTATTTTATTCTCAATTTGTGACAATTCTTTCTAAATTAATAAGCGAAGTTTTCATCAGTTAAGAACTGTACTCGCAACATTATTTCTATATTAATTTCTTAATCAAAAATATTTTGCCCGTCAGTGACCATAGGTCCAAAACCGTGACCATATGCCTTCTTTTTTGTAGTGTAATGGGCGTAGAGGGCTTTCTTAATGTCTGACCGAAGCCACTGAGTAAGGTGTCCCGCCTCTCATGTACATCCTCAAGCATCTGGTGAAGCCACCTAGCCATGCGATGGTAAAAAATCTTCTTGATCATGGAATCGTGAGACTTCTCCTATATAATTTTTTCCTGCACAGAGAAAAAGTAGCATTAGTTAATCAAAATTAAATATATAAATAAAAAAAGATAGAAATAATCTAAAGCTTGAATAAATAGAAATTTTACCACTCACTTATGAAATCATCGCTCTCTAGTCTCAGTAGAGATCTTCTTGTAGCTCAACCATGGACAATCATACATCATCTTGATGACATTAGTACACTCCTAAGTACAGGTATTGTTATCTGGTGCAAACTTATCAATGGAGAATTTAAGATTAGTAAACACAAATATTATTTAATAATTTCAAAGTAAATTACATTTAAAACCAATTAAAATAGTGCTCAAGTAGTCAATCCATCTGCCTAGTGTAAAACCCGCAAAATTAATAAATAATTAATCAATAAATTAATTATTATTCAAAGAAATTAGAAAATTAAATTTTATGGTTTACAGAATTAGAAATATTAAAAATATAAATTTTGACACTAATTTTAAAGATTTTGGCCTAAAACCAGACCAACGGAACGAACCGACTTGACCGGACCCAAGCCAGGCCCATGGGCTAACATATAAAACTACCAATTCAGCTTTCTTCTCCGCATTCATGAGAAACACGCTGGAAATGGTGAATGGGACACCAAACTCATGCTACTATTCATCTCCTCCTTCTTTGGACCATAAAGTGGTAAGAAATTCAATCTTTCTCACCCATATCTTTCCTCTTTAGTTTCGAATGTATGGAGTTTGGAATTGAGAATTTTACGATTTTGATATTTTAGGATTGAATTAGCTAGCAGAAATTGTTGGATTTTACTCCAATCATCAATGGATAAGGTAAGAAAACTCTAAACCCTTGTAGTTTATCCAATTTCATAAATCCTAGTATTAATTTGATGAATTGTATGGATTATATTGAAATTGTGTTGAATTGATGTTGAGATGGCAAATTGGAGCACTTGGAATAAAGTTTTGGTGGCTGAAATTTATTGGAGTGGATTGGAAATCTTGAAGCTTGAATTTTGGTGGTTTTGAGCTTAGGGAGGAATCGGCCAAAGTATGTTTTTAATTTCTCATAGTTAAGATATAATGTATCGTGAAAATTTAGGCTAGTTGACTATAGGATAAGATGAATATATGAATTGTTATATTTTGTGAATAATGATGATAATTGTTGAACTTGATGTAAATGGATATTGAATTGGATGGTTGGGTTGATGAGTTAGGTTATGAGCATAAAAGGTGGAGTTTGATGTGAATTGTTGGGATTTGATGTTTAATGATGAATTAATTAAGTTTGATAAAAAAATTAGTGTTGGAATTTATTGAATTAACAGTTAGATTATGTGTTAAAAGGTTATGGATTGGCTGGAACTTAGGTGTATGCGGTTAGGGTTGATTTGGTTGCAAATTTGTAAGGATTTGGATATTGAAAGTTTTGGATATTTGAGGTTTTGTGTTTTTGAAAAAATCTGATTTTTGACCAACTTTGGCGAGTCATAACTCGGCTTCCGGATCCCCAATTTTGATGAAATTTATTTTGGAATGAAAATTGGGTCGTGAAGTTCGTAACATTCAAAAAATGGAATAGAAATAATTTTTAACAAAAATATTATGTGCATTCGAAGTTAGGCATAAAAAATTGAATTTTGATCTTAACAGCTTTTTTACCTATTCTGCATAGCTCGGGTACATGGACACGCTCGCAACGCGGCCATTAGGCTCTGCCCAGAGATTCCGCACCCCATTTTCAAAGTCGCGTACACGGCCATATGGCATGTGATGCGGGGAAAGCTTGCTATTTGAGAGGCTTATGTACACGGACAGAGTGATGTGTACGCAGAATTCCTATTTTTTTAAAAGGTGAGTTTTTGAAGTTTTGAGCCATTCATCTAACTTTCCAAACCTCTGTAATTACTTTTAAGGTATGATAGCTAGTGTTTAGGCTTTAGGATGAGTGAGGCTATACTGGATAGGATAAAGAGGTAGTTTCTATTTAATGTTTATAGCCAGTGATTTAGGATTATAAAGTACTATGGGTTGATTAGCTTGGGTGGTTTTATAAAGTGTACTGAGTGCATTGAAGGGAACATATTGGAGATAAGTCGAAGTACTATAATTAAATTATAAATATAAATCGGGAGTAATATGATTATAAAAGTGATTTGTTTTATCTCGAGTCCTCTTTCTTGAAAGTGTAACCCCAATAAGATGTGGAAGGTGAGGATCCCCTTCTTTGTTCCTCCTAGTATTTAAAAATCACCTCCAGCGAGATGGTGGGAGGTTAGGATCTCCTCCTTTGTCCCTCCTGGACATATGAGAACGTACTTCCTAGGTAGGCGCAATAGTTGTGGTACTCCCCACTTGCTCCAGGTTAGTTAGTTTATGCTCCCCAGGTAGATGCAAGGGTGTGGTTCACCCCACTTGCTCCGGGATGAGATTGTTGAGCTCCCTAGATAGATACAAGGGTTGTGGTATGCCCCCCACTTGCTCCAAGTTGAGATGATTGTGAGCTTCTTGGGTAGATGCAGTGGTCACCCCACTTGCACCAGGATGGTATTTATGATTGATCTTAATCTCCCTGGGCAAATACCGTGACTCGCCCCCACTGGTTTTTGGTTGAGATTTGAGATTCCTTTGACCCATCCGCTAATGGATTATTGATTACTTATATATATGCGTATGCTTTGAGCTTCGCGTCATTGGGACTGTCCAGGGTTCGCTACCGGACATGTCGGATTTGGCTGGATAACCGACAGATGATATCATCAGCCATAGGACAGACATGCATCATGTGCATTTGTATGTTTTGTTTGAGTATGCATATTTTGGTTTGTCTAATTGTTTATATATGTCTATATGCTACATGAATTAACTGCTATACCTATTTCTTTAATCGTGTGTTACTTGTATGCTTTGTATGTCTTTGCAACTAAGAGATCCCTTATGATGGAAGAGGTGACGCTGAGGGTAGTTCCACCAATGATGAGGAGGTTTGGGTTGAAAGGAGGTGAAGGATTAGATTAGAAATAGAATTTTCTTAGATAGATTTCCGAGATTTTGGGTTTAGAATTAATTTTAAGTTTGAATATGAGTGTCAGAATTCTAGGAATGCCTCTGGCTTTTCCAGGACCTTATATATTATCTATGTGCGCACCATTACCATACTGAGAACCGAACCATACATGTTGTTAATTTTTAGATACAGGACGTGATGCGCCTCACTGAGCGTGCTGGATTTGCTTTCGTGCAAGCGAAGAACTGTACTTTTGGGACTTGTGTTTTGTATTAGTTATAATTTTATTATATTATCCTAAAGACTAGAGGGGCTTAATTGAGAAAGAAGAAGTGTTTTAGCCTTTAGGATATTTTATTAGTGCTAATACCTAAAATTCAACCAATAATATAATTTATTAAATGTTTTAAAAATTTTGGCAGAATTTTGTCTATAATTAGTAATCTCCACCAAATGTAATTTTCATTTTTTTTCACAAACCAAGCATGTTTTTAAATAATTTTAACGAAAATTTGGCAGAATTTTTCCTTAACTCAGAGACTTCCACCAAAAAGATTTATCAATTTTCACATACGAAACAGATGCAAGCATAAATTAAAAGAAATACACTTTTAAGAAAATATCAAATCTTAGCTATTCTAGTGTGCATTCTCTTATTAATCCGTAATTTTCAATAAACAAGGATTTCGAGAAGGGGCCAGTAGGCAACCTTCTCCTACTTTCGTCCGAAAATTCCATCCTAGGAAAAGTGAGTTTGGCATAAAACTTTAACAATTTAACGTGTTTAGAGATAGAAAACCAATCTCGGTACTACAAAACAACAAACATATATTATCAGCATGAACAACCCACGATTAAAGCTACACAACGTTCAAACAAAAAAGAAAATCCGAAAAAAAATAAAGTTAATTAGTAAAATATAAAAATTCATAATAAAAAATTAATAACATTTGAAAAAAACACATATACAAATTTTTAGAAACATTTTTAAAATCTTATGAAAATTAACTAATCAATCTAATCCGAAAACCATAATTAATTCTATTTAATTTACCTAAATTCAATTCTAGATTACTCTAACTTCAACTCTAAACTAAACCCGAAACTGATTTATGCAACTAACATTAATTATTTTCTAATTACACTAAATTAATGTAACAAATCCTAATCATACATTTTATTAAAAAAATTCAATCAACAATTTAATAAAAAGTCAATCAAATCCTAAACAAATAGAAAAAATTCAACACTAAATTACTCTAGCTTCAACTCTAAAGTAAACCCTGAGCTAATTTATCCAACTAATTACCATAAATTACACCCTAACTAACATAACCTAATTTAATTTCTAATTATACTAATTAAATTAATGTAACAAATCTTAATCACATATTTTATTAACAAAATTTAATCAAGAATTTAATAAAATACTTAATAAAATCCTAAACAAATAAGAAAACTATGGAAAAAATAAAAATTATTAGAAAAATTACCTCTAATGGTGGCTATAGGAAGGTGGAAGTGTGGTGGTGATAGGAGACGACAGTAAAACTTACAGTGGTGGAGCTAGGGTTTAGTAAATTCTAAGTGTAAAATAACTGACAACAAAAAAAAATAGACAACAACCTTACCTCTGATGTGGTAGATCTCAATGGAGGCAACGACAATGCGATAAGGATCTCCAACAGCAATGAACACTAACAGTGGCGGCAGAGGCTTTTCACAGAAACTCCAATAACAGTGACGATGACATACTGATCTGCAATGACGACAGGAGAGTTCGAGCATTTTTAGGAGAGAGAGAGAGAGAGAGAGAGAGAGAGAGAGAGAGAGAATTTGCAGAAATAAGGGAGAGGGGTTTCATGTTTAAATTTTATCCTAATTTTACCATCGGATTTATTGGCGAAAAAAATTCGACAGTAAAGATTATGCGGTTAACAAAATGATGCATCTCATTTTATGTGTTGCCATTAGATTTATCCGTTAGTAAATCCGACAGTAACATTGGCGCCAAGCTTAATCAGATTTGTGCCCAAATCTATCGTCGAAATTACTAATGGATTAAGGAATCCAACGATATATTTTTATGGTGACAAAAAAATATATCAAACCGACTGATTTGTGTCATCCTAAATCTGACGGTAAATCCTTCAGTAATTAGCGAATTTCTTGTAGTGATTATTGATCCTAATGGTACAACAGGAGGATTAAAATTATTTTAGAGGGAAAGTGTCATCGTGCAAGTTGTTCAATTAGCACAGTTCTTCATTGCAACAAGGGTTGTAGATCTGGGACTAAATAAGAGTTGGGTTTTGAGAGAAGTTTGTAAGCACCAATGATCATCTTTGATGAACACAATTCTCTCAATTACAGTCAGTTATTCATCAATTTGGAGGTAAGGTGATGATTGTTGGAGACTTTAATGCCATTACATCATAAATAGAAAAACTAGGGGGTAGTGAGAATTCAAAATCATCTATAGCGGCATTTAGAGATTTTATTGATGACGGAGCTGCTATGGATTCACGGATGATAGGAAGACCGTATGCTTGGTCTAATAGACAACAAAGAGATAACTCGGTTCAGGAGAGACCGGATAGGGCACAGTCAGGAGTTTCTTTGATAGCAGTTTATCCTAGTCTAGTTGTCCTTTGACTATCAGAATTGAGTTCAGACCATACTCTATTATTTATATATACTAACATGAGTTCTGAGAGGTTTAAAAAAAAAGGTTCAAGTTTTAGGAAATGTGGTGTTTAACGTAGTAGGTTCTGCAGATTATTTGTGATGTATGGAGAGAGAAAATTGTAGGGTCCCTAATGTTTATTCTCTCACCAAAAATAAAGAGATGAATATATCAACTTGTTAAATTGCAAAGGGAGGGCAATCACAATTCCAGAAAGGAGATTAAACAACTAAATAGTCAAATCAGAGAGCTAAGATGAGTATGTATTTTTGGGGGTAAGGAGATATTATAGTTGGAATGAATATCTAGAATTAAATAACAGCAAGAAAGGGATGGAAAACCTCAATTCTTCCACTAGAAATTCAGAAACAGTATGAGAAGAAATAGTATTTGGAAGTTAGATGGTGTTAATGGTGATATAGTTACTTCTAATTAAGATATTAAAGGAGTGACTGAAGGGTATTTCAATGAGATCTTCTCTTCTTCTTGTCAGGCTGATTCAGAGCCTTATTTCATTGATTTTGAGCACAAGGTTACAACTTCCATGAATCGTAGGTTTCAAAAACCGACTACTATAAAATAAGTGAAGATAGCTACCTTGGGGAGGATGGCATGGCTGCTAAGTTTTTCCAGTGTTACTTGAATGTGATTAGTGATGATTTATTTCGTGCGGGTTGTAGTTTCTTTGCAGGTGGCAGAATTCTTAAAAGTTTCAATCATACCCACATCTGCCTTATTCCTAAAGTTTTAGATGATTCTAATATGACTCAGGTGAGACCAATTAGCCTCTCCATAACGGTATATAAAATTATTTTGAAAGTTCTATTTCAACTTCAAGGTTTGAAGATGTATTTAGTAAGTCTTGGTAACCTAATCATGCGCAAAATATTTTGTAGGGCAAAATTCAAAATAAATACAATTATTTTCGGCATATTTTGAGTTATTTGAGGCACTATTAAAAGATTATTGAGTTCAAGGCACATATCAGTTTGTGAATCTTTATTGTTGAGTTTAAAGCACATATCTCTATGATTGAATAATTATCATTCTTGGAAATAAAAAATGAAATAAATCTATGATACTCTTCTGTTAAGCCATCCAAGTTTTCTTAAACATGAATATCTTAAGAGCATGGATGATCAGTAGCTATTAGTGCATCCTCTAATTGTCAAATCTTGGACAAATATTCTATTATTGTGCTAGTTTTCTTCACACCTTTGAGTTAAGATCTAAGACTTTGAGCTCGAGCCCTTAAGCATATAGTTAATTATTCCAAAATCATGGCTCACATGATCTGATGAAATTGACCAAGTAAATGATGATATTTTTTATTGATAGAGAAACTGATGTAAGGTTGATCCATGAGCATCTTATAGCTTTTTTCTATCATTTTCTAGTTGTCTTCAGTTGAATTTTATTTAATTTTACTTGATTTTAGTGTAAAAATCCCCTTTGGATGTTACTTTAAGTTATTTTAGTATTTTTATTATTTCAGGTGAAATTTGGAGCAATTTGGCAGAGTTTAGAGCAAAAACAGAAAAAGCTTGCAGCACCTCCCCTGGGCGCTAAACGTCCAACCGGCGTTTACCGCCAGCAAGGGACCTCAGCGTGCATTAGGCCACTCTCTTTTGGGTGTTTAACGCCCAATCTGGAGTTAAACACCAGCAGCCAGTCCGAATCACACTCATTTGGGCCTCTCAAGTGGATTTAGCTTTTATTAGTTTATTTTATTTTCTTTTTGTAATTTTTATTTACAAACAATATCTTTTAGTCTTAGGATTTATTATTTTATTTTATTTTCGTATCAAATTAGGTTAGTATTTAAGGGAAAAGGTTAATTGTATTTGGGATCTTTTTCCTTTGGCACGTTTTGAGAACCCTAGTTTCCCTGTAAGTCATGAGCAACTAAACCTTTTTGGTTAAGGTTAGGAGCTATGTTTATTTCTATATATTAGAATTATTATTCTTCTATTTTAATTAATGTTTTGATTCAATTCTAAGGATTGTTTTCATTCTTGATCTTATGAATTGGGTGGAACGAGAGTATGACCCTTTTCTACATGAGTTCTTGTGATTCTCGACAGAGTTATATCGCTTGAACTACAGCTTGAAAACAAATTCTTCCTGAATTGCTAATTACATGAACTAATTGGGATATGTGACATATAATCCTGTTAACTTTGGGTAATTAGGGTTTGTGTTCATAAACTAGTTTTTGAACTTAACCCTCTAATCAGAATTATGTGACCACGAGAGTGGCAGTTAATGAAGATTGAAGGAGGCTAAATCACTAAGAAATTAGGGTTTAGATATTTACAGTTTGCCATGGAATGAATTATGCATTGTTAAAATAGTTGGTAAGAACTTTTAATCTGGAAAGATAAACATCTCCGAAACCTTAGCTATTTTCTCATATTATTTTTACACCAAATTATTATTTGCTTTCTTTATTTTTCTTGCTTATTGTTTATGCGAATTGCAACTCACCAAACCCTTTTTGATTTGCCTAACTAAGTCCAACTGGACAACCATTGTTTGCTCAATCTGACAATCCTCGTGGGATCGACCCTCACTCACCTGAGGTATTACTTAGATGACCTGGTGCACTTGCCGGTTAAACTATGAGAAATTCTCAATTCATGCACCAAAGGTGCCAAGTCATCAAAGATAAATATGCTAATCTCCATTCTTTAAAGGTTACAGATTCAGTGCCTGTTGATTTTGCAGCTTCATTTTAAATTTTTGTGATATTTTTCAATAGTAATGTGATCTGCAAGATCTTAACTTTAGACAATGATTATAGTTGTTTGCTTCTATGTTATGTAGTTGTTGTCTTCCAATTCGTCTAGAATTGGTGGCAGCAGATACTTGGTTGATAATGATGAATTTGCAAGAATAATTTTTAGGCGAATAAATTTTAGACTCTTGATACCATATTAAACTTTTGATGAGTTTTAGAATAAACTCTTGAATTATAAGAACTACAGAATTGAATGAAAAGAAAAATAGTAAAAAAGTAAAATGAAGTGTTGATTGAGTTGTATTAATTTAGTGATATATTTATACACTACAAGAAAAATGTTTTAGCAACAAATTTTTAGTGGCAATAATATAATGGCCACTAATTCCTTAATTTAAGTTATGCTTTTGTAGCAATTATATATTTGTCATTGTTACTATATATATTATAATGGCAGTTGTCATTATTGCCACTAATAAATATAAGAAAAGTCTTTTAATGAAAAGATATAGTGGCCATAGAATTATCGCCAGTATTATTCTTATTAAAATTACTAAAATTATACAATAATAACAATTATCAGTATTACCATTAATAAATATAAAAAAATAGTGAAAAATTTGTAATGACCATAATTTTATTGCCAGTATTATTTTTATTAAAATAATTTTTTTACTTATAACTCATAAGAGATTCAGAGAAATCTTAAGCTCACCGCCGAAGCTCGCCGTAGCCGTCGCTACCGCCCTCGCCACCACAGTTCAGATTGAGCAAAGGCACCTTCTTCACCAACGCATCCCCAGATCTGCTAGCAACGCATCTTCAGATATGGTGGCAATGCCTTCTTCGCGAACGAGGTTTGTCGCTACATTCGGCTCTTATCTTTTCTGCTCTGCCATTGCCGATCTCTCACCTTCGCAACACCACACCTCCATCGCTTGCACCACCGCCGGTAGATCTTCTCCCTTTATTTTTTGGATTTTTTGTTTTTCATTTTATATTTTTGGTAATTCTAAAATTCTACAGGATTTTGGTGTTATTGTCACCATCACTTAGCTCGCTCTCCATGGCCGCCATGTGAAGTAGGCTCCGATGACACAACACCAGTAGTAGCACGCACGTCTTCTTCCTCCAACAGCAGCGGCGGTGACATTGGTTTCACGACTCACCCTTCTTTGATTAATGTTTGTTTCACCAGCTCTGCTTGATTAATTACGTTTTTGATTACTTGTAAGTCTAATTTCTGTTTGATTATGTCAATTCTGTTTTATTATATGGTTTGAAACTCTTTATTATGTCAATTCATTCTTGATCTCAGTTTAAATTTTTTTTTTGAAGATCTTCTGTATATTTAAAAAAATAATCTGCTGTTATGAAGATCTATTTATTTAGTTTTTAGTTCTACTTTGAGTTTTGACAGATTTCTGCAGACTCAATAAGGCCACTTATGGCCTAAAACAGGCTCCTAGAGCCTGGTATATTACATTATCTTCAACTCTTGATCAGTTCATGTAACAACCTAGTTTTCGGGTACATGAGACCTTTTTTGAAGACATAGAGTTTTTTGGAAGATTAATAAAGGAAGTTCCTCTGTTGTATCATCAAGCACCCCGATATTCAATATTATCATTTCATCACTAAGCAAGAACTTCTTTTGAGATAAGCTTGATGACGCAGTCGCGAAGAACCTAGTTTTTTAGCCGTATTGGTTAAGAGTTTTTTATTCTAGTTTCCATAGTTAGTCTCAGTTTGACGAACCGGACTCGATTCATGAGAGAAGAGAAATAGTAATATAATAATATTATTATATTAATATTAGAGATGCTTGAATAATATTATAATATTACCTTATCTATTTTAGTTAAAAACAAAAGATTAGTTTAACCGAGTTCACAGTCTACTGGTGCAGATTAACACCAGCACTCTCTGATGACTTTAGCAATGCTAATACTTCATCATATATCTTCCATTATCATATTAAATATGTTACTAGTGTCATTTATACTAGTAGTTTAGAAAATAATTTCTGGATACGTTTTTACGTGTGTTCTGATACATCTAGTTTTAGTAATTATACACCTGAGATATTTTAATATTATTTTAATCTTCTCCCAGGCCATCCAATCATAGCTCTTCCCTCACTCCCAAGACACTTCAGCTGGTCATTTGATGCTTCCTTGGCCGAAATTGAAGAGAGAGAAAAGAGAGAAAACTTCATGAACACTTAATCTTCAAAGCTTGATTTCTTCTGAACTAAAATTCAAATCAAAATTCTAATCTGATTAAAATGATTCTTTCCTCTTTCTCTTCACAACCAAATGACTAGTCAAGGCTGGAAATAAGGTGAGATGGCTATTCATCCCCTTCTTTGGTTCAGTTTCATGAAAACTATGTTAAACATGAGTTTTCTTGATGTTCTTCCTTAGATCTCTAGCTTAGCTTGACTTGTGAGCCAAGAATCTTCAATTTTTAGCATGTTTAAGGTGAGAAATCCCTTCTTGAAATGTTGATTAACGTTTGGTCAGTTGAGGTTTTATGGATTCAAAGTTGTTCTTGACGTATTTTAGGAGGAAAAATGGTTAAAAAACACCTAGAAGCAAACCTAATTTGAGGCAGCAAATCAAGGTAGAGTTTGGTGAAACTAATCTTGATTAATTATCTTTGAGTTTTGTGATTGTGATATGGATTGGTTATGCTTGAAATTGATTGCTTATATGAGTTATTCTTGGTGAAAGTTTGTTGAAATTTTGATGAAATTTGATGATATTCAAGCTATGAAACATGTTCTTGAGTGCAGCTGGAAAAACAAAACCTAGGTCTCAAATTGATGATGAAATTTTGTTGAAATCAAGTGGAAAATATGGGGTTTTAGTGGTTGCAAATTTATTATAAATTATGGTAAAAATCGGTTACTAAAAAGATTGAAAAACAGGTGAAAACAGATAAAGAATCTAAAAAATTTACGAAGAATACGAAGAACACTTTGAGTGCGATGAAGAACAATGAAGAACACCTTTTTATCTTTAAAAAGGCAAGGAAGTAATTATTTACATGTTTAGGGGGTTAATTTGTAAATATTGAAAGTTAGGATGGTTAAAGTAAAAATATTAAAAGTTACGGGTGGTAAAAAGTGAATTTATAAAGCTAAAGGTAAAAGTAAGTTAATTTCAAAAATTTAATAATAAAATAATAAATAATAATAAAATATTAAATAATATTATTTTATTAAAAATAATTAAATAATGCGGAAAAAGCAATTTTTCGTAAAAGCTTTAGAAAGACAACTTTAAGCACAGAATCTCATAATTACCTTCATAAAATACTTAAGGAGTGGTAATAACATATTAGTGAGGCAAAGACAAAGGAAAGATAAAAAGTTAAAGAAAAAGTCGGCAAAGTTTTAATGACAAAAATAAATGGTGATTAGTGAGCAAACTAGGAGCAACATAGTTAGTATTTAAGTTGCGCCTAGGGTTAGGTATATGAAAAGTTAAACTGTTGTAGTATAGACTTAATGAATCTATACTTGGGATAGTGTAACTATTCATACCAAAATTTGCATAAGCTATAAATACATACGTTAAACAGAGAAACCAAACCAGAGTAAAGAGACAAAGAGAAAAGAGTAATCAGAGCAGAGTAAAGAGACAAAGAGAAAAGAATAATATGATAAAGAGAATAGAGAACAACCAGAGGGCCTGTTGAAAGGTCATTTGTTGCATTAAGGCAACTCTAGAGATATTTGTATGTTCATCTGCTGCATTGAAGCAGTCAGATAGATGGTGGTGCGACCACTGAGAACGCTTTCCTAGGACACTTAGCTATAATGCTATTCTGTAAGTCAGAGGACTCTTACAGAGGTATCGAAAAACACATAACTAGCATATGCTCCTGTAAGTCAAAGGACTCTTATAGTGAATGTGTGTGTGTGTGTGTGCTCCTGTAAGTCAAAGGACTCTCACGATGAGTGTGTTGAGCAGATATAAGTTAATAAGCCCCGTCTTGTAAGTCAAATAACTCTTGTAGTGGGTTGCTAGTGCCGCCCTGCAAGTCAAAAGACTCTTGTAGTGGTTTGCCTCGCAAGTCAAAGGACTCTTGCGATGGGTATTGCCAACAAGGAAGCCTTAATTGGTCAAAGGACTTCGGGTAACGTCAGGAGTGGGTATGTAACCGATAAATGAGCTCATTACCTACACTAGGGCCAGACATACATCATTCTTATGTGTGCATTATTCTTTGTTGCATATTCTCTGTGTTATGTTTTATTCTTGTATTTCGCTGTTTGTCTCTGCCTTTCTGTTTTCTCTGCTTTTTTATTTTCTCGTCGTCTCTATTTATCTTCTTTCCTTGCTTTTCTCTATTTTCTGTAAAGTATGTTACTATCTGAAAAGCACGATGGAGCCGATTAACAAGACTAACTAGCCTAACTCTACTAAGAACTCCCAAGTTCTTACTCCCTTCTCTCTCCCCTTTAGATGGAAGCATGAGTACCCTTCCGTAGTTCACTGATGACCGTTCCACAAAGAGGATTTTGCTCTAGGTAGTCTTCTAAGTCTAGGGTGAAACTCGTTCTCTCTTTATATGTATATACTGTGAGACCAGCCAACGTCTGCACCTCGTTTGTATGTGCATTTTAACCTAAATCCAGTGTACGGGACTCCTGTTCTGTGGCTACTTGATGGAGTACCAGCGAGACGTCATATGGCAATGTATGATCGTGCAGAGGAGTAGTAGATGATGTTCCACCTTTCAATGACGTTCCACCTGACTTAAGTTTTGATGACCTAGAACGTACTTCCCCTCGCTTTAGTAGTTTAAAGGGACTAGGTGAGTATGGAGTCTATGCTAGCCTGGGTGCCAGCTTAGAGACTTGTTGAACAGGTCAGGGTCTGGGAAGTTGTAAGTATATATAGGTATATAGTTATTATCTAGCTACATCTAGGGGTATTCTAACTAAGATCTATACTCTAATAATGGCTGGATAACTGAATGTTGTTAACTACTTGAGATGTATATAAGTGTGGTTATTTATAACTGTTGTATCTGTTATTTTTTGTGAATTGATTATGAATGATTCCATTTATTAATCCAAACATTTTTCAAAAAAAAGTACTTCACAAAATAACTACATTTTAAAAACGAATCAGGCTCATATACTAAATAATAGATAATAATTAGGAAGACAAGTTGGTAGCACTCAGTTTCTGGTATGATCTAGACATACTGAAAATTGAGTCGTTGCAATTTGGTATCAGAGCAGTTCGTTTCCAGTGGAGCCTGGGGAATGGACTGACTATGTTTCATTACATGCTCTGTATGTGTGTCTCATGTTGTTAGGGTATCTTTAAGATACATTTGACATGAATGTCTATGAGTGCTCATAATGGGAATGTTCGTGCTTAACTCGAGATATTAAGACTGATCACCTTAATGTTGATTGCTTGGTGCGAACAAGACCTCAAGGACTGTGAATAGGCATAGTTTAATCGAGTTCCAAATGACAAATTTGTATGAGGCACAGAGCTGTTATGATCTCCATGGCTATGTGAAAGAGCGGAAGATTGATGGTTTAGAGGTTATAGTAAACTCTCGTTGTAAGTATAGTTACTAAACCAAGCAATCAACCTTTCTTACAAACGTTTTGGTTGTCACAAGTAACAAACCCCTAAATAAATTGATAACCGAAGTATTCAAACCTCGGGTTGTCTTCTCAAGGAACTGCAGGGAAGTATGTTCTTATTATTGGTTATGGAGATTGTAAATTGGGGTTTTGAGAATGAGGAGTGAATAGTTTAATTAGCAATTAAAGTAAATGAAGAACAAGTAATTTAAATGGCAAGTAAAATAAATAAATGACTGTAAATAAACTCTTGGCAAGGTATGAGAAATTAGAGGTCCTATCCTAGTTATCCTTGATGAGAATTGAATCTTAGTTCTACTTTGTTAACCTTTACTAAGATAAAGGAAGGTCAAGGGATTAATTGGTTTGATCTTCAAATCCTATTTATTTCCTAAGAAAATATTAGGATTATTGAAGTTCAATTTAATTAGCAAAGATAACAATTATCATTCATGTTTGAGTTTGATAACTCCTGAGTTACTGATTTCTTAACCAAGACCAAAAGGAGAAAAGTAAATCTACTGGAATAAAAATGTCTTCAGATGGGAATAAAAATAATGTAAATAAGAGAAAGCAATATTAAACTGAAATACCTCAAATAATATTAATTCAAAAGAGTAATCTGTAACATGGAAGAATTCATAAATTAAATTGCAACATCAAATAACCAACTAAAGTAATGGAATGAATAAAAAGTGAAAGGGAAGCTTAAAGTAAAGGAACATTGAACCTGGGATCGAGAGTCACTCCTAAAACTAAGAGAAATCCTAAATCCTAATCCTAAGAGAGAGGAGAGAACCTCCCTCAAAACTAAATCTAAATCATGAAAACTAACTAAAGTGGAGTGTCTCCCGGAATGGATGCATTCCCTCACTTCATAACCTCTGGTCTATGCCTTCTGGACTTGGATTTGGGCCAAAAAGGGCTTCAAAATTCGCTGGGAGCGTTTTCTGCAATTTCTGATGCGTGGCCTCTGTCACGCATCCGCGTGGGTCACGCGGTCGCGTCATTCGGAGTTTTCCTTGGCACGCAGTTGCATCATTCATGCGGCCGCGTCATATGTGTTCTGCTTAAGGCGGGCGATCGCGTCAGTCATGCCGCGTCGCTGCTTCTTCGCTCTTGGCATGCGTTCGCGTCGCCCATGCGATCGCGTGGATGCCAATTTCTTCACAAACTCCGTTTTATGCTTTCCTTCCATTATTGTATGTTTCCTTTCCATCCTTTAAGTCATTCCTGCCTTAGAAGATCTGAAACTACTCAACACACTAATCACGACATCAAATGGAAATAAAGGTAATTAAAATAATTAATTTTAAAGCCTAGGAAACATGTTTTTCACATACATCACATAATAAGGAATGGAAAGTAAAACCATGCAAATAATATGAATAAGTGGGTGAAGGATTGAATAAATCACTCAGATTAAGCACAAAATATATCATAAAATATGGGTTTATCAACCTCCCCACACTTAAACAATAGCATGTCCTCATGCTAAGTCCAAGAGTAATGTTAGGTTAAAGTGGTGGAATGCCATGCAATGCAATCTAATCTAAATGCAACTACCTAGATGAATGATGCATCATGCAATTCTAGTTTTTATTCACTTGTATATAAAGCTTGCATGTAGTTGAATTAATTCACATTCTCAAGGAGTCATATATACATATATATAGCCAAACCTTGGATAATGATAAAGTGCCTTTACAATTGAGATGGAGAGAAAAACATGTTATAAACTTGCAAGACAATTAATAATTTTAGCAGAGATATATGTTAATGAGCTATTGAACCCTCACTGGATTTTGTGTTTACTCTCTAGTCACTCAGTGTTTATTGGGTTAATCACTCTATTCTTCTTTTTATTCTTACTTTCTATAACTTTGTTCTTCATCTAACCAATCAACTATAGAATATAGACACACCAAAAATCATGAGGTCTTTAGTTAAGGTTGTAATGGGGCCAAGGTAAAGGTAAGGGTATATGTATAGGGCTAAGTTCTAAAGCAAAGCTTCTTTACCTATTTTCCCATATTTTCCCACTTTGGATGTTACATGCTCATGTTTCAATGAATATATATATTTTTATCCCATGTGCATTGCTTTATTTCTCAATTGGAAAATTCTTTTGTGTCCCTTTTATTTAAATACTGAAGAATATATATATATATATATATATATATTTTAATGCACATGGTAATTCAATTATTTTGATTTCACATGAGCATGCTTCCCAAAACTTTTATTTTGAATTATTTTATTCTTTTCAACTTTTCTACCTTTTGTTTTTATCATCCATGTTCCCAATAGGTTTTTCCACATTTAAACCATACATACTTCCTATCTTAAGCTAACCAAGGATTCAACTTGGGATTTTTATTTTGTTTTTCTGCTTAAGGCTAGTAATGTGGTTTATAGAAAAAAAAAAGGATTTAAAGGCTCAAGGGGGCTAACAAGGGTGATGTAAAAGGTAAGCTATTTTGGGATAAGTGAGCTAAAATCAAATAATGGCCTCAATCACTCTCTTGGTATGTATTTCTATTCTATAATTGGACATATAGATTAAAACAAAGTAAAGAACATCAGAATAAAAAAGAAGGGCAGAACACACAGGAATAAAATATTATGGTTTGAATGTAACCATACAATTAAGCTCAAAACTCACAGGCTGTGTGTTCTCTAGCTCAAAAATCATTTATCACTTATGTATGTCATGCAGGTTTAGTTAAAAATTCCCATTATTCTCAATGTAAAATTTATATTGAATGGCTTTAAAGTTCTAGTGTTTCTCCTTGATGAAATGTTGTTAACTAACTAACATGTAATGCTATATATACAAGGTGTGTGGATTGTTTCTATTATGTTCAAGTTCCTAGTTTACTTTTTTTTTATATTTTCAATTTAAACTAAGCTATCTTATGCTAAAAATGGTAAGCTATACTAATTAATCCACAATTTCTATAACTAATAAGTTAGAATTGCAACTAAACTAAATGGCTAAAATGTGAACTAAAGTGCAAAATGCAGAAATAGAGTAAAAATACATAAAAATAGCAATATATATAAATACTAAGAAAATAAAAATAAAAATAAAAATAAAAATATAGAAAAGTAGCGAAATAAATAAAAAGAGTATGTAGTGGTTCACCAAAAAAAAAAAAGAACGCCAGAGATGGCGACCTCCCCACACTTAAAATATAGCATCGTCCCCGATGCTCACTCAAGCAGGGTGTGAAGGGGTGTCATCACTGGAAGGGTGGGTAGCTGGAGTCTCTGTGGTGGTGGTCTGAGGATCAGCCTGCTGCAGAGGAGGTGCTGACTGGATAGGGATCTCGGGGTCTACAGCCTGAATTTGAGGCAGAGCCTCCTGATGTGATGCTGCCTGCTGGGTGGCTGCCTGCTCTGCCTCCTGCTGTGGATGGGTCTCTGCCTCGTGAGCATCCGCCTCCTCCTCAGATGCCTCGGATGGTGTGTCAGGCTCGGAGGGGATGTCGCCAGAGCGTATCATCAGCTTCAGGTGCTCATAGCGTCGCTTGTTGCGACGCTCTATCTGGTCAAGCCATTGAAACAGGCGGTGCACTAGATGATAGATGGGCTCTGGAGCAGGTGGAGGTGTAGTGGTGGTGGCAGGGGTAGCTATGGAAGAAGAGGGGCCGGCAGATGGTGTGGCTGTGTCAGCAGTAGCAGTGAGGAATGGAGGTCTGTAGCCCAAAGCCAGAAAGTTCCTGCTGTGAGGGATAATCTTCTTGCATTCTGCAGCAGGTGGCTTTTCATCAGCATCCTCCCAAGGCACGTCAGCTCGACGGCCTAGCTGTGTAACCAGATAAGGAAAGGGATGAGTGCCTCGGACGTGGACCCTGGCCATATGGTACCGGATAAAGCGTGGCAGGTACAGGTCCTTACCCTCCATCACACACCATAGGAGGGTGATCATAGCGGCTGGTATCTCAGTCTCGTGAGTACTCGGCATAATGAAGTTGCTAAGTATCTGATGCCATAGCCGAGCCTCATCATTCAAGTAAATCTGCTTGATTCCCTTCGGCATAGTGGTGTTCTGACCCATAATCCAAGGAACGGTCGGGTCAAGGGATATCCGGGCCTTGACTGCATCCCAATCAAATCGCATGAAGCGCATATCTTCCTCAGCTTTCTGATAACCATCCAGCTGATCAGTTTGAGGCAGAAGCTTCAAAACATCTTCAATTGCCTCTTCAGTAACCAGAATCTGCTTCCCTTTGAGGTTCACTGCATCTAGGGAGGTTTTGAAGTAATTGTAGTAGAATTTCCTAACCCAAGATGCATTGACCTCAGTCAGGTTTCTCTCCAGGAAGAACCAGCCTCTTTGTTTGATCTGGTCAGAGGTGTATTGCTGGAGTTCTTCTGGGATCTTCAAAGTTCTCTCCAGGTATAGGTTCCTGGAGTTTGCAAACATCGGATACTTTAGCTCATAGTATCGGTTTGCAAATTTCACTGGATCAGTAGCAGGGATTAGTTGGTCGGCCTTCTCCTGCGGGGTAAAATTTTTCTCCCGCAAGGATTCATCGTGCATTATATCTATGATGGACAGGGAGGATTCTCCTCTTTTACGTTTGCCAGTAGTAGCCTTGCCTTTTCCTTTTCTCTGGCTGGCAGACATCCTGAAAAACAGAAAACCAGGATATAGTGAAAACAGCAAAACAAATAGGCCAATAATCAAAAGAAACACAAAGTGGCAAAGGAGCAATAGGATAAGGAAAATGAGTTATGTAAATGTGCATTAAGGATTGTATAGGATTTAAAAGATCGAAAGGAAGAATTTAAATTCCAAAATGTAATTGAATTCATGTTAAATAGAGAAATTAACATCATGCCATGGTTAGAATGCTAAAAAAAAGTGAAAGAAAATCAGAAGAAAAGTTTTGAAAGGTTAGGTTGGTTAGAATTGAAAAAGAGTTTAGGAAGTTAACATTAGTGAGTTAGTAAAAAGCGGGTTAAAGTAAGTGGCATAATGAAAATATTCCAAGTAACAAGTATTCACATTTAGAAACTATAAGTAACTCATATCCAAACAAGGAAAACAGGGTGATGATGATTCAAATAGATATAGAGAAAGCAAAAATTGGAATCAAACATCAAAAATGCAGTTTAGGAACCAGGAAATCAAAAAGGATAAGAAAGCATGCCCGGGCGGTCATGAATTGGTTTGGTTAAAGCAGAGGAAAGCAGAGTTCAAAATGCCAAAACCAAAACATGAATGAAAATATTTTACAGAAATTTGGACAGCATTCCGGCTAAAATTGGATTGTCCCGAAAAATAAACAGCAATCAAATAGTTCATATGAATCAAAATTAAAGCTGCAATTACATATAAGGAATATAAACATGAAAATGCAGTGTACAGAGCAGCAAGAAACAAGAAAGTACAGCATATGAACATTACAATCATCACAGTAACAGCAGAATAAAACAAGAAACAGGAACAGTGCGATTAAACAGACCTAAATCCACTAACCACATCCTAGGCTACCTAACAACCTAAAATCCACTACAACATGCATATCGAACTAGCCTAATGACGAACATAAACAGAAAAAACTATGAATTAACTACGAAGGATAGAAGGGTGGCGTTCGTCAGAACCTGATAGGCGTAAGAGAGAGAGTGGGGCAGAGAGGTGGCTGGGGATGACGGCGGTGGCGTCCGGCGCGACAGAAGAGGGTGGCGCGGCGGCAGTGGGTGCTGTTCGGAGGAAGGGAGGGAAAGGGGGGTGTAATGGGGGTAGGGGGTAATAGGGGAAGGAAGGGGGCATGAGTGGCGCTGGGCGGTGACGGCGGTGGCGGGTGGGAGGTGGTTGCGGAGGGCAGTGGCGGTTAGGGGGGAAGAAGAAGAAAGAAGAAGAAAGGAGGGGGAAGGAGGAAGGGGGGTGGGTGGCGGCGAGGTCTGGGTGGTCGGCGGCGTCTGGCGGTGGCGGTGATGGTTGGGGGTTGGAGAAGAAGAGAGCAAGTGGAGGGGTTTGGGGAGGGGGGGCGCGACTAATAGGGTTCGCGTGACTGGGGGGGTTATAAATTTGAATCCACGCGATCGCGTGGGGCACGCGGTCGCGTGGTTGGGCTGAAATGGTGGTTGACGCGATCGCGTGGGTGACGCGATCGCGTGGAGGGAAAAAAGAGTAAATGACGCGATCGCCTGGGGCATGCGATCACGTCGCTGGAAATTGTGCTAAACGCACGAATCCAGCGTCGTTTCAGCACAACTCTCTGTTTCCTTTTGGGGTTTTGTGTAATCCTATGCGATGCGATTGCGTCGCTCACGCGGTCGCATGGGATTGGTATTGTGCAAGGGACGCGATCGCGTGGGTCATTTGTGCAAAACGCACAATGGTCGCACGATTCCAACCTAACTTTCTGGACGTTGGATGTTTCCGCCGATCTCTAGGTCACGCGGCCACGTGGATGACGCGGTCGCGTGGGAAGTGTTTTCGCAACTTGGCGCGATCGCATGAGTGATGCGGTCGCGTCGCGCACCCTTTTTTTATGCAGTATGCAGAATGCAATGATGAATATGAATGAGAAGCAAAACTCCATGTTCAATATAATAAAATAAAATAAAACTTGAAAGCAAATAAAACTAAATGAAAATTGAAAAAGGAACGATCATACCATGGTGGGTTGTCTCCCACCTAGCACTTTTAGTTAAAGTCCTTAAGTTGGACATTGGATGAGCTTCCTGTTATGGCGGCTTATGCTTAAATTCATCCAAAAATTTCCACCAATGCTTGGAATGCCAATAGCCTCCGGGGTCCCAAACTAGGCATGTGAAGCTTCTGAGCAGCTTCAAACAGATTGTCAGGCTTCCGGGGTGATGAATGTCAGCACAGATTCCAGGATCCCAAACTTTGCTTTTGAATCCGCCTTCGTCTTGATCTATACTTTTCCATCTGGGCAGTTTAGAAATTAGATTCTCACCAGGATAACCAAACGTTTTCCGAGATCCATCTGATTGATCATGATGCCAATCCGTGCACTTCGAGTTGAAGTGTGGAACCTTATTAAACCTTGTGCACCAGCTCTGAGCACGAGCCATTTCCCTTTTACTCTTAAAGCCACAGAGAGCTCTAAGCTGGCCATCTGTTTCAAGCAAACCATATTCAAGTGGAAAAATATAGTTAAAGGTTAAGGATTGTACCCACTTAAAACTTGTATTGGGTGGTAATGACCTTGGGATAGGTGGTTCCAGTGGTTCTGTGAGTTCTACTCCCTTGTGTTCTTCTGTGAAATTCTCCACTTCCTTGCAAGATTCTTCAAATGTATCCATGTCCTGATCAAAGCCATCTATGTCTTCCTCATCACATAAGTCATAGACTGGAGGTTGAGAGAAATCTACCTCCGTATCATCTTCGTATTCACTTGGGGAAGATTCTTCGATCTCAGAGAATTCACTTGCGGATGCAAGTTCATTACTAGGAGAACTTGACTTGTGACTATCATCATCAAGGAAATTTGCTTCTTGGGTTATTCTGTCTAATTCTTCATGAAAGACTTGCTCTGGGGATTGCGCACAATCCTCTTTAGCATCAATTGTAACATCCTTGACAGAATGCTCCACAACTTTGGATTCCCATGGAGGTTCAGCGTCTCCTAAGTCTTCAACCAACTATTCTTCTTCAATAATGACAGCTTCCTCTACTTGTTCCAGTACGAAGCCATGTTCTGTCTTGTCCACTGGAGTTTCTAGTATCTCCTTCATACTACGCTCTTTGTTAGATTGTCCACATGGGGCTGTGGGATGTCCTTGAATGTTCGAATGTCTAGAAGATAATTGACTTACTGCTTGCTCCAGTTGATGAAGGGTTGTTTGAAGTCGATTTACTGTTTCCTTGAGGCGAACCTCTGATTCTCGGGGTGATAGATTTGGGTATGGCACAGGGGGAAGTGTTGGTGTTTGGGAGTGATTGGATTGGAACTGGGGTAAATGAGGATCATACGGCGGTGAATGGTGAAAAGGAGCTTGTGAGTGTGGTGGTTCGAAGTTATGTTGAGAGGATGGTCTATAAGCACAGGGTGGGGCTTGTTGGTAATTACAAGGTTGTCCACCATGTCTATTTGCTTGGTATGCATTGTAGAATGGTCTTTGTCCATGATATCTTGGACGGTGTTGTTGCCTAAAGGGTTGATCAGATCCTCTTGGCTCCATCCATCTTTGGTTGCTCTGACCTTAATGCATGTTCCTGTTATAACTTCCATTCCTTTCAATAACATTAGAACCAAACTCAAAGCGATAGGGGTGAGAATTCATAGTAGCAAAAAAAAATAAATAAAGAGGGGAAAAATAAAGACAAATAAACAAGTAAAAGAAAAATATTTACAAAAACCAATAATAAGGCACACGATTGCAGTTCCCCGGCAACGGTGCCATTTTGAAAGAGCGGGAAGATTGATGGTTTAGAAGTTGTAATAAATACTCGTTGTAAGTATAGTTACTAAACCAAGCAATCAACCTTTCTTACAAACGTGTTGGTTGTCACAAGTAACAAACCCCTAAATAAATTGATAATCGAAGTATTCAAACCTCGGGTCGTCTTCTCAAGGAACTGCAGAGAAGTATGTTCTTATTATTGGTTATGGAGATTGTAAATTGGGGTTTTGAGAATGAGGAGTGAATAGTTTAATTAGCAATTAAAGTAAATGAAGAACAAGTAATTTAAATGGCAAGTAAAATAAATAAATGACTGTAAATAAACTTTTGGCAAGGTATGAGAAATTAGAGGTCCTATCCTAGTTATCCTTATCAATGATGATGAGAATTGAATCTTAGTTCCACTTTGTTAACCTTTACTAAGATAAAGGAAGGTCAAGGGGTTAATTGGTTTGATCTTCAAATCCTATTTATTTCCTAAGAAAAGATTAGGATTATTGAAGTTCAATTTAATTAGCAAAGATAACAATTATCATTCATGTTTGAGTTTGATAACTCCTGAGTTACTGATTTCTTAACCAAGACCAAAAGGAGAAAAGTAAATCTACTGGAATAAAAATGTCTTCAGATGGGAATAACAATAATGTAAATAAGAGAAAGCAATATTAAACTGAAATACCTCAAATAACATTAATTCAAAAGAGTAATTTGTAACATGGAAGAATTCATAAATTAAATTGCAACATCAAATAATCAACTAAAGTAATAGAATGAATAAAAAGTGAAAGGGAAGCTTAAAGTAAAAGAACATTGAACCTGGGATCGAGAGTCACTCCTAAAACTAAGAGAAATCCTAAATCCTAATCCTAAGAGAGAGGAGAGAACCTCCCTCAAAACTAAATCTAAATCATGAAAACTAACTAAAGTGGAGTGTCTCCCTAAATGGATGCATTCCCTCACTTCATAACCTCTGGTCTATGCCTTCTGGACTTGGATTTTGGCCAAAAAGGGCTTCAGAATTCACTGGGAGCGTTTTCTGCAATTTCTGGTGCGTGACCTCTGTCACACGTCCGCGTGGGTCATGCGGTCGCGTCATTCATGCGGCCGCGTCATATGTGTTCTGCTTAAGGCGCGCGGTCGCGTCAGTCATGCGGCCGCGTCGCTGCTTTTTCGCTCTTGGCATGCGTCCGCGTCGCCCATGCGATCGCGTGGATGCCAGTTTCTTCACAAACTCCGTTTTATGCTTTCCTTCCATTATTGTATATTTCCTTTCCATCCTTTAAGTCATTCCTGCCTTAGAAGATCTGAAACTACTCAACACACTAATCACGGCATCGAATGGAAATAAAGGTAATTAAAATAATTAATTTTAAAGCCTAGGAAACATGTTTTTCACATACATCACATAATAAGGAAGGGAAAGTAAAACCATGCAAATAATATGAACAAGTGGGTGAAGGATTGAATAAATCACTCAGATTAAGCACAAAATATATCATAAAATATGGGTTTATCACTATGGCTATGTGAAATTTAGATGCTGAAAGGAACGGACCGATCTCTTCATCAAGATGGCTTGAAGGAAATAGATCGCTTGAAGATGAATTTTTTCACGTGGCTGAAATTGAGGGCAAAATTTTTCTTTTAGGAGGGTAGAATGTAACAACCTAGTTTTCGGGTACATGATACCTTTTCTGAAGACATAGAGTTTTCTGGAAGATTAATAAAGGAAGCACCTCTATTGTATCATCAAGCACCTCGATATTCATTACTATCATTTCATCACTAAGCAAGAACTTCTTTTGAGATAAGCTTGACGATGCAGTCGCGAAGAACCTAGTTTTTGAGCCGTATCGGTTAAGAGTTTTTTATTCTGGTTTCCATAGTTAGTCTCAATTTGACGAACCGGACTCGATTCATGAGAGAAGAGAAATAGTAATATAATAATATTATTATATTAATATTAGAGATGCTTGAATAATATTATAATATTACCTTATCTGTTTTAGTTAAAAACAGAAGATTGGTTTAACCGAGTTCACAGTCTACTGGTGCAGATTAACACCAGCACTCTCTGATGACTTTAGCAATGCTAATACTTCATCATATATCTTCCATTATCATATTAAATATGTTACTAGTGTCATTTATGCTAGTAGTTTAGAAAATAATTTCTGGATACGTTTTTATGTGTGTTCCGATACATCTAGTTTTAGTAATTATACACCTGAGATATTTTAATATTATTTTAATCTTCTCCCAGGCCATCTAATCATAGCTCTTCCCTCAATCGTAGTGATGCGCTCGCGTGCCTGACGCAAACGCGTGGATTGAAAGCTGCACGAGTGGCGCGAACGCGTGGACGACGCGTATGCATGGCAAGGAAAAACGCTGAATGACGCGCACGTGTGGACGACGCGTACGCGTGATATGCGCGATCTGCAGAATTAACAGAATTCGCTGGGGCTATTTTGGGCCGTGTTTTGACCCAGTTTTCGGCCCAGAAGCACAGACTAGAGCTAGGGAACATGCAGAGACTCAAGAGGATAACGCATTAGGATAGTTTTTAGTTTTTAGATCTGATTTTACTCCTCCTCTAGGTTTTCTCTCTACACATTCATAGTTTTTAAAATTTTGCTTTATTGCTTTTTGGATTTGGATATTGAGAAGAGTTATTATATCCACCAAGACTTCATCATTCTAGTTTGTTTTCCTTACTTTTTACTTATTCTTTCATATCCTTAATTTGTCCAGAGTTACAATTGGATTATTTTTATAATTTATTAATACAAGAACCATTTTTATTTTTAATTGATCTTTCTTTTATTATTGATTATCATGTCTTTTTTTATTTCCCTTTTTAATTTTGTGAAGTTTACATTCATGATAATGGAGTAGTTCCCTAACTTGATTGGGAGTGATTAAAAAGAGAACCTTGAGTTGGATTACTCAAGAGTTAAATTGTAATTGGGTTTATTGTTGGCTGGCTCTCTAGTCACTAATGCTAATCCTTCCCAAAGGAGAGGATTAGAACTTGTGAATAGAAGTAGACTTCCAACTTACTTGACTTTCTTTTACTTTACTTGGTAAGGGATAACTAAGTAGAAGCAACCTTCAATTATCAATTGATTTTGAGAGAAATCTAACAAGGATAGAACTTTCAATTAATCTACTCCCGGTCAAGGCCTTTATTTGAATTATATAAATTCTCTTATTTATTTTTCTGTTTCTCAAACTCAAAATTTCCTAGAAAATCTCTGACCAATAAGCTGCATTCTTTCCTGCAACTCGTTGGGAGACGACCTGGGATTCATACTCCCAGTATTTTTATTCTAATTTTGTGACAACCCTTCTAAATTGATAAACGGATTTTTGGTTGGTTAAGAACTGTACTTGCAACGTATCTCTTACATTAATTTCTTAATCTGCCAATTTCTGCCGCATCAACATTATTAGTATTAAAGATGTGTAGTTTTATATTTGATTTTTTTTTTACATGAAAACTATATTAAAGGGGAAATCGAACTTGATTAAGGTCAAATTTTTAAGAGCAAATGTTACAGAGTAAAAGTCATGAACTTGTGGACATGATGATAAATCTATTTGCTACTTAGCTATTTCAACTCTTTTTTGTTATATTTTTTGCAAAATTAGATGATAAAATTCGAGGTTGTCATGATAGTATTGTGGTATTTTGAAAAATGATGATGATATAAGTACAAGTAGTTATAACCTAGACTAGTATTATGTTATTTTGCAATGATAATATAATGTGATTGTGGATCTTACAACAATTTTTATAAGTCAAATTTGATGGAAAATGTTCAATTATTTTTCTTTAGTGACTTTATTCAAATAGTTTAGATTATTTATTGACACTAAATAATTAAAAAAATTGAAATTAATTTCATTCACGAGAAAACTACTATTGTAAATAAAGAATTATATATTACAAAAAATCGTTGTCAAAAGTTACAAAGGACAATGGTGTTAAAACCGTTGCCAAAAAACGACACCAACGGTAACGTTTTAAAACTGTTGTCTTAGATGACTATAAAATGACAATGGTTTTGAAACCATTGCCAATAAAAACAATGGTAATGCTTTAAAACCGTTGTCTTAGACGACTATAAAATGGCAATGGTATTAAAACCGTTGCCAAAAAATGACACCAACGGTAACGCTTTTACCGTTGGTGTTGTGAATAATAAAACTACCACAGCTTAAAACCGTTGTCTATCTAGTTATGGTTTTAAACTGTTGTATCATGAAAGAAAACAGTTTAAAACCGTTGCTTATCGAGTAACGGTTTGAAACCGTTGTTTAAAATTTTTTTCAAAATCGTTGCCTATACTAGTAACTTTGGCAACGGTTTTTTTGTTACTGTTGCCTTAGGTAAAAAACCGTTGTCTTTGAACATTGACAACGGCCGCATATACCACAGGTCAAAAATCGTTGTCAAAGTTGCCTAAAATTTAGGAAATGGTTTTTTAATCTACGATAACGATTTTTGACCGTTACGAAAACTCTTGTTTGTTATAGTGTATAACCACTTTTTAATTTAGTAGTTACTGTTATAACTATCAGAACTTCAAACCATAGTTCCTCGAACATCAAATTCTGGCTTTTTAGCCATCAGCATTATCACTTTTATTATAAGACACTACAAAAAAAAAGGGTTAAAATGGCGGTTTTTTAAGGTAATTACGGCGGTTACAACCGCCATTATTACCGAAAATGGCGCCTCCAAAAAACGCCGAAATTCTGGGCGCCATTCTGGTTATTACGGCGGTTTTCTGAAAACCGCCGTAATAACCAGTGGATAATACGGCGGTTTTTTGGCGGTTATAATGGCGGTTTTTAACCGCCATTTTAACCAAATAAAACGGCGGTTTTGTTGTTGTTTAAAATGGCGGTTTATAACCGCCGTTTTTACCTGAGTTTAATGGCATCCTCCTCGTTTAAAATGGCGGTTTATAACCGCCGTTTTTACCTGGGTTTAATGGCATCCTCCTCATTTAAAATGACATTTGTAACCGCCGTTTTTACCTGGGTTTAATGGCATCCTTCTCGTTAAAAATGGCGTTTATAACCGCCGTTTTTACCTATATTTAATGGCATCCTTTTCGTTTAAAATGGCATTTCTAAACGCGGTTTTTACCAGGGTTTAATGGCATCCTTTTCGTTTAAAATGACATTTTTTAACTGCTGTTTTTACCGGATAAAAATGATATTTTTTATCTTTTAAAAATGTAATTTTTACTATTATTTTTATCTTGCTAAATAAATAATTTTTTTATTAAAATTCCACAATAACAAAATCATAATCCATAGACAAAATATTATATAACTCAAAGTATTAAACATAATATATGATTTTTTAGTATTACAAATAAAAAAATAATAACTCCTATACAAAGTATCAAACTAAGAAATATTGTTAGTTCTATTACATTGGGAGTTTTTCTAGAGATGCTCAACAAATTTGCTACGGATCATTCCAATATTTTCATTCCAACATTTTCATTGTTCATGTCCGTGTAAATAAATATTACCTGCAAAAGAAAATTGAACGTTAGAAATAAATAGTTACTCAAATAAATAGCAAACTACCAGCATTTTGAAGAATTAAAAACTACACCAACAGTCTCATAAGAGGGACTAGATATTAAAAAATTTATTCATATATATGATTATTTTTTATATTAAAAATATATAAAACACATCTATTATGCAACAATCCGTAAAAATAATAAGGGGCTGGGTTATTCATGGTTTGCAAAGATTTGGTTTTCATCACCATAAGTCAGTCAAACTCAGAATAGTCACACACAATATGAATCCAATGAAGAAAATCTATTCATCACCATTGCATATTCCAAAAAGGACCAAAATGAAAGAAATTATTCACCGTATGATTTTCCACTTTGATTAGTGAATAAGCCATGAATTCAGACCATTGTCTCTCAAATAGGAAACACATCTCCCATTTTTTAATAATTAATTAATATTATTACAACATTATTAAAACCTCATTTATTTTTTTATTAATTTTTTTATAACCCTCCAATTTCCATTCACTAGTCATATCAATTCACTCCCAACCACTCCAATTCCCTTTCACTGCTTCCATACTCTTTCATTCTCAGACACAATAAACTTTCTTCATTCATAGCTACTGTGTTACTTACATCAAACACATTGGTCAAATAATTAAAGCCCTCTCTTCCACCCTAGAGTAGTAGTAAAGAAAACCCTTCACTATATTTTCACTGATCATGGCTCCACCTGCATGTAGATCCTACTCTCTACTACTACATGGACTCATCAAATTTCTCACTGTGCTTTTCATCTTTTCCCTCTCCATTCTACCTCCCAAATCAGGTAAGAAAAAAATCATTCCATCACTCTTATATAATAATGATTAATAATTAATAATTATACTCTATTTTCTAGTTATTAATAAGAACTGTTATGTGTATGTGGTGCTTCTGTTGATATATAATAATTCCTGTTTAATTTTCATATGGTTTTAATTAATTATTTTTCTAGGATTTTTTAGTTTTACAATAATCTCTATCTCTACATATATCTCTACCTTGGCATTAATTTATATATGATACAACTGTTCCTATTCCGTTAGAAATACAAGATGATAAAGCAAGTAAATTCATATATAAATGAATTCTTCAGATTGATCATAAAGCTAGGAGCAGTCAGACAATTACGTCCCAATGATGAAGACAAGAGTAAGGATATGAATATTACCTATCTCTATAACTTTGTTCCTTGATGCATTCTTCAAAGTAGATAAGGCCACTTTTCCTGTATAAGATTTAGTGCTCAAGTGATACCCCTGAAATGCATTTATACAAGCATAAAGCACCTGAATCCTTGTTAGATGCAGTAAATCAAACATGCAGTAATTGATTGTAACTCTATACAAATGTTAATAGACAAGAAATGCTCCCATTGCTGAAATGAAAATCCATTAATCAAAATAATCTTATGTTTCATAAAAGACTGCTAAGTTATTCTAGTGAATCTCATAACAGCTTTATTGGGGAGAAAAATGATAACAGTGATCATTGATCTATTTCCATATATCTAACTAGATTTTATTGAAACAGGTAAATGAGTGAGGGAAGTTGATAATACCTGGTATCCATGAGAAAGATGCCCTCCATGAGGAAGGTCAAGCACCATGATTCGCTCGTGAGGTTTCAGCAATGCGGTATACACATGAAAATTTGCAGGTGAACCAGACAGAGGTTGCACATTTACTGCAACATTGGGGTAAGAGACACATAAGCTACATTTTCCTCTCTCTTGTTTTTTCTTTTTTTGATTCTTTTCCCCTTTCCTTTGGGAATTAAAACAACATATTGAACATAGAAATATTCATTGGAGAAAGTGTGAGATGTGAAAGCAAAGTCCTATGAAGCCAAAACAGGGAAATTTGTTCATATACAATGAAAAACAAATCAGGTACTATGTTAGTATTGTGTGATTACCTCCCCATTTCGCTGGATCCAACCGGAACGCTTCCAAGGCACGCTTCTGGCATAGTGTTTTAGCCATGTCAATATACCTGAAATAAGAAAGATCAGAAATTTTTTGAGGATATGAGTTCCAACCCCTTCACAAAAACAAAAACAAGAAGTCAATCCATATGTGTGGTGAAAACTGAAAAGCAAAACTCTACCATCATCTCATCAATCATCATATATGATAGGCAATAAAACATTCAATCCAATATTCCCCCTGGCTAGGAAGAATCATATCATGCAGCATAAACTCAGCAATATCAAATGTTTTGCATAAACTCAGATAGTTGGATAATTTTTTTCAAGATTTTCTATATCCCTGGCAAAGATGCAAGTAATAATAAACTAATATATTACCTTCCATTGTCTAGCTTTCTCTAGCTCAATTATATCAGCAATCTCAGGATCAACTTCCTCAAGTGAAGCATTCAATTGCTTTGGCCACTGCAAAGGAAAATCAATATATTATGATAGAAGTCTGATTTTTCTTCCTTTCTGCTTGAAAGTTGAAACAATATGTATATCTAGATATGCATAATATTAACTGTAATTATATAATAAGCTTACTGAAACTCAGGATTTTTCTTTGTCGTAAACAGCTTCATCAAGTAAAGAGAACTACATTCAAAAGCAAGGGAAAGGAATGGCAAGTAGTTAATTGGTTAAGGTAGGGGAGCATAGAACATTATGAATATGAATATTTGTTATTATAAAGATAATAATATAATATAAAGCATATATGGTTGGAAATTTGATTAAAGAAGACCTTGTAGTAAACAATTGTGCCTGCACTAAAGAGAGGACGTAAAGGCTTGTCCATGGAAGTTGAAAGCCTGCGAAGAAGCGCCATTGCCATTGCCATCTCCAAGACACAAAACACAGGGTGTGTGTGTGTGTTGTTGTGTGTGTTTTTTCTCTTGTAACTTAGTTTACAGGTTTTGGTTGTTTTATTTGTTTCTGTTGAGTTTTGATTTTGGTGGTTGGTGGCTCTTGATGATCCACTCCTTATTCCTTAGCCCCACTTCTGCTCCTGGATGGTTCATTGTCACCGCTACTAACAAAGTGTGCAATAGTGATAAACAACCCTTACAAGGTTTACTACCAGCCAGCACAGAATTAAATGTCCATAGTGATCAAATTCCTACATGATTTGAAAACTGTAAAATATTTATATATGCACCAATTATCTTGTGCAACTTATATTACTTGTTTAAACTAAATAACCCCTTCTTCATTACTTCCACCTAAACTTAAAATTTTAACAATTTCTTGTACAATCAAAATCAAACTCATCTTTCTTGTACTCTATTTAACAATTATTTTTACTTGCAGTTTTTAGCTTCCTTTGATCCTATAAAAATGTCTAAACATAGACCAACAATGCAAATTGAAACCACTATCAACACCACCACATATAACAATTAATTAAATAAGCATGAAATCAGTTGCTGCTACATGTGTTCTTATGATTTTAGTAACCTCAGTAACTAGTTCTGAGGCTACAATTTCATCATGCAGTGATGTAATTAAGAACCTAAAGCCTTGTGTGAGTTACTTGGTGAGTGGAATTGCTAAACCACCAAGACCATGTTGCTCTGGCATTAAAGCTCTTGCAGCTACTGCAGCAACCTCTGCTGATAAGAAAACTGCATGCTAATACTAAATTTAAACTAATTATTTCAAGGTCACAAGCACTATTTAAGTTCAGCATGCTAATACTCACCAGATGAATGAAAAGATGATGTCTATCTTCAAGTGGTTCTTATTTAAGTAGCTTCCATCTTCTAAATAGTTCCAAATCTATTTATCTTCATCACCTGCATATAAAACAACCTGATTATTAACAACTTCATTGTTCTCTAAAGCAAATAACTTAACAAAGCACAAAAACAAGTTTCAAGCTAATAAAAGAATTTGTGATATGTCTGCAAAAGCGATATGTCACATACAACAATGATTGAATAAATGTATAAACAAAAAAGTAAGCATTCAAGCAATTCATCAAACACGTGCTATGCAAATCAGTAAAGCACCAACCGAGAGCATATTTATAAATCAAAACCACAAAGAGAATGGAAATTTGTATACACGGATGTAAGAAAAAATAGAAGAAATTACATGAAGACTTTACCCCCAATTTCTGCTAACAAGGAAGAAAATCAAAACCTAAAATTACAGAAATAGAAGTATTAACAATTTGCAAAACAAAATATGAGTAATTAAAAGCAGAGAATGTGGATTTGTATATAAACCTAATTCAACGAAGATGGAGAAGGAGAAGTTTCATAGAGAACAACACGGTAGAGCAGGAAAAATCACACAGCAGATCCATCAATTGAAGAAACGTTGATGGAGGAGATCCAGCTGGAAGAAAAGCGTTGATGGAGGACTTGCCGCCAGAAGAGAGCCTCGTGGATGAGATTGCATATCTCATGTTGCGATGGAGTTTCTTCCTGGTTTCTCACTTTGCGATGGAGGTTCGATTAAATAGCACAATATTTATTAATGAAATAGAAGAATTTTTATATCACTGAAGCAGAGTAGGTAATGGCGTTTAAAACCGCCAGAAGCACCAAAAAACCGCTGCTTTCTACAAGAAAATTATGGCAGCTGCATAAACCGCCTTAATTTATAAATATAATGGCAGCTTTATAAAAACGCCGATATGTTGCTGCCATTTTGTGCTCTTTTTTTTGTAGTGAGACACGCAGCCCTACTTGTTTATGCACAAATTTATATCTATTAATTCATGTAAATTGGCCATAATGTGACTGCTATAATTATATTACATGTACAAAAAACAGTCTTTAAATTAATTATTGATATAAAATACATATTAAAATATAAAATATATGCTAAAAATATAAAGATATAATAATTAATTTAATAATTAAATTTTCTGCTATTAACTGCAATGGATATCATCATAACAGACTAATTTAATTTTCAAGTTATTACAAATATATAAAAGTTTGCATTTCAACAGCCAGAATGTGACTCACACAACAGCCAGCAGCACTGCAACTTCAAACCACGCCGTTATTTGCTGCACATAATCATGAATATTTGAGCTTCTCCAAATGTCACAATGCAATATGCATCCTTTCCAATGCAGCAACAGATAGAATTACCTTAATCACTGCGACCAACATCAAAGGTGAAAATATTAAATAACAAATTTATAATAATTTATACTATTTTATTGATGTTTGTTTATTATATTTGAAAATATATTTTAAATTTGATAAAATAACAGGTATTAAATTTATCTAAACTTTTTCTAATAATAAATAGTAATAATAATAGTGACAATGAAAATTAAATTCTAATAATAATAACCATGTTAAAGAGTAAAACAAGTTCGGCTCATTCATGCTAAGCAATGTCGAATGCACCCCGGAGTTCCCCCAAACACTTCATTTGAAGAACTTACTATATCTTTTATAGCAAATGGTTACTAGCTAGATTATTGGACAAGTTAGCACACACATGAAGCGTTCAGAGGAACTCCAAGACACAACCAACAAATGATTAACCCTTTGCACTGCTTTACTAGCTACTAGTTAGTGTCATGGCTAGACAAATCAGCAACAACATACATGCTCTTTATAATGGACAGTAACTTTTGTTATTTTACACATAAAATAAAGGTGTGAATTAAGTTATATATGTATGTGGGCATAGAGAAATCCACGTAATGAGGTTCCTCTCTACCTATGAACCTAGTCATGATGTTAGATAAGGTGGGTGGTGACCAAGAGAAACTTCATTAGTTGCATCAAAATTAAAGTTATTCAAACATGACGATAATGAGATCCTTAATTCCTCAAGCATGCCCTTTTAATTTCTTTTCAATTGGTGGGAATCGGTCCTTTCCTAATGAAATTGATGCTATCGAATATTTAATATATCTCAAAAGATTGTTGGACCTGTGGTAATATATTTCGAAACTGTAAATTTTGGAAGTAACAAATACATATAGTAGAGTTTTCCTATTGTTAAAAGTATAAAAATTAAAGTTTAAAAGCTCTGCTTCGGGTATAATGGTATTTCTTCAGTCAATGTTGTATGTGAAGCTGCTGCAAAAATCTAAAATTTAAAAGCATACCTTCAAATTTCAAGAAATATAAATACACGCCAGCAGAAGTTAGAAGAAAAAAGAAAAAAGAAAAGAAAATTTGGCATTGTAATGTTGAGATGTTAGTCAATTTATGGCTAAAAAGTCATTTCATATTTAAAATTATTGTTCTAAAAATAACTATAACTATGTTACCTAAACATCAAAAAATAGTTATCAATCAACCATTTAAATAGGAGTACTGAACAATTTTATGTTCACATTTTTAATCAAGCTTTATATAATCAAACTTAATTCACATTGAATTAAAATACGAATAAAAATACAAAAGAGACAATGCTGGTAGTTAAAGTTTATTATTGTTTGTCATTGAGTAATAGCTCAAATGGCATAGTCTCTCCATACTCAATTAAGAGGTTACGGGTTCGAATCTCATATCTTTGATAAAAAAAAAAAAAAAAAAGCTTATTATTGTTTATAAACAAATTTAATTATTATATTATAAAGAGGTTTGATTAATTATTATAACATAAAAATCTAAAAAAATATTATTTTCATAGTTAATTATTCTATTAAAAAGATATATATAAATTAAATATACGTAATACCTAATAGTTTATTTAATAATTAATTTTTAGTATCTATAAAATATTTTCGAAATAATTATATGAAAACATGAAAGTTTTATACGTTATTTATATATAGGCAAATTAATTTCAAATGCAATCATGTGGACTTTTTTTATTCGCTTAGCCTCTACACAAGACTTTTATATCTACCGCGCTATAAATTGCCATAGATAAAAATAAAGATTGAAATTGAAGATGGGATACCCAGCTATCTGTTAGTTAAAGTGGGTCAAAATTAAAGTGGATAGTATAATGAATATTTTATAATTGTTTTAACGTAAAATTTTTTTTTTTTTTATAATAGATTGTATAGTTAAATTTTGATACGATATAAAAATGTTGTTTTTATTTAAAATGTGACTAAATAAATAAATAATATTTTTTTGTTTTTCACGGTATCCTCCAATCCGGCAGGTCAAGGACTAATTCGTCGCAGTACTGAGCTTCATTTAAGGCTTTGCTATTGGCCAATGGGTTACTGCATGCACAAAGCGGGATTCGAACCTCCGACACTTGCTTAAGCACACTAGTGAGCTAACCACTAGACCAACCCAACTTGGTTAATTATATTTTTAAACAAAACATCTTTATAAAAAAGTTATTTTTGCCATCTATCTTCATTTGAGTAGTTGCCCAAAATTAGGGGTGTGCATGACCCGGCCCGAACACTTTAGGGGCTAATTTGGTGTGATTTCACCGGGTCTAGAGCCAGGTAAAGGTCTTAAAGATCGACTCAGTCATTATTTCAGATCGGGTCCGAGCCATGGCTCAGGTCACCCGAACTCGACCCGGTGGTCCGGTCATCATACACAATTAATATTTTGTGTTATTAGTTATGGATGATGGCTATTCTTATGTGGAATTTAAATATTGTAAACCTTAATATTTTGTGTTATTAGTTATTATAAGACTATAAGTTAATGTTTTATGTTTAAAATGCATAAGATTTTAGACTAATGCATAATATTGTGTTATTTGTATTGATTTAAATATTTGATGTTATTAGACAATATTAGTATTGATTATGGTTATACTTTAATTTTAGAGAAGAATTGGTTCTTGTTATATTTTTCTAAGTGAATTTTACCATGTCAAATAATGGTTGGAGTCTTGAAAATTTGGATATTTTCACATGCTAGCTTATAAGAAGGTATCAAGATAATGTAATGTTAATGGCCCGGTTTTTACCCGGTATAATCGTGGCTCGAAAATGTATAGGTTTCATCAGATTTAGGGACGAATTCGGGTCTAACAAATAGGCCCGATATATATTTCGGGTCAGATCTGAGTCACATCAAACCCGGTTTCACCCGACCCATGCACACCCCTACCCAAAATTAATTAGCTGCCATGTATCTCAACCTTTCAAATTGATGGGTTTACTAATTAATTAGTTGCCTAAAATTCATGCGCTGGCTGGTGTGAGATATGTACCTGTTCTTTTTTTATTTTTTCTTTGAAAAATATTAGATAACAAAATTATTTTTTTAATTAAATTAACTAAATTTTTCTTTTTTGTTCTTTTGTCATTTCTTTTTTTTTTTCATAATATAGTATCTAATTATCAATTCTTAAACTATTAGACTAATTTAGTTAAACTTAATTATATATTAAAATGATTTGGTCACATTATTGTGTTTTCTTTACTATATTGATGAAATGATGTATATTTGAATTTGAACCTTTGTAATGAGCCTAACATCAATGAACCTTCGATGCTTACACATGATTTATTAACACATGTTGAGAAAAATACATGGACTGTTGGATCGGAGGTAAATTAGGGAAAACGAGGAATCTAAATTTTATATTGATAATGGAAAAGTGATTGTTACAAATATAACGCATTCCTTTTTCTCTACAAAAATGTATCGGTTTAACTCTTTCACTTAGCATTAGTCAATATATATCTGTGGGACAAGAAATTTAGAATACGAGAAGATGATTGTTCAAATTTTAGGGTTTATATATATTGAGAAGTCAAATCATCAGAAGTTAATGATGCAATAGAATAGCAGCCTCACAACTCTGCAGAATCTCTTCTTGAGAACAAATATCAATCTTGTCGAATCTGCTCTATTAAAATCGCTATTCAAATTCACAAAATCGTAAGAATAATGTGGGTTGAATGCAAGAGTTCCCCAAACTCCTTGCTTATACAATAATGTTTCTTCATCAGCAAGAGTGGAGACTTGTAGAGTTATGCATGCTGGAGGAACAAAATAAAAAGGTGTGAATATTTGTGGGCAAGGAGAAATCTATGTAATGGACTAATAATGGAGTTTCTTTATATCTATGAACCTAGCCATGATGTTAGCCAAGATGGAGAAACTAAAGACAGATACCATTTTCCATTTATTGTTATTGTCACATCTTTCACTATGTATAAAGCCAATATTAGATTCTTCCTCAGTATACCTGCATCTTTCACTCTTTTTGAATTTCTAGTCATCAACTTTATAGCAACGCCAACAAACATAAGGAGGTGATGACGATGATAATTATAGAGTAAACACTCAACGGCGGGTCTTTGTCTATTTTTACAAAAGACAGGCGGTTTCTGTTTTAAAAAAAGAATATTTTATCTCTTAATCAATCATGGGTGAGTGGAGGTATTGGCCCAACTTTTTAAAAAAAAAATAATAGTAATAAGTTATTATGTATAATTTAATTTAAGAAAAAAATATTTAATATTTAGTCTAGTATAAATAAAAGTCCAATCTAATTTAAATATTAATGATTTTTAATATCTAAACAGTAAGTAATAATATTTAAAAAATCTAAAAAAATATTATTACTAATATTTTTTTAATTAAATAAAATTTTTAAATCTCATAAAGTGAATTCTTTTTTTTTCTTGTGGCCGTATTTTTTAATTTATTTTATATTAATTCTCTATGTTTCAACTACTACAATTAAGAGATTTTTTTCAACTATGACTATTGTAAAAAATAACTCAGAAACAAAATGAAAAATAAATTTCTTGCTAATTGTCTTTTAATTATATTGAAAAGAAAATTGCTGAAAAATTTGACACAAATTCTATTATCGATGAATTTTATGATACAAAGAATCGACCACTTTGTTAGTAAAAAGTACATACATATTTTTTGTATTTTAAAATATATTTTCTCTATCGGTATATTTTTGTAATATATCTTATATTATATAATTTTTAATATTATATGTGTTATTGGCCCAATAATAACATTTTTGGATCCGTCCCTACTTTCAACTTTTTTATTTTGGAATAATACGATTTTTCTTTTAAAAAATTCATTAAATAGTAATGAAAATTAATTTTATTAGGATTTTATTTATAATTTGTGGAAATTTTAAATCCCATAAACTATTAATAAATTTATTTTTAAATTTTTTTTACTAATGGTGGTTAAATAGAGAAAGATTATTGCTAGAAATGATGTCGAAAGGAAAAAAATAATTGCAGTATGAAAACTATTTTAAAAAAAAATAACATCAAATAAAAAACGAGATAAAAGAACATTAATGTTGATGGTATTGGATTGGTAAGGGTGATGGTAGCAGAGATAATGACGATAATAAAAATATGATTATATAATAGAAATAGTAGAAGTAATAATGATGAGGATGAATAAGGTGGTGATAGTGGTGGTGATAGCTAATTCACTTAGTCCTATTTTGTTAAAAAAATTTTGTGAGAATTTAAACTCTCTAAGACTCGATCTGACCTAAAGACCCAATACAGACTCAATTACTTCAGGGATAATTTGATTCGGCTTCATTGTAAAACGATCAAACCTAAAATTTCAATAAATAAAACAACTAATTAATTAATTAAATTAGACTCGAACCAAGGCTCGGGTCTCTAACCCCGTCCAGTTAGACCTGCATAGAAAACAAATGCAGCGTTGACCGTTCTACATCAAGGTTATAGGAGTTAGGACACACATAGTCACTCACTTTCAGTCTTTCGCTCAAAATCTCAAATGCTCGTACTCATCCAGACAAATTAAAGGCACAATGCCACAGCAGATAGCTCTTTCCTTCACACCTCTATTATCTATTCGTGCTTTTTATCTCACTCTTTCCTTCATCACCAATCATTTTTGGTTCTTCACTTTTTTCCTTATCCCTTTCTTCTCCCATGTTTCCCTTTTTTTCACCCATCCTCTCCTTTGTTTATCTTTCTCGTAGCATTGATCATGCTTGTTCAACCATCATACCAAAAATTTTCTCCATCACCCCCCTCACCAACATAAAGACCACAATTTAACTCTCGTGGTCACTTCTCAGTAGAACATTCCTTCCGAAAACAATAAAGTAGGTAATTATTTTTTTGTTAAATAATATTGATTTTCATTTGTTGGTAATGTTATTATTGAAGATTGAAGAATTTTAATTTCTTATCACTATTGAGTGCTGTTCGATTGCTCGTAAGGATTCGGAGTCGGTTAGACGTCGGGTCGAGAACAAGTAGGATTGAGAACGTATCTGGACCTGAATGCGAGTTATACGGGGAAGGATGCTGTCACGATCGTCGGTGGATCGACAAATGGGACCACCTATAAGAATACTCCGATGTCAAAGTAAGTATCCGCACGAAAAAGTGGTTAATTAGGGTAAAGATGATGTACTTTAGGGGAGGAGTAGGTCCCTCTCCATTTATACCTTGTATTCGGGTGGACCCTCTAACTTAGGCCCGTCTGCCTGGAAGCTTCCGCCAACTGTTCAAGTCTTCGTTGCGGGATAATTAAAGTGATGCACGGATCGCTTTTGTGCATACAGGTCAAAAATCCGTCGAATCGATAACATGTGACATGGACCCCAATCCTTATTAAGCTCTGCCAGAACAAGTACTAAATGCTGATACTATTGTTGCAAAATATGTAAAATTTTATTAGTTAATATTAGTTAATTAGTTATTGAGAATTCTATACTTAAATCATAAACTTTCAACCCTCCTAAACTTTAAATCATTTAAAAAATGTAAATTTTTAAAAGTAAAAAAAAAATAATTAATATTAACTAATAAAAATTTAATTTTCTAAATTTTTTTTAATTTTTTTTTTTTTTACTAAAACTCTTAAGATTCAATCAGAGTTAGGGCTTAATAAAAAATCATTTTTTTTCTCTCTCCATCCAACTGACATGAATTAATTTCAGATGAAATGTATCTGGCCAAACATTGAATATCTTAAGGCTAGTGATGATATTAATTTCCTTGAAGAAATATTTGAAGTGTCTAAAACACAATTTTTTACCATACATTAAGTCCTTAAAATACATAAATAAATAAAAATATTAGAAAGATATATATAACCTACAACATATGTAGTGATCAATAATAGACTTAATTATTGTACTAAGGAAGGTTTTTTTTTTTAACAAATATTATTTCCCATATAATATAACTCCAACGTTGTTAATGCCTTATACTTCTCAACTTTGTTTAACAGTTACAAATTTAGGGCTTAATTAGCATATAGTAATGTCAAATTGTTTTACATCGTTAATATTAAAAATTTGATGATGTTTTAGTATCAGAATACTTTCTTCCATTAGAAATTTAAAAATCAAACTCAAAGGAATAAAATTTAGCAACTAACTGACAGTGATAGTGAAGTGGTTACTTCAAATGCTGATATTATTTCTGTAGCTGAATCTTATTTTAAGGACATCTTCTCTTCCACTTGTCATGAAAACTCTAAACCTCTATTTACTAAATTTGAACTCAAGATTACAGCTTACATGAACCGTAGGCTTCAAAGACCAGTGACTATGGAAGAAGTAAAACGTGCAACATTTAGCATTCATCCTCAAAGTGCTCTAGAAGATAATGGTATGACAGCAAAATTTTTTCAAAACTTCTAGAACATACTTAGTGGTGATGTGTTTCGAGCAGTTAAGAGCTTCTTTTCAGGAGGCAGAATTTTGAAGGGTTTTAACCACACTCAGATCTGTCTTATTCTCAATATTTCTGATGCTAAAGATATGAATCAGGTAAGACCAATAAGTCTATCCTCAGTCTTTTACAAGATTATCTATAAAGTACTTGTACATAGACTTCAGGGTATGATAAATAGACTAATTAACCCTACGCATAGTGCCTTTATAAAAGGCAGATTAATCTCTGATAATATCCTAATTGCTCATGAGTATATGCATTACTTGAAGAACAAAAAAAGGGGACTCAAAAATGAAATGACGCTAAAATTAGATATGAGTAAGGCATATGATAGGGTGGAATGACACTTTCTTTGGTTTATATTGGAGAAGTTTAGTTTTAACTCCCGGTGGATCATGTGGATTCGAGAATTAGTGACAACTGTTTCTTATGCTATCGTTGTGGAAGGACAACCTTATGGTTTTTTCAAACCAAATAGAGGTATTCGACAAGGAGATCCTCTATCTCCCTATCTTTTTCTTTTTTGTGCAGAATGTTTCTCTTCTTGCTACACATGATAAGGCAGAACAAAACAGACTAATTCAAGGTCTTCAAATACATAAGTGATGTCCCAAGGTCAACCACCTCCTCTTTACTGACAATTCCATCTTATTCTATAAGGCTAATCCTGAAGCATGTTCAAACATCTTGCATTTATTGAATTCTTATGAAAGCATCAGTGGGCAGAGGGTAAATCTTAATAAATTTGCTCTTTAGCCATAACACTCCCTCCACTACTCGTACACTACTAGCTAACTATATGAATATTAATCATATTGGGACTCAGGATAGATTCCTTGGTTTTCCTTCTACAGTCTCTAAATCGAAAAAGGCTTCTTTTAGTATGATCAAAGAGAAGGTTCGGAAAAGAATCTAAAGGTGGAAGCACAATCTTCTATCGTCAGGTGGTAGACAGGTATTGCTTAAGGCAGTGGGAGAAGCTATTCCTATTTATACATTGTCTTGCTTCAAGTTGCCTGATGGTTTAATTTCGGAAATTCACTCTCTACTTTCTCAGTTCTGGTGGGGACAAAAAGGTTCTGAAGGGCGGATGGTTTGGATTAGCTGGGACACTATGATTCACTCACAAAGAGAAGGAGGCCTCGGATTTAAAGATCTCAGAATCCAAAATCTAGCGCTTTTAGGCAAACAGTTTTGGCGACTCGTAACACAACCTACTTCCCTACTATCCAAAATCCTAAGAGGTAAATACTTTAGCAATGGTAATGCTATAACGGCAGAAATTAGAGTCTTACCTTCTTGGGATGGAGGAGCATACTGAAAGGCCGAAAGATTGTTGAAAAAGGTCTTAACTGGGCTGTGGGTACTGTAGAAAATATCCAAATCTTTGAGAATTTTTGGCTGCCTCCTCCGTATCCTTTAATGATTTCTGATATGCCAAACAGACAGGCTATTTCTGAGTTGGTTCCAAGAGTTAAAGATCTAATTACTGAAGATAGAAATTAGAATCAAAATCTCATTCAAGAATTATTTTTCCAAGACGTTGCAGACAGGATTTTGTCAGTTAAAATTTAGTAGAGTAGGGACAAATTGCAATGGAATTTGAACAAATCCAAACAATATGATACAGCTTCAAGTTACATAATTGGCTATTTATTTTACCATCCGTCTCTGGAGTTTTACCCTAATTATATGCAGCAGAAAAAGTTGTGGATTAATCTATAGAAGTTGAACTTGCCTCATAAAATTAAGTTATTTATCTGGAAAGCTCTCCTTAGCCGGCTTCCGGTGCTTGCTCAGATTCATTACCGCATTCCATCTATATCGCCAATATGCCCCTACTGTCATGAAGCAACAGAAACAGTCAATCATTGTTTGATCGATTGCTCTAGAATTAAAGAAGTATGGTCTCAGATTTATCTTCGTGATTGTCTTCCCCCTTAGAGTCCAAACGACTTTTGGACATGGTGGACTGCATCAACAGAGATGCTTAACCCGTTGAAGAATGTTGACCGAAATCCTCAATTACCTAGAACTGCTGGAAAGCTTGCAACCAGTTAATTTTTGAAAGTTCTACTTCAATGCCGTCTGCCATTCTAGCAAGCTCTGTCAAATTGCTCCGTGAAATCCAAAGAACTCCCAGTTTAGATCGTCATCTCCATGAGGCAAACTCTTAGTTTCATTCAATTTGATTTATCATTCTTTCTTCTTTAAGATTTTTCTTCGTTTTTTGACCATGCACCATTGGATGAATACCTTCAGTGTATTATTTTGAGAAATTCCCACCTTTTATTATACTGTCCTGCTTTTGGACATTTTTATATTTTATTTTTTAATAATTAATAAAATATAACCTACTATTTTAAAAAAAAATAAAAGAATATTATAATATATAACTAATGCAACAGTGAATAATTGAATCGAAATGCTACTTATTTTTTAATGTATCAACCTTCGTTTAGCCTTTCTATCTAATAATTTCATTTTAATAAAATCACACATCTTCATACTTTTTAAGAAAACTATACTTAGTTAACTTTAATTTGAATTTAATAATAACAAATTTATCACTTTTGAACTTCTTAGGAATGAGAAAAATATTTGAAAAAATAGGTCTTATTTGTGAGAAGATTTTACGGGAATTCACGAAAATCTCACGAAAACAAAGATCAGAAGTAGAGATATCTGTCTCATAAAAATCCACCAAATTTTTACAAAAGGTGAAATTATTGAAATACTCCCATTTAAATACAAAAACTATGTTATATTATTTTATTAAAAATTATTTTTATTTCATTTCTTTTTAGTGTGTATATAGTAAATTTTATGTGTATGTCAATTGTATTAAATTTGTGTTTAGATTGTGTTTTAATATAATAAATTTGGTTCAATTATATTAGATTATATTAACTATAATTGTGTTAGTTTTTTTTTTTTTTACTTTTTTAAAGATTAATATCCATAGATATTGAGAATATCCACCTCTTTCGCAAAGAGAATTAAACGAAAACCTATGATAAAACTGGAGTAAAAATGACAGAAATTTTCCTAAATGAGGACATGGGAGTATACTCGCTCCCTACCAAGTTTCTCTCCATTTTCTCGGTTTGTTATTTGTTCTCCTTGATACTCACGTGTTGTCATCATTTTCAACTGAACTACTTGTTTATGTTGTCATTTGTTGCTCATGTGGTTTGGGTGATTAGTTATTTGTTGTCACTACTACATACTTAACTTTTACTAACATTTAACAAATGTTAAATATACCCTATATTACTAAAGAGTTTTACTAACATTTTTCTAAAGATTTAATAACATTTAGTAAAAATATTACAATAGATCTTCTATACTAATATTATGAGAAATGTTACAATAGATATTTTTTAGTAACACTTAAAGAAATGTTACCATAGATATATTTTGTAACACTTGAAAAAATGTTACTATAGATATTTTTTGTAACACTTAAAAAATGTTACAATAGATATTTTATCTAACACTTAGAAAAGTGTTACCATAAATATTTTTTTGTAATACTTCAAAAAATGTTACCATAGATATTTTTTTAACACTTAAAAAATATTACAAAAGATCTTTAATAACATTTTTTAGTTATATTATAATATTTTTTATTTTATATTATACACAATATAAATGTACTAAAATTAATTACTACAACATGAAATTTTTCATTAAATTCACAAAATAAAATTTTTATAACCTCTTTCATTAATCAATAATCATTGTACAAGTTTGTTTCGTAATGCAAATAAAATGAAAAAAGAAAAAAAAATACTTATAGCACTTAAACTCTATGAATATTCCATATAAATAAAAAAAAAAAGTGATACAAATATTTTACCAATCACACAAGAGAACAAATATTCAATGCTGACCAATGGTTCCAAACTTCTTTCTAAACTTGAAAGAGCTTCAGCCAAAACACATGGTCCTTAATTTCACCACATAAAATGCTGGTCTTTTCACTCTGCGGTATCCATCATAGCTCTCTTCTCATACTGACTCCACCAAGTAGCATATTCTCACCTACTTAGGATCATAAACAACATACTCATTGTATTCCAAAGGACTATCTTTATGCTTTGATGCAACTATCCTTCTCCAAGGGACTTTGATGTCATCCTTCCAAACAAAGTGCTCTGACTCGTCTGTTTTCTTCTTCCCCAATCCCTTCACTCCAACCTTCTTTTACTCTTAGGCTACTTCAATGAAATAAGAGTGCTCCTACCCAAAAAGAAAAAATAAAATGAAATAAGGATGCTTAAACGTTAGTCAAACTTCTATATGCATAATGCATAGTTGGATTTCCGGTTTGATGTACTCATAATCAATTGTAAATGGTGGATCAAAATCAATTAAATATTATTTCAAATTATATCATTAGTTTTTAATTAAAAAAATTTCATAATTGATTAATGTAGGTCAAAAAGTACATACCTGGAGTCTCATTAAGAGGTCAGAACTTTGTTTAATGGAGAATAGATTGTTGTTGAATTTTTGGCGCAAACTTTCAACCTCAGCACGTTCTTCTTCAATGCCTGCATTTGGATCAAACTCCCAATGTTCACGTCCAATGAAATTGTTCCCAGAAATTCAAATATTCTCCATTTACAAAAATTTAACTATGGCATAATCATAAGCTGTAATACTCACTGACAGGCTGGGTATTGTAGCAGGTGGAGCACTAGGTGCTGTTGCCACTTTCTCTCTAAGACCCTAAACATTTCAAACACATAAGTGTGACATTATTAGTACTTAATTAGAAACAAGGTAAACAAAATCTAAAACGAAGACCTGTGGAGAACTCCTATTATTAGTACTTAATTTAGAATACCAAAAATCATCACGCATAAGTAACACCAATAAAAGCCTACCCATCAGAAATATTAGCATTTAGCAACCCCAATGTGACTCCAATCAAGGGGTCATAAGATAAGATTCAAGCCAACGGACGAAAAATAAATGGTCAGAGTTAAAGAAGTTTATATAATATGCTAAAAATTCAAAGAAGAAAATGATAATGTACAAGAACAATGTGCTTTAATTGCCTGCAGACAAAAATAATGTTTAAGTTGACATGAAAAATGATCAACACTAGCAATTTAAGTGATAAGCCCCTTAATATCCCCTATGGCCTTTTCTAGTTAATCCGAGGATCAAAATGAGTCAGATGCAGCTGCAATTTAGAAATTCTATTAGGCAAAGAACCTGATAAGGCATTGCTGAAAAAATCCAATTGCCTAAGCCTGCTCAATGACCAAACAACAGCAAAATCAATATAACCGACAAAATGGTTATTCGAAAGATCAGTGCTATTCAATGAAGAACATCTAGAGATTCTGCTAGGACTTTGTCCTTCAAACAGGTTATTGGACAAAGAAAAGTAGTGAAGGAAATTATAACTGTCAAAGAAACTTTGAGGGATATGTCCTGAGAATGAATTGTGAGAAAGATCAAGAGACCTAATTGAACTCATGTTAAAAAATGAAGTTGGCATTTGACCGGAGAAGCCATTGTGACTTAGATTAAGATTCTGAATGGTGCTGGAAAGTGTAAGTGAAGGAGTAATGCTACCATTGAAATTGTTATGAGAAAGAGACAATACCATTAGATGCTGCAACTTCTCAAGGCCTTTTTCAATTCTTCCAGATAATCCCAACCCAACAAGATTGATCTCAGTGACTCTTCCTGTTGCTGGATTGCATTGAACCCGATTCCATGAACAAGCACTTAAATCATCTTTCCATGAAGCAAGAGATGAAGAAGGGTCATGGAGGTCTGATTTGAATACAATCAGGCCAAGAACATCATCATTTAGCTGAACATTATTCATGTCATTGCTGTCTCCATAGCAAAAACTCAAAGCTGGTTAGTTAACTAGTTAAGTTTACAAACACAAACAGAAATAGAAACAGAAACAGAACAAGCATGACAATATCATATCACAATAGTTGTAACATGTCACATCATATCCAAGTCTTGCTTCTCTCGTTCTAGTTACTAACTACTAACACTTTGCTTTCTAGTGAAAAATATTGCTAGGATAACTAAATGAATTTCGGAAATGAAGCGAGGAAAGAAAAAGGAGAGCCTTAGCAGCTGGAGATGCAATTCTGAAATCACCAGTGTCCTCTTCAGGATTCTCGGGATTGAATTAAGCAGATCTTAACATTAGGAATTCAATCAATTCACGGCCAACAAATCTTAACAAATATATACAAAAACGCTTAAGAAGATTGCAAAGAATAATAATGAAGCAGTGAAAATTAGAGAAGAAAGAACACGAAAGGAGGTTCTTCTCCTCCTCCATTAGACTCACCTTAAAACAAAGAATAACAATCTCAACCCTAGAATTTGTTGAAACGAGAGAGATATTCAAGGAGCGGAGGAGCACGATCGAGAGCGCTAGTGAGATTGAGAGCGAGAGTGCGAAGCAGAGAAGGAGCACGATCGAGAGCGCCAGTGAGATTGAGAGCGAGAGTGCGAAGCAGAGATTGAGAGCGAGAGTGTGAAGGAGAACGAGATTTGGGGTGAGATTGAGAGCGAGAGTGAAGGAGAACGAGATTTGGAGCAGGTTCCTGATCTTTCTTCCGTTCCAATAGTTAGGGTAACCTCCGATTTTGATTTCCAGATTGAAATAGGTAACACTTTTGAAGTTTTTTTAAAAAATTATATATATTTACTAACATTTCATTATAAATGTTACTTTATATATAATTTTATAATAATCACTAACACTTTAACAAATGTTAAGCAATAAATGTTACCAAATGCTCAAAATGTAGTAGTGTGTTCTCATATTTCAATAGGATATTCTTTTTGTCATTTTTTATTGAGAGATTAATTTATGATTTAGGATTTAAGATTTAAAATTTAGAATTTAGAGTTTAAAGTTTAAAGTTTATGATTTAGGATTAAGAATTTTGTTTATACTTGACCCAAAAAAATAAAGTTAGGCCCAAAATGAGTAAAGGTCCGTTGAAATAAATCGACCTCATCCACACTTACCCGATCTCATAGAGGTCGGATGTGACGCCAACAGATTAACCCTATTTATCTAAAGATGCAACTAACTCCTAAGATATCTTCCATTTATTTAATTAGAAGGAAGATCTCAACAACTTATCTAAAAAAAGGGAACGGTTATTCATTAACAAATATGAAATTACATTAAAAGGTGATTATCTACTCTCCTATAAGTACATCGACACTCTCAAGTATATTTAGAACCCAATCTATTAAAAACGTGCCTAAAATTTATGCTAACTTAAGTATCGGAGTCCCTTAGCTTGCAGGTACCACTTCCACCTCCTCACAAGAAACTCGGACGGTGGTACTTTAACACCAGTGAAAGTCGGATGCTACTCCAAAAGGAATTTGGACTTTACGTTTAGGCCTAAAAATAACCAGTTTCAAGAAACTCTCAGAACAGATTTAATTAAAATTTAGAGTTTGAAATTTTTTTATTTAGAATTTAGAGTTTAGAATTTATAATTAGAATTTTAAGATTTGGGATTTTAGAATTTGAGTCTAGAGTTTAGGATGTTTTTGTTAAATTTTGATTATGATGTTTTTTGTAATTTGGATTTGTTTGGATTAAATTTTTTTATTTTTGAATTTAATTTTAAACAAACTAATTTTTAGAATTTTTGACATAATGCACGTAATTAAATCGCCTTTAAAACTTCCTTATAAAAGTGTATTAAAATTAAATATTCTTAAAAAATGTAAATCTTTTAATTGAATGAAATTTCAAATAAAACTAATAATAAGAAAATATAATAAAACAATTCTAAAGTAAAAGTTACATTAATAGATAAAGCAATATCACTACATATACTGATGACTTTTTGGGAAAGAAGCCGAAGTGACATTTTCGTTTTAACAAAGCAGAAGTTAAATTAAAGTTATCTCTTCTAAAATATTTGAATTAAAAGCTAAACTTATTGCAACACACTTTTAAAATAAGTCTAAATCTAATAATAGTCTGATCTCATTAGCCATTACTTCATGGTACAATCGAAACTGAAACCCTAGGAAAATCACAACTCCTCATTCTTTCAATCACAATTACCAAGTAAATGGTTGGTTTCTTCATCAATACTTCGTTAATGAAAACATCCTTTTCGTTTTTCACTTTCTGTTTTCCATCATCCCATCCCCCCCCCCCCCTCCATCTTCACAGTATTGTAGCAGAATGAACATCTCATATTCACAGTACTGTACATTGCTACTATTTATTACAGGTATTTACATCCGTACCCGTCCACAGGTTCACTTTTTCTTTTTTGTGCATATTTTTTAATTTGATAAATTAAAAAATTAATTTAAAGCCGATTAAAATTACATCTAAGGGTTTATAGTGAATAAATTATTGGAAGAGATTCTGGTATGGCACTGTACTAAGCGGAACGTGATATTCCAGTTCGTTTTGACCATGAAGATATAAATTAAAATATATAAATGGTGCAGATTGATGTCATGTTGGTTTGAGTGGACACCAAGAAATAAGATTTACGAAAGACCTGCAACCGGTTGAAAAGTTGCCATGTATAATAGGTTAGTAGATGTCTTTTATGTCCAGCTTGAACTAAAGGTGCATCTCTGTTGGCGTAAAATTTAGTTTAGCTGAGATGAAGGCAAGCCAAACTAATCTATTGCTAGGTTTTTTTCTGTTTTTCCTTTTTTGTTATCATTTATCGGCTTAGTTTGATTGTTCTACAAAAAAAAAATCCAAATTAGGCTGACAAAAATTGTTTTTATTGACTGGCTTAATTTTTTAGAATGAGTTTAAGTAATAATTCTTGTCAAAAAAATAGTAATAATTTATTATGTGAAATTATTATATATTTTATGTTGTTATGTGAAATTATTATATATTTTATGATAAATTAACAATAATGGATTCAAAAATTTTAAATTATGAGAGTAAATATATAGCATATAAAAATAATAAAAAAATTGTATAAATATATTAAAATATATAAAAATAAATAACATAAAAATATTAAATATTAAATAATTATTTATTTATTATTATCAATATTAATATATTAATAAGTAATAACGTAGTTATTAAGTTAACTTTTTATAAATTAAATATATAATAATAATAATAATAATAATAATAATAATAATAATAATAATAATAATAAAAATTTGAGTAAAAAATTAAAAACTCAAGGATATATATAAACTTTAACTAAATAAATTTATTAATTTATAATGCTATAGTAATGTTTTGTTTTTTATTAAATAGATTTAATATTTATTTTTATCTTATACTTTTAGATATAAATTAGAGTTTAATTTTGATGTATTGATGGTAAAATATATTATACAATTATTCAATTGTCGGTTTGTTTAGATGATCATTCATGTGATCAACGTAAAAAATAGTTATTTTTTATATATGATATTAGTAATTAGATGTACATGTAAATTTATTTGTATTAAAATTTAATTTAAAAAATTGATATATATATATATATATATATAAAACATAAAAAAATGAGCTAACTTGTATTTTAAAAAAATATGTTAAGAGAATAATAATAAAATATTTTTAATATATTTAATATATTAAAAATATAAAAAAAATAACCTTTCAATAATTTTTTTGTCAAACCTTCTTTTTGTTGGTGTTTTTAAAAGTACCCTTATGACATAGGTTAGCAAAATTTTTAAAATACTAGTATTTTTATTCATAATAATATTACGGGAATATAAATTTTTTAAAACTATGGTTCATTTTGTTCTGATAGTATAGATTATGCATGGCACAAAAGATTTATAAAATCAAATTCTTTTTACAAAAAAAAGTCATAGGTTGACAAAAGTCTCTAATTAAGAAGACCAAAGTATCTGTAGATAAAAAATTAAATAATAATATTTTTAGTTATTATTTTTATATGAAAAAGTCTAATTTTTTATTAATAATTAATTTTAACATTTGTTATCTAAAATTTAAAACAATTTAACGTGTATACTTTTATATTTAATTAGGTGTTAACTGTTAAGTCTGTTATACAAATAGAAATAATTAATTTTTATACTTGCTATTTAAAAATAATATTTTTTTCCTGTGTATATAAAAATATAATTAGATATTAGTATAAAAAAATTATACGAATGTTATAAAATTAACTCAAAATTAATTTTTTTTAAAACAATTGAATCCTGATTCTAACTTTTAATGATAACATTAGTATTCTCTCCAAATTATATATAATAAATATTTGAAAGAAGAGAAATAAAAATATAGATTAGAAAGATAAGCGGTGAAAATTTAAAACTAAATAAAAAACTATGTATATAATAACAATAATAATAATATTTTTTATTTAAATTATATTATTTTGTTAATTTTGTTTTCTATAGAAGAGAAAGATAGAAAAAATAGAGAATGAGAGAAAAGAGAGAGAAAGATAAAAATGAAGAATGAGAGTGAGAGTGAGAGTTTGGTAATTTTGGAAGAAAAAAATTTATTTTAATTGTAAAAAAATATCGAACGACATATTTTGATTTGTCAAATTACTAATATAAAATATAAATTATATATAGAGTAAAAATAGTAGAGAGAAAGAAAAAAAATGGAGAGAGATAGATGAGAGAATTTAGGAAGAGAGTTTATTAATTTTGAAAAAAAATTCTCTCAATTTTAATAAGAGAGTGTCGTGTGACACATTTGATTAATTATTAAATTAGATAGTAATATATGATAAATAATGTAAGTATATTTCGATTTCAATTTTAATTTTAATGCAATTAAAGAATGTCATGTTGTACATTTTGATTGTCAAATTAGTAATTAGTCATTGATATTGATAATAATATTATAAAATAGATAGAGTAGTAGGAGGAATGAGAGAAATAGATAAAATATGAGGGAGGAGGGAGAGAATTCTTTAATTTTGGAGGGAAAGATTTGATTTCAATTGCAATGAGGGAGTGACATGTAGCACATTTTGGTTGTAAAATTAGTAAGGATGAGGGAAAAATTCTTTAATTTTGGAGGAAAAGATTTCATTTCAATTACAATAAGAGAGTGACATGTGGCACATTTTGGTTTTAAAATTAGTAAGGAAGAGAGGAGAATTCCTTAATTTTGGAGGGAAAGATTTGATTCCAATTACAATAAAAAAGTGACATGTGACACATTTTGGTTGTAAAATTAAAAATAGATAATAGATTTTTTTTAATATGAAAATAAATACAATTTTTCAATGAAGATATATATATATATATATATATATATATATACTTTTATATATTTTTTAAAAATATTAGTAGGAACACTTACCCCGTCTTTAAGGTAAATCCGTCATGTGAATTAAGTTAATAATATTAGTTAAAATTATGTAAAATAAGTCTTTCTAGAATGAAAAATATTGTGTGTTATATTACTTTAGCTTGAGAAATAAGAATCCACAAAATAACAAAGTTTGAGGAAATTAAATAAAGGATGACTATTATAATATATATAATAGAATTTACATTAACATTGTTTATTTCAATTTCAAAATACACAATACTATAATAATATATATGAAAAAAGAAAGGTTTATAGAGGTTTTCACCACGCTATTAAATATAAGAATTTGCTTAACATTGATTTGTTTAATGTTTCGCAACCAAGACTAATTTAGTCTTTTTCCAATTATTAGCGGACAAATTAGTATCAGGCTACGTGTTTATACACAAAACACTATATTCTGCTGTTTTAGACCGGAATACGTGATAATTTTTCTATTGCTATTCCATTTACGTTGTAATCTTTCTTTATAGTTTATACTATTGGAAGCTGTTCACGTGTTCCGTTGTACGAATACGGAACATTTTGTTCCTCAATTTTACCCCTTTAAAATATAATTTAAAAAAATATAGATTCAAAAAAAATAACTTCTGTAAAAGAAGCCCATCTTAGTCATGCAACCAGTCTATCATTTTGCCGGTTCGTGAGAATTGGAGTTCCTTATTTGCCCAAGCTAGTTGGAAGGTAACTAGACTTGTGTTGGAGTTTACTAAAAATGCCTATAAGTTAGCTGAACTGGTATTAATTAGGTCATCTAATTAGATTTATTTTTTATTTCAGTCTCTCTTTAATATTTGTTTTTATTTAATTTATTACTTTATTATATATTTTTATGTTGTTATTATTTTTAATAGGTGTAAATTAAATTATAAAAGCCAATGAGTTATAACTCAAATGGCATAGACTTTCCATACTCAATTAAGAGGTTCCGGGTTCGAGTCTCCTATCTTCCAAATTTTTAAAAGCCAATGAGTAATAGCTCAAATGGCATAGTCTCCCCATACTTAATTAAGAGGTTGCGGGTTCGAATCTCCTATCTTTAGTAAAAAAAAAAAATTAAATTATAAAACTATTTTATTTTACTCATTTTTACTTATTTACTTTCTTCTTTTATAATTCCTTGCTTCTCACTTTTTTTTCATAACTCATTTTTTTCTTCTCATATTATAATGTTAGTTTCTTTTTTTTTTCCTTTTTAATTTGATACATACTTGCGGCGCGGGTATAAACATATATAAATACTATTATTTGTCAGTTATATTTCACCTTTTCTTTTTATTTGTTTCTTTCAACCATTTAATTTATATGTTTACACAAATATGTATGTATATATAGATATAAAATTGTAATAAAATTGTTGATAGTATCATAACTACTCTTTTGAACTGAAAATGCATAGTTTCTTAATTCTTGATGAATTGAACAAAAAAATTAGTTAAGGTTTTTTATACATGCATTGCAGGTGATGATTTCTTTCTTTGACTATAGTATTTAAATATGTCATGAACATGTTACTTTATACATAATTTCATAATCCATAATCAAAACCCTCAATTCATAACTAAGCCAACAAGTTATAACTCAAATGATATAATCTTTTATACTTACCTAAAAAATTGCGAATTCGAATCTCCCTATCTTCAATAATAAAAAAAAATAAAAAATAAAAAACAAAACTTCATAATCCATAATCGAAATTTTACATAAGAATAAATATAAAACTCATCCCTATATTTCTCTTTATATTTTTATTACTTCTTTTTACTCCATGCATATTTAATTTAAAAAATGATTATTTTTATTTTATTTAATTTATTATTTTTAATATTCATAATTGCTCAGTTATAAGATTCATAACAGTTAAATACTTAGATTTATATATTAAATGATTTTATTGATTTCTCATCCTATAATAGATTGAAGACTATGAGATAAAAAAAATTAAAAATAAAACAAAAATAATGTATAGTTACAAATCTTGAATTTTTTAAAGTAGAAATGTTGGCTTAGAATTTGTTTCACTTGACTTTATTTATATTGAAAAAATATGTTTTGTTTAGTTTTAAAATTAAAACTCCTCTTTATATAAATAATATTCCTGTGGTCAATGATGATTATATTAAGTTGTAAAAAATGTAAGGCTCTTTCTTTACATTTACCACACACACCTATAAAAATTCATAATTTATCACGTATAATTTTGTTTGAATGGCATAGTTTCTTTATACTCATTTAGAGGTCACGGATTCAAGTCTTAATTTTATCTTTAATAAAAAAAAACTTTACTTAAAGAAAACAAAATATTATTTTTGTTCCAAAATTATAATAAAATTCAAACATACTCCTAATTAAAGTTATCAAATTCAAACTGAAATCCGATCATTAGTTCGAATTGGATTATTATTTGAACTAGTCAAATAATTAATCCAGTCAAACTTAGTTAAATACAATAAAATTCAATCAAATTTATTTAAAATCGATTAAACTGATTCGGTCAAACCTGATCAAGCCCAATTAAACTAAAAAAAATATTATTTTTTATACATAATTTTTTTATTAAATATTTTACGTAAATAAAATTAAATTATATTTATAAATTTAAAAATAGTATTTTATTAACTATAATATATTTTCTATTTCTGTGATTGTTATTTTTTTTCTATAAATACTTAAATAGTATAATAAATATAAATTTATAAATACTTGAAGAGTTATAATAAATATAAACTAATTGATGAGTTATTAAAATTTAAAATTAATAATTAATTGAATATAAAGTAAAATTACTAAAAAAGATATTTATTATGAAAATAAAAAATTAAATTAAATTTTATATAATTATTTAGTTATGAATGGATTAATCGGTTCAACTTGTAATCTATTAGTTGAACCAATAATCTGGTAGTATGATCGATTCGATTACCGATTTGATTATGATAACTATGCTCCTAACATTTAAATTATCCTAATATTGATACTATAATCCAAGTAGTGGTGCACATGGGTCGGGCTGGACATGCTTCAATTAGATTTGGATCTCTAATATCTCACTGAATTTATTTTATCCCGACCTTAAATTGATCCAAAATAAATCAAATTAAATTGTATTGACCAGATATAAAATTAGAAGATACAAATTTATAAATTTTATATAATATATTAATACAAATTTAACTTTGAAAATTAAATTTAATAAATGTTACATCAAATTTATACCAAAATAAATTATTTTAAAGTAAAAACAATATCATATGATATAAAAAGTGTAACATCCTACCACACAAAATTTTACGCTTAAGTTCGTAAATTAAAGGTGATGAGGTATTAGATCTCTAAAAATAAGATTGCATACATAGGCATATATGAAAAGAAATTTAACTAAGATCTTTAAAGAAAAAGTTAAACAAAACAATTAGAATTCGCATCGCACACGAATCGTATGAAAGCGAAACATAAAAAGGAAGTGAACATAGCTTTAGTTGTGTGAGGACTAAATTAGTAGTTAATTCCGTTTTAAACAGATGACCAAATATATGTACACATAACGACAGCGTTAAAAAATTTAAAAATGTCATTTTTAGTAATTTAAATTTAATTATGTATTGAAAAAAAAAATAAAATTTATTAGTGTGTGATGGTGGAAAAATTATTGAAATCCATGATGGACATAAATCATGTTTAGCGATAATTGTATTAGCAAATTATGTCTAGTGAATTTTGTGTACAATTTTAAAAATTTACTATCCTGTTATTATTTATGTGTTAAAAAATACTATTAAATTTACAAGTAAACAGTGATAAGATATACTATAATTTGTGTATTTTTGTAAAATAATTACCCTACTATAATTTACGTATTAAAATATAGTATAAAATTCTTAATAAATTATGATAGAGTAACAAGATTTAGGAATAATAATATTATTATCTATATGTAAATTATAAAAGAAAAGGTATATATAATGAATTTTGAGTTACGATAATTTGATAATTATAATGTTTTTTAATATTAAAATAACCAAATATATTTTTTTGGACACAACAGCATAAAAAAAATCAAATATCATTAGATATTAAATTTAAATCTTTATATAAGGACCAAAGTAATGAATTAACTTTTTTTTTTTGTAAAAACTAAAAAAAATATATGGATTGAAATCAATTCAAAGTTTATAGATTAGATTCAGTGAAGCTACTAAAAAAATAAATATTTTTTCTTTGTTATTAAATCTATTAGACGTACATTTTTTATTCGAATTTTGTGATTTTAGAAAATTAGATGTCGAACAAGTATTTTAAAAAATTTAAATAAGAATGTTATCAAAGTTGTATTTTTAAGTTTTTCAAAAGACAAATTAAAAGTAAAAGAGTTGATTTTGAAGAAAAATTAGCAAGAAGAGTTCAATATTTTTAATTGTAATGTTAATATTTGAAAATTAAATTTTATTTTGATATATATTATTTGCTTATTTTATATAATATTATTTTTATCAAGGTAGCTGCTGAATATGTTTATAATTTTTTACTAAAAAACTGAATGATTTGTTAATAAATATAAAATTAAATATGCTAGGATATGTTACTAATGGTGTGTATTTTAAGAATGGCATAAAGATTTAATTCTCAATGTAACAAATAGTGGCTCACGCCCCCATTGCTAGCCAAGTCAGGAATTTAGAAACTCAACCATTGACAAATGGGTCATTTAGTTTTGCTTCAAAGGATAAAATTATCTTTAAGTTCTTCATTACAAGACAAATACATAATGGAAATCGGATAGTACAAAAGAACATGATGTTCCATGCTAGTACAATGGAATATGTGATAATTTTCCTAAATTATTACATACATAAAATATGAATAGATTATTAAAAATTCTAATGATAGTGGAGTAGGTGAATACATATAAGGATCATTATAATGTAGTTTTTCCATTTTCAGATAAAAATTCATAAGATTGTGTTTGTTTTTGTGAATATGACATAGAAATATGGATAGTAAATATCTAAAAAAATGTTTGGATAGAGAGATATAGACACTAAATATCGTATCTCCAGAATAATTTTTTTTTTATTTTTGTATCCACTTTTAAATGAAAGTCAATGATTATAAAATTTAGGAGGATGGACACATATTTTTTTTCTTTTTATCTATCGATAATTATTATTTTTGTAAAAATTCTAATTTAAACTTCTTTTCTGTTTGGTGGTTCTCAAAAAAATTCTTAGAGAGGTATTCTTTTTTCTATATTCTTTTTCTATCTTTGTATTCTTCTTCTTTTAATTGGTGTAAAAAAAACTAAATCTAGCATCTATTAAATCTTTTAATTTACATAACAAAAAATTTAGAAATAAAAAAATAAAATTTAAAAAAAATACGAAAATAAATTGTATCCAAAAAAATTTAAATATTGAGTTGGACAAAGAATTGAATTGGCAAAAATAGAATTTAGCAGTATAATAAGTATTATTCCTTTATTGTTTTTTAGTAACTCGAAAAGGGTTAGACGATAAAAAAGGAATAAGAGATAAAGAAAAAAATATGAGAAATATGTCTATTTTAATTATTTTGCATAATATTTTAATTTTATTTATATCAAACATAATAATAAATATTACATTAGTATTTTATACATAATATATTATATCTAAATATAATACATAAAAAATAATTTTTAGTATTTTTATTTTATTATTTTTATCTTAATATCATGTTCCGTCTTCTTCACAAAAACAAATGCAGCCTAAGGTATGTACGTTGAAGCATTCGTGTGGTTAATCGATTCACATTGAAGTTCCAAAATTTGACTTCTGAAAAGTAACTGCACTTACCAGTATAGACATACACTGTTCATCCGTGTCAATGGTTTCATAATTTAACATGTAGCATGAAACGTGGAAAAAGGAGAATAATTTGGGGTGGTAAACCACACTAGTAGATAGAGCATATATACAAACTCCTTGTGTAACATCAGCTATATAATCTCGTAAAGAGTGGATGCAAATTACCTTGAGTTATTATCAACTCACAAATTTCAATGAGTCCCTACTCCCTACGAAGAACTTCATAAGTACGTAGTGTTGTAAGTTGTACCCAAGAGTTCCCCCAAACACTTCATTAAAAGGAAGGACTAGGTCGACAACCCTCGGTCACATGAAGCGTTCAGAGGAACTCCAGGACACAACCAACAAATTAATTTAACCCCCCTTGCACATGCTTCTCTTCTTCATGTCCTGGCTAGACAAATGCACAACCACAACTATATTTATAGTGGAAAGATTTATGTTGCGAGAACAAAAATAATTTAAAGGTGTATGTGAATGAATTATGTTTCTTTTGTGGCCATGGAGAAATCTACGTAGTAATGGAGTTGTTTCTAACAAATTATTCTAGTTAGGCATGAATGAATCTAGACATGATTGTGAGCCAGGAAGGAGCGACCTAAAGAGAGATACAGTTATTGTTGTGATTTCTGGGTGAGGGAGTGGGCTCTAGCTACTTGCGAATAAGAGATTCGACATGTTTCAAAAGCTAAACATTGTGAATTTGTGATTCTTCTCCAAAATTCTTTTAGTCGTTTTCTAGTCATGACTTATGTATATAACTTTATAACCAAGTCAATAAATTTGAAAGGTAATGATCGTTGTTTGGAGATCCGTTGTTCATAAACTAGCTAACACATTTATTAAAATTTAACTGGCACTTAACTAAGAAAAAAAATAAATAAATAATTTTATACTATTAAATATAATTTCACATCATTAAAAATATTAATAATAACTAATTAATAGTTATAAATCATAAAATATGTTGGTCTTCTAACACTTTTCTACCTATTTATATTAATGTCTTAAAATATTTTTAAAAAGGATTTTGTTAAGTAGACAATGACTTTTATAAACATTGTGAATAATAGATTCTAGAATTAACCCAATAAAGTAAAAAAAAAAAAAACACTCTACCCTAAATTACTTTCTAAACCTTAACATTAGGATAACCATCTGCACACCTAATGAATTGAACATCCTGCCATTACTAACTGTACATGAGTAAATCGAATCAAAAGAAATAACTATCCAAATAAAAATAATGAACGTAATCATCTGCATACCTATTGAATTGAACATCCGACATATACATTATTCATATTGTTTAGTATTCTCATTGTCTACCTATACTTTTCCTTTTAAAAATGTTTATATTTAACCTATATAAAATAAGCTGGTATATCATTTGTTATTTATAGGGTTAAGTACAATTTTTGTTCCTAACATAGAGGCTGAAAATTTATTTCGTCCCCAACCTTTTTTTGCTACAAAATGGTCCCAAAGGTTTCAGTTTATTTTAAAATTATCCTTCGAACGAAAATACCCTTCCCCATCTTCTCCAAAATCAATCAAATGTAAGAACAGAAGCAAAATGCAGAAACAGAAACAGGCAGAAGTAGAGTGCAAAAGCAGAAAGTAAAAGCAGTGAAACAACAATAACAATGAAACAACAACAATTAAAAGAACAACACCAACAACAACAATTGATAGTGAAGCAACAACAAAAATAAAACCAGAATAAACAAAACCAAAAACAAAAACAGAGACAAAACCGGCGAGCGGCAACACTGAACGCGGTTTTCCCTTCTCCATCACAGGCAGCGGCAGGCGCAGCAGCGCAAAGCCCGGGACGCGGGGAGCGGTGGCGCTACCTTCCCTTTCGGATTCTCTTTCTTCCTCCCACCCACCCACCTTCCCTTCCCGATTCTCTATCTTCCCCCCTCCCCCATTCTCTTTTTCCCTCTTGTGTTCCTTTTTTTTTATTTTATATTTTTTTAGAAAAGGATAATTTGGTAATAAAATTTTTTTTTAATAAAAAAATAATTTTAAAATAAACTGAAATCTTTAGGATCATTTTATAGCGAAAAAAAAGACTGAAAACAAAATAAAAAGAACATTTACAAAATATTTGAATTTAAAAATAAAAAAATGACATAATAAATAAATATCTCAATATGTATGAAAAAATATACATACACGTTTCTTTTCAAATAACTAATATTTCAGTTTAGACTTTTAGTTTCCACGTTGTCTTCTGACATTTTTAATAAGATTATATCTATAAAAAAAACAAAGGATGCAAATAAAAAAATCAAATAATACTCCATTGTATATATTTAATTAGGGTTAGAACATAACTTAATAGTCATAATAATTGCTAAACAAGAATATAATAAATTAATTTAAAACTTACGTAATTTTAAAAGTCACAACTATTTGTTAAAATTAGAAAATAAGTTTTTAATTATTGATATGATAATTTGATTTTCTAATTTAACTACAATAATTATGTTTGATTATCGTATAATTTATATAATTTGTTAAAAAGAATCTATATCTGATATATATTTTATTTGATTGAATCTTTTCATATATGTAATATCCATCCATACATTACAATAATTATGTAATATTAATCTACACTTCTAAAGTGAGTGTAAATCAGTAAGATGTTCAATCACAAATAATACATATATTCAATACAATTAGTAATAAATTAATAATTTTATAGTAAATACTTTTTGTAGATTTTATAAACATTTAGAAAGAGAGAGTTTGAATAAAATAATTTTTTAATCTAAAATAAGCTTTTGAGTAAGCAGAAATATCTTTATTTAATTTTTTTTATTCATCTATAAAAGTTTAAAAAAAAAATAACACCGGCATACCTCCTGATTTAATTTTTAAATACAAAAAAATTTACATTTAATCTAAGATACGATAGAATTTCACTATAATGATCAACAAAATTACAAATACCAATCTAAAAATAAAGACAAATACAAATGACGAACCCAAACCGGTTCACCCAAAACCAACGACAAAAACAAATAAATCAAATTAGTTCTACATACTCAAAGATAAACAAAATTGCGATTTCGAGTTCACAAACTAAGATAAACCAAAAATGACAAGATCATATAAAACCAAATTCAAAGACTCAAACTTAAATAAAAACTATTTTATCTTTTCTTCTTAAATCATGCATTTTTTTATTGGCCTTTTCTCAAAACCTTTCTCACTATATCATGCCTTTTTCTTATCAAAGCTAAGGAACACTCAAAAACCAAAATCTAAACATGTGAAATAAGACTTATTAAAGAAGAACAATATCACTGAAATTTTCTTCGTGATGAATCTGTTGTGTTTCTTCTTGCTTGTTCTTGTTGCTTAAATATCTTCTGATGATCTTATAATAATTCAATAGCTGTTTGATAATCTTCCTAGCCGGTGTAATCATATCATGATCTCTTGGAGTTTCTGTTTGGGCTTTCAATCTACGACTTGAATGCAAGTCACATTATTATAAAAGTTCGAGTTAGCACTACTTCCACTGGACATGCAAGGAATTAAGGGGCAAAGAACATACCGAGGCATCTAAATTTAGAATACTGGTTAAATATTGGTCAAAATTAATAAATTTTGTTTGGCTATTGCTAATCTAAATTTAACCGTGATCATTAGAAAGTGATTGATACAAATATATATAACACATTCTTATATATAGAACAAAATGAGAAAAGTGATTGTTACAAATATAACGCATTCCTTTCTCTCTACAAAAATGTATAGGTCTAACTATTTCACATATCATTAGTCATTATCTATGGAGAATGAAATTTAAAATACACGAAAATGATTGTTTAGGGTTTATATTGATCGAGAAGCCAGAAATCATCAGAAGCTGATGATTTAATAGAAGAGTACATCTGAAAGCTCCAAATCATCAGCATCCTCACAACTTTGCATGACGACCACTTCTCAATAACACATACATCTACGGAACGTTTTGGATCGAATCTGCTGCATTAACACATACCTATTAAGTTATTATCAAATCACAAATTGCAATGATAAGTTGAGAAGATGAATTTCAAAACCATGCGTGTCGTGATGTAAGTTGTACCCAAGAGTTCCCCCAAACACTTCATTGGAAGTAAGGATTAGGTCGCCGACGACGACCATCAGTCGTATGAAGCGTTCAGAGGAACTCCAGGAGACAACCAACAAATTAAATTCACCCCCATTGCACATGTTCTTCACTACTTCATGTCCAGGCTATTTATATAGTGGAGAGATTTATGTTGCGGGAACAAAAATAAATTAAAGGTGTATGTGAATGTATTATGTTTCTTTTGTGGGCATTGAGAAATCTATGTAATTGACTTCTTTCTAATAAATTATTCTAGGCATGAATGAACCTAGACATGATTGTTAACTAGGAAGAGGTGGCCTTAAGAGAGATACAGTTGTTGTGACTTCTGAGTGAGGGAGTGGGCTCTAGCTACATCCGAAGGGGAGATTCGACATGTTTCAAAAGCTAAAAATTTGATATTCTTCTCTGAAATTCTTTTACTCGTTTTCATAGTTATGAGTTATGACTACTCATGCATAACTTTATGGCCAACTCAATAAATATGAAAGGTAATTATCGTTGTTTGGACACCGTTGTTTATAAATAAAAGTTTGACAACAGAAAATAATTATTATCATATATAAAAGTGTGACTATGCTAAGTATACATCAAAATTAGTTATTAAAGTTAGTTATCAGTATAAAATATATATTAAAATATAAATACATATTAAAAATAAATTAAACTACGATGAATTATAGAATAAATATGTAAATTTATAAATCTTTCTTTTTATGGGATGAAATAGTACTTGAGAAACTAGCTATGACCCACATTTTGAATAATAATAATATAATAAAAAATAACTACAAAAAAATTTTATATTCTCTCTATACAATTTTAATTTGTACAGTAAAAAATGTCTCTTAAACTATACATGTATTTATACACTAATATATAGGTGGCTGATTTTAGTATATAAATAACATTTTTGATAAATATATTATGTGTATATAAAAAATCAGTTACTAAATTAGTTATTGTTATTATTTATAGATACATATAGTATATTAAACTTATTTTTATTATATATTTTATATTTTAATAAATATTTTATATGAATAATTAATTTAATAATTAATTTTATATATATATTATTTGAAAAGAAACTTACTATTCTCCCTTTTTTTACATAGTATTTTCGTCAAATGCACAATTATTAGAAAATTTGGAATTAGCAATTATTTGAGGATAATATTACTAAATAATTTTTAGTAAGAGAAAAAATAATAATAAAATAATTTGAACGGTTTTATAAATATATATAATTGATAGGTCTTAATAAATTTTGTTTAGAAAAATGAAAGTTATAGGTATTATGAAAAAATACTTAAATGACAGATAAAAATAAGAGAGAGAGTATTATTAGTAGCATAATTAATCAATAAATTATTTAATTATATATATTAAAAATAAAAAATGCTATTTATATATTAAAATTAGTAACTAAAATTAGTCACTAATATATTTGGGTATAAATACATGTATAGTTTAATTTATTTTTAATATATATTTGTATTCTAGCATGTATTTTATATTGGTGGCTGATTTTGATAACTGTGATTTTAGTACACACGTAGTATAACTCATTAAAAATATATATTCAATGCTAAAAATTCATGTAGTTAATTGAGGAATGGAACCTTTCTTAAATTGTGGCTTCAAAATTACAATCATGTTACATGATTACAAAAAACTAACTCTCAATTAGTCATCATGTACGGATACATATTTGATATTTATATAAAAAATTAACTATACTGTTGTAACACAATTTGATTATGTTACCATGACAGAATTTGTTTCTTCTACTACCAAAACATTTAATTATTCCAGTGACAGATTGTTTTTTTGGCAAAAAGAAACAAATAACATATGTATAGATATTGACAAGATTCTTAGATGAAGGTATTGAAGGCAAAGATGAATCACATAACAATGAAATGGAATTGCATTTATCTTAGTTTGCTGTTGAATCAATTGAATGCTGGAAGGAACAGAGGTTTAATTTGGTGTAATAAACGTTAGCCACTTGATCAACTGCTGAAATGTGTATAACGTTAGTAGATTCTGGTTCATCCTCTCACAAAGAATTAGAAATTTGAGCTTGAAATGCTTGCTTCGACTGTGTAAGATGGGAATGGCTGACAATTGGACGGCGCTTAGCGCTGGCATCATCATCATCAGTGACACAACTTGAAACAAAATTTTGGGAGTCAAATAGAAAATAATTGTCAAAATGTTTTTGATATGGACACCATTTAAAATAAATTCGTTTAATCTCATTTCTCTGGTTTGGGTAATATTGCCAAATTTAAAACCGTTTTTCAAGATCTCATTCCAAAAAGTTAAGGTTAAAGTCATCATATATAACTTTTTGAACTTTTGAAGGTTATATCTCACTTTCTTCGTAATTCATTAAATCTACAGGTGTTGATATTTTAAAAGTTATATGTTTTCCTTCTTAAATATTAGCCTTCATCTTAAAAAATATATTAATTCTTTGATTTTTCATTATTATTTTATATAAAAATTTAAATATATATCCTGTAAAATATATAAAAAAAAAGTTAGAAGGACAAATATTAAAATTTATAATATGTATTGATTTTTTTATCAATTTATTAATACTTATTGAATATTCTATTATTTATAACAAAATTAAATTAAATAAATAATAAAATATAAAATAATATTAAATTAAATAAATAAAAAATATCTAATTTTTTATATTTGAACTTAAAGATAGAGAGAGTGTTGTTTATTGAACTTATTAGATACTTTAAGTCATAGTAAAGTATTTAAGTCAATTGAACTATTTTTTATCTTTTAAAAAAGTACTACTAAATTTTTTATAAAAAGTTTGGAGGGGCCATGGCCCCCTTGTCTGAACTAAACTCCATCACTAATCATCATAGTAAATCACAGGTGTTGATGGAAGCTTGTATTATTGTAGTTCATTATGCAATTTTCGGAACTAAAGAATTTCAGTTGTTGTGTTAGAAAGAGTTGATAAACTATAATTTTATGGTTTATTTTGGATTGAATTGAGTAGATTTTATCAATTTATTTTATATTTATTCATCGAAATAATATAATTTTGTGAATTTCTCCTAATTACGATTAATGAGTAAAAATATACTTTTTAGTCCCTTAAATTGCTAAATATAATTCACTTATATTCTATTCGATGCCTTGATATGTTTATTAAGTGATTTCAAGCTTAGAAGATAAGGATAACTTGAAGAAGTGAAGAAAAAAGCATATAAAAATAGAGAATTCATGAAAAAATAAAATTTTGAAAATTTGCCTGGTTGCACGCATAACTGCCAGAACGTGATTTACTTAAGTAAATACGTGAGTCATGATTTCAGGCCAATTTTGGGTCCAATCCAACTCATTTCTAAAGTATTTCATGCAATTTTCAAGAAGGATCAAGGGATAAGTAGAAATTAGTATTAGAATAGTTTTACATCATGTTTTAAGTTTGAATTTTAGAAAAAAAAAAAAAAACTCTTTTTTCTTTCTAAAATTTAGGATAGTATTAGATTAATTTCTCTTAGATGTAGATTTTTATTTTTGATCTTAAATAGTTCTCTTTACATTTTCTTGTATTAATGAGAAAGAAACTTTATAATAATTTAATCATCAATTGCTTTGATGAATATATAGTTATAATTCATATCTCTATTTGATGAGAATTTTGGTTGATATGATGTAATAAAAGATCAAAATTAGTAAAATTAAAAAATATTAAAAATTATGCAAAAAAAATAAGAGAGATTTATTTATGTATTATTTTGACTTATTTTTTAAAATTTTATGGATAAAAATAATTTACACATGTATCTTCAAGAATTAATTGGACTCTACATAAATTTATCACATATTATTGATACGATATGTTAATCAATTATTTTATAACACATGAAATTAATCTCTCATATTATCATGTTACATGATACTTAATATGATACATTATTATTTAACTAAAAAATAACTAATTTGACTTAATATTGTGTCTTTCAGACATTAATTTAATTAATTAATTTTTTAGAAACTAATTTAGACATTGAATAATCTTTTAGTAACGAATTTAAATATTAATCCATTAAAAAAAACTTAAAAAGCTATTTTTTTTAGAAAATCTTGCAAAAACTTTATATAATTAGTGTGGTCATGACTCATGAGGACATATAATAAGTCTGGGTTGTTTTACCGGCCCAAAAAAAATAAGAGAAGAAAGCCTTATGAACCAAAACAATAGTAGTACATGACCCTCATCCAAAAAAAAGAGCACATGATCAAAACCAAGAACCGGAAAAATAAATAGTAGAAGGCGTCGCGCTGCTGCAGCATTGCTGGGGAAGGCGCCATGTAGACGACGGCGGGAAGAACCGCGACGGCGAGGAAGCATTCAGATGAAGGCAGCAGCTGGATTGGAACGGCCTCGAGGCGCAGGCGCATAGAGGAGATGGGAGAGTTCTGTGATCGCCGGGTCTGGTGTTTGGGTTGGGGCTCCGATTTTTGACATTTTGGGCCCTTATGTGGGCCTGAACCCTGACCAAAAAAACCAAACCCAAAAAATGAAATAGGGTGCAGCAGGTATGCAATGCAATATATAATGAAAGAAAAACCCTAATTAGAAGGATCCATCTGTCTTTGTTAGCCTCGCGAAGAAGAAGAAAAAACAAGCTGCAGTCGCCATGGTGATCAATGTTTCTTGTTCAATCCTCATACTTAAAATTGACATTCTCCATTCTTGGATCTGTTCTCACTATGAACTCTTGTTTTTTCAGGTTAAGTACTCCAGAGAACCCGAAAATCCTACTAAGTGTATGCTCCAATTCGGTTTCATCGAATCTTCAGATCCTCTTGGCTTATATGCAATTTATTGCGCGTTTTTTTCTCTATTTTTGTAAAATTTGCATTCAAAACGATGTTCACAGTTATTTTGCTTTACTTTATCTTTTTGGCTCAAATTGTTGATTTGAGCTTAACCTGTTGTAATGATTGCAACTGTAGCTTGCAAGGCTAGAGGCTCTGATTTGAGGGTTCATTTCAAGGTACAATGTTCTATTTTCCTTCGTAATAATTTATTGCTCTTATATTAAATGCCTAAATTTTAGGCCTAGGCTAAAGGATATTTGTAGCTCTCTGTCATGTTTCATGAATTTCATCCATTTCTCTTTATTTATTTGTGTATGTGAATAGATGGGTTTTTGGAAGTGGTGGTTTATATGTTGTGTACAGTGTACTTGTGTTAATGGCAACTAGGGAACCTCATAAAATGCGGGTTTTGTTGCCTATGTGAACTTGCTCTCTGATCATGTTTGGGATTCACGTCTGCTCTAATTTTATGGCAGATGATTCAGTAGATATTAGGGATTGTGAGCTGGTATCTCTTGCATGCCTCAGTAACTGGAATTGTTTAATTAATGACCTTAAGTGTGTTTGTGTGCTGGGTATATAACTTTATCTTGCTTGCCTCATTAACTGTTCAACCTCTTGCCTACCTCGCATGCTTTTCCTCCGTCTGCTGATCTCCTCTAAACTTCCAACTTGCAAAGCGTAGTGGCTGATAATTTCTGGTTTAGTTACAAATCTGATTTATCAATTGATGCTTCTATTTGTTGGTCCCTTGTAAATCATTTTGTACATTGCTTTATAATTATCAGTAATGGGTTAATTTATTTGTCCCTTTTGTTGATGAAAGTTTGATTTAGCAAATTCCATATTAATGTAAATAAAAAGATGACTTATATTATTCATTCAATTATTCTCTATTATTGAGTGGGAATTAAGAAGTTTTATTTTACAGAACACTAGGGAGACTGCCTTTGCTATCAGGAAGTTGCCGCTTGTTAAGGCAAAGAGGTATCTGGAGGACGTTTTGGCCCACAAACAGGCCATTCCATTCCGACGCTTCTGTGGTGGTGTTGGGAGGACTGCCCAGGCGAAGAACAGACATTCCAATGGACAAGGACGCTGGCCTGTAAAATCAGCTAAATTCATTCTTGATTTGCTCAAGAATGCTGAGAGCAATGCTGAGGTGTGTGTGCTGATTTGCATGACCGTGTTTGATTTTCCATGGCTTGCTTTTGTTTGAAACTCATTTGTTTTTGTTTGTGCAGGTGAAAGGTTTGGATGTGGATGCTCTTTACATTTCCCACATCCAAGTCAACCAAGCACAGAAACAAAGACGCCGCACCTACCGTGCTCACGGAAGAATCAATCGTAAGTTATAATCTTAGTACTCTAACTAGGGTGATTCCTGCATTTTGTAATTCTATTTTTATCTTTTGGTTCCTTAATCTATGGGAAAAGGAGCTCATATTAATAACAAAATTTTTCGCACTTTAATCTCCTTTTATGATATTGATGTTTAATATGATTATAAAAAATAAGTATATGAAAATTGGATTGGTTAATTTTAAGAGTGTTGCCATTGCATTCTTCATAATATTAGTTATGACTTTTGTTGTCAGCCTACATGTCATCTCCCTGCCACATAGAGTTGATCTTATCCGAGAAGGAAGAGCCTGTTAAGAAAGAGGTATTGATTTTAACATGTTTTAGAAATTTTGATTTGCTTTTCTTGTTGCATCAAATGTTCATTTATTGTTCTTGTAGCCGGAGTCCCAGTTGGCAACAAGCAAGAAGTCTCAAGGTCTTCGCAGTGGTGCTTCATCCTAAATTGCTTTCGAGGCAGATGATTGAGTTACTAAATTCCTAGGGTGTTAGTTTTGTTACTCTGTTTGCCACCCTATATTTGTCATGGATCGTTTTTTAGAATGAACAACAATTTTGTTTCACATATATTCTGCGAAGTTAATTTGAGATTATGGGACATTTGTTTCACATTTATTAAGTTTTAGTTAAACTGAGAGTGAGTTACCTTATGTTAATTTGCTTCTATTCCTAAAATGTTCTTTAAGGTTGCGTTTGTTTTTGAGAACAAAACAGGACAAGACACCGAGAATAGGACAAGACACTGATGAATAGAACAGGCTGTGTTCTTGTATTCTATTTGGTGATAAATTATGAAAATCTAATTTATTTTCATTTTTTTCATTCAAAAAATTTGAGAAGAAAAATATAATAATAAAAAAATATAATTATGAAAAATTTATAAAAATAATAAAAAAAAATGAAAAATAAGTTGTGTTCTTTTTTAGTGTTTCTGTATCCTTTCTGGCAGGATGGACACAAAATACACTAATTTCGTGTTTCTGGACACGGTCTATGTTCATGTTTCTTCTGTCAAACATGATTTTGTGTCTCAGTGTCCTGTCTCTGTAAATAAACGTAGTCTAAATTATTAGTTTTATTTTATAATATAACTATTCTAATATTTTAAATTTGTACTAATTATTTGATGAAGTTTTTTCAAAGTGAGGAGGATGATAAATAAATCTTTAATTATTTTTGGATCAAGATAATAAAAAATGAAAGTTACAAATTTAAAGATGATTAAAGTAGAAATGTAGAATAAAGTTCTAAAGTAGTTATTAGGTATCAAAATTGTTTTTTGACTCAGCTGTTTCATTAAAATCCTGTTTTGTTTTTGTCTATGTTTTTTTTTTAATATTGCAAAAATAAAATATATTTAAAATAAAAAAAATACAAATTGAATGTATTTTTATTTTTTTTATTTAAACTTACTATTGGACTCTTAAGTCCAGTTATTGAAAAGTAGTGATAAGTAGTGATAGTAATGGGTAGGATAGACTTTGGATTCGATTTTAACTCTATTTATGGATTTAGAATATTCAATCTTAATTCTATCCGTTTTTAATCTGCGGGTATCCGACTTTACAAATTATCAAAAAGATGTAACATTAGTCACAAAAAAAAAAAATGTAACATTAGTATATAATTTGATGATAATTTAAAATAAAATTGACTTTTATGTAAAAAAAATGTATTAAATTATTAATTAATGATCTTTTAGTAGTTAAGGATCTTTTGCATTTAGTGAGAAGTCTTTGACTCAACATCTATTTAAAATATATTTTTATATAAGCATATATATATATATATATATATATATATATATAAAATGCAGGTTGATTGTGTAAGGTTGAGACTCAACCCGTACCCTACCTAACCTGCACAATAACTCTACTCCACATTTTACCTTATCCACTGCCCTACGAAAAGGATTTTGCAGAATTCTTGAATCTTTAATTTAAGGGAAATAAATTACTAGGATGTATCATTTAATATTCAATACTTCAACTATGAATTCATAATAACACAATTAAACTGAGGCAAAAGTAATCCACAAACCTGAAATGTAGAGCAAAATAATATTGGAAGTTGGAAAAACTGGTAAAAAATACTAAATATCATACAGAAAAATATTTCCATTGTTGATGTGCAAGCTGCTTTGGTTGGTAATCCGTTACCAACGTTCAATCAAACTTATAGATTAGTATCAACATTACATAAACTTTGTCACCAATAATTTCTCTTGTTCTTTGTTAACACCTACTAACTTAACACAAACTTAGCGAAGCTCACTCTTCATGTTAATTGTATAGCAAATTTACACTTCAATCCTCAGGTTTTGATCAATGTGTGATTTGATTTTAGTGCATCAATTGGATCCACCCAAATAGTGAAAAGCGAACAATCTAATATTTTGGTGATTCATCAGGAAACTGGAAACCTCATTTTCTTTATTTCTGTAAAAATAATAGCAATTTAAATGTTACAAGACGATACATTCAGAAAGTGCACTATTTATAATGATGCATGTTACATGCTTTATTTTTTCTCAGGAAGCTTTTCTAACAACTTTGGTAGCACCTCAAATAGGTCTCCTACAAGTCCATAATCAACAACTTGAAAATTCAACATATCACACAAATAAACAACACTGATAAACAAAACAGAAAGCTTCAAATGATTACATAGCGTCATCAGTTCACAAAAGAGGCACTACCCTAAAATATAGGAGCATCAACATCATTGTTCATGGAATCAACCACCTTAGAATCCTTCATTCCTGCTAAGTGTTGAATAGCTTTGGATACACCGAACCATGTAGAGTTCAGGGGCAACAATCTTCCCAGTTTGCCCTAGCTACATGTTACATTCCCATATCTATTAGTCCGTGCATTGATGATAAAGTTGCTATCACCATTGAGATTTAATTCAAAGGAAATTATATAGGAATCCAAATCCTCCAAATGACATATCATAACATAGAAATTGAATTGCAAGTTAGGAAACTAGAAAACTTTACTGCTGCTAATTTATATGACACGTTGAAATAGCAGCTTCAACTATCTGATGTTAATATTTGACAGGATATTTTGAAAAAATGCTGAGAGTCTGTAACTAGCAAAAGATAACATGAGATTAATAAAGGACTGCTAGTAGACAAAATGAAGGTTTTTTTTTTAAATAAATAAAATAAAAATTTTATTTATGGATATAAGTAATTTGTAGCGTTTTTACAGATTTGTACTCTATTACTTATCTCGTTTACAGTGTAAACGAAATGACACTGTGTATATCTCGTTTATACTATAAACGAGATAAGACACGAGTCCACGTGCAAGTATCACAGTTTGCACACGCGGTGTGTAACGTGCTGATCTTGTTTACAGTCTAAACGAAATATATATAGTGTTATTTTGTTTACACTATAAATGAGATAAGTAATAGCCGCAGTTATATATTGAACTCGTTTACAGCGTGACTTGAAGTCACTTTTGAACCATTTCTATTCTCCCACATCTAGCCATTTCTATTCATATTATCGAGGCGCTCGAAGATTATGGCGCGTGTAGATGCACAAGAAGATAACATCAACAGGCTGAACGCGATGTGGCATATCGCTGGGACAATTGGCTTTCAGGTTAGTGTTGTTATTTTCCTGTTCAAGTTAAATAAGCATATAGGTATAATCATGGTTAGGATACTTTTATAGATATAATATATGTTAAGTGGTAGAATGTATTGTTAGTAAGTATTAATTGATAGGTATGATTTAACTTATTAGTTAAATTAATTTATTAAGTAAATATTTATTACATTTTTTATTTCTTTAATTTGAATTTTATATATTTAAATTTAATTTTCATTATGGTAGATAACTTTTTTAACTGTTGCTCAATTGTTTTAATGTTTAAGTTTGTTTGATATGTTTTTTCGGTGTTTGATTTTTAAAATTAATCATTCTATTTCCAACTAAATTATGAAACGTTAAATACTTGTTTAGTATATTTTTTATTTTTTTATCTCGACATTTAAATATTTACTTTTTAAATAGATTTATTATTAAACTTTTTTATTTTTTATCAGAGGCCTCACCTATTTCTCTTTAGACGAGTGAGCCACACTCTTGCACCACCGGACACCATTCTCCCTTACTTGGGAAGGCTAGGTTTGGAAATGCAGTATGACTCAGGAACTTCGTGTTTGACAACTCTCTGATAACTGCATTAGTGGAGTGCTGGCATCCAGAGACCCTCACTTTTCACTTGCCATTGGGTGAGTGTACCATCACCCTGCAGGACGTTGCGTACTACTTTGGATTACGCATGCACGATGAGCTAGCGGGTGGGTGTTTGTGTGATTTTCAGACATGGTACCAGCACCCGACCTTAGAGTGGGTAGAGGAGCTCCTTGGTGTCAGTCCTCATCATGCTCAGCAGCAGTGACGGATCCAGAAAATTTTATCAGTGGGGGCAATGCATATATATATGACAATAATTTTTATAATTATATTTTATTATTATAAAATATAATTTGTTTTCAAATTATCTAGCAAATAAATTTAAATACTAAAATAATAATTTAAATAGGTTTTATATTTTCTTTTCATTGTCAATATAATTAAATATTTTTCTTTCTATATATGTTATTAAATAATTATTTAAAAATTCATCTCTTATATAATTATAAAATTGACTCTTTATAATATTTATAGCAAAAAAGTTTTTTTTAACTAATGTTGTTATTGGCAAACCTAAAACTAATTTTTTAAAAAAAAACTAATAAAAATAATATTCTTTTGAGTCTCAATTCATTTCTATAAAAATATTTTTTTTATTTTAAAAACGAAGTGATTTGATTTCAGACAACGTTTTCTTTTGTTTTATTTTTAATTTTTTTTTGGTCTTTTTTCAACAATTGATTAGATTTTAAAATTTTGCTACAAATTTTGATATAGGCAATTTATAAGAAAAGTTCTTTCATAATATTTAATTACATAAACATACTAAAAGTCTAAAATCATTTATAAATATTCAAATAATTTAGATATTTATTTTTTATTAATATTAAGCTAAATATATTTTTTATGGATAAATTTTTAATCTTTTACAATAAAAAAGTATTTAATGGAGTCAAATTTTGGCTCTTCATTATATTTATTTAATTTTGTTAATTTGTTAAGTACTGAGTTAGCAAATAAAAAATAATTTTATTTTAACATTATCTATAGTGTATCCACTTCTAATGATAATAAATTCATCTACTAAAATTTAATTAATGTGCTTTATATTGGTGTTTTTATATATTTATTATTGATTGATGTTTATGTTTTGGGTCCTTTTATTTCTTTCTTATATACTGGAGAGTGTGAACCAAGAGAAAAAATTTAGTGGGGTCAAATTTATTTATTGAATGGGGGCAAATATTTTTTTCTGTGTTATACGTGAAATTTTATGAAATTCAATGGGGGCACTTGCCCCCACACAGTTAAATGTAAATCCGTCCCTGCTCAGCAGCAGGGTGCGCAGAGGAAGGAGTCATTCTCCATAGAGCTGACATGACTTCGAGACTGAGTCCAGCATATGCCCGTTACTGCAGATGTAACCACCTTCCAATAGTACACTAGGTGTTACATCCTGTTGTTGATCGGGGGTTACCTGATGACCAACAAGTCAAACAATCAGGTCTATATCAGGTGGCTGCCACTATTGGATGACTTCGAGAGATGCCGCGGTCTGTCTTGGGTATCCGCTGCGCTTGCATGGACGTACCACTCCTTATGCTCTACGGTATATCAAGATACCACAGACATTGCTGGATGCACTCCGCTTCTAGTCTCTTGGATATACGATAGATTTTCTCAGTGGTGTCCATCTAAGAGACAGATACGTTTTCTCTGGCCGTGAGGTAACTATTTTCATTTACGGTGTTTTCTTTTTTGTTTATGTAATTGGACATCTTCTTGCATAATTAAGACACTGTTATTATTGCATATGTCCACAGGTTGATAGGTATGGCCCAATAGAGTAGGGACCAGTACGACTAGAGAGTCCTCTGATGGCGTCTGGCGTTGAATCGGTTACAATTACATGAGGTAAGCGAACTTGTTTTTTTTTTAGTTACCACTAAACTGATTAGACCTCCGATTTAATTAACTATTACTGATGACTATATTACACCTTATAGTGTAGTTCATGTGGACGCCGTACGACGACCTAGCATTGCAGGACCTATGCCCGGACTGGTTGAAAGAGGAGGCAGAGTAGGGGACATGAATGACTGTTGTTCCCTTTGCCTATTTCAACATTGTTTAGTTTCACTACGTTGATCAGGTGAAACACCAGTTCAGTGGCAAGCAGCCAGTTCCTGGAGCCCCGGTCAATGTCGACAAGTTTCTGACCACCACAGAACGGGACAAGGACGTGTGGTGGCCTACTTATCATCAGCAGTGGTATGATGGATGGAGGGCTCGATTTCGGGAAGGCCATCAGATCTCTATTAAGCCATTCACAGACTACTAGCCTACACGGGAGTATTGGGCCTGATTCTAGCAGGCTTGCCGCGTTATACATCTGTCTGGCCTGGACGTGCTTGATGATCCCAGACTTTTGGCCCTACCGGATGACGTACAACATACCACCAGCCAGCCTAGTGACTTGCTTGACCTTCCCCAGGACGTTCCTGATCATCGTAGGCATGCCAAAGAGGTTTGAGTAGACACCTGGAGGCTGATTAGGAGAGAAAGGAGTGACAGAGACCGCGGAGGAGCTGCAAGGACCTGGAGGGAGAGGGTCATACCTCGCAGGGAGCGGTTAGATGTGGATTCTGAGAAAGAGGCAGAGTATCACCGGCAGGAGAAATACGGTGACATACCAGCCAACAAGGAGGACTTAACACCACCACCGGGGTCACAGTCACAGCCAGTTCAGGACGATCCTTTTGCATCCCCACCTGGCTGGGTGGATCTCGGGGCATCGAGCAGTCATCACGAGGCCTCCATGGTCGACGAGATCCAGTTCAACGAGGAATTCCAGATTCATACCACTGACCAGCAGGGCATGCAGCGTATCGTGGAGCAGTTCTGTACGGGCAGAGAGCAGAGTCTCGGATAGGGTCATTGATAAATCCATATTTTATGATATAATTTGTGATCAAATTGAGTGTTTCTATCAATTCTTCACCCACTTATTCATGTAAATTGCATGGTTTTACTTTCCCTTCCTTATTTTATGATATATGTGAAAAACATGTTTCCTATGCTTTAAAAATATTAATTTTAATTATCCTTCATTACCATTTGATGCCGTGATTTGTGTGTTAAGTGTTTTAGATCTCATAGGGTAGGAATGGCTCAAAGGACAAAAAGGAAATATACAAAAATGGAAGGAAAGCACAAAAATGGAGTTTTGAAGAAAAGGTAGTGACACGAACGCATGGACGACGCGAACGCGTGCTTAGCGCAAAAATGCAGCGACGCGAACGCGTGGACGATGCGGACGCGCGCCTTGAGCAGAACGCAAATGACGCGTACGCGTGACCGACGCGTACGCGTGACCGACGCGTACGCGTGACCGACGCGTACGCGTGACAAGGAAAACTCCCAGATGACGCGAACGCGTGACCCACGCGAACGCGTGACAGACGCCACGTACAAAAATCTGCAGAAAACACCCCCAGCAATTTCTGGACCCTTTTTCGGCCCAAATACAAGCCAGAAACACAGAATATAAGCCAGAAAATAGAGGAATCAATAGAGAGGGACGTATGACAAATTAGTAATACATAATTTTAGGATTAGATGTAGTTTTAGAGAGAGAGAGGTTCTCTCCTCTCTCTTAGGATTAGGATTAGGATTTCTCTCAAGTTTAGGATTATTTCTCTTCAATCACAGGTTCAATGTTCCTCTAATTTATTTTCTACTTTCGTTTACTTCATTGCTTTAATTAATATTTATCTTCCAGATTTGGCTTATGGACCATTCATGTTATGATTTTATTAATTAATATATTTGAGGTATTTCAGATTTGATTCTGCTTTAATTTATTTATTAATGATTTCAATTCAAATTAGATTTATTTTCCCCTTTTGGCTTTGGTTAAGTAATTTATAACACCTGAGTTATCAACTCAGCTGCTGATTGAAATTGGAATTCTTAGCTGGTTAATTTGCACTCCAATAACTCTAATCTCTCCATAGGAGTTGATTAGGACCTGAGGATCAAATTAATTTATCCACTTGACTTTCCTTTATTTAATAAGAGTTAATTAAAAGTGGGAGCAAAAATCCAATTCTCATCACATCTGACAAAGATAACTAGGATAGGACTTCAATTCCTTATACCTTGCCAAGAGTTTTATTATTTATTTAAATTAATTCCTTACAATTTACTTTCTTACCATTTACTATTCTTGCTTTTTATCTTATACATTAAAAAAATCCAAAAATATACTTTTTCCATAACCAATAATAAATCACACTGCCCTGCAACTCCTTGAGAGACGACCCGAGGTTTAAATACTTCGGTTATTTATTTTTATTGAGTTTTGTTACTTGTGACAACCAAAGTTTTTGTAAGAAAGGAATTCTTGTCGGTCTAGAAGCTATACTTACAACGGAAATTTATTTGTGAAAATTCTAGATCGCGCGAGAGTTTCGCTCTTCAGTCATCATCATTCGTTTGCTCCCATATCTACCTCAATTTGGGTACCGTACTTGTCACCGGGACTTAGCACCTCATACGGAAGAAATGTCTGCCCCTGTACTTGGTATGTGACACCCCCATCAGTCGACTATGGGAGGTTGATGACTGCATCCTAGCCGATGCTGCCACCACCATTTTATCCACCTGTACAGCCTCAGTATCAGACATAGCCATGTTCTCATATGCAATACTACAATGCTCATGTTGCCCCACATCATCCACAGCCACCGCAGCCTCTACCACCACATGCACAGCCTCTTTTGACTCCACGATCTAGCAGACCTTCTTGGCAGGCATAGCCTCCGCCCTGTGGAACCGGACATCGCTTGCCTTACCTATAACACCCTAACCTTTAGCACCTCATGATCGCACTAAAAGTCTGGGCATTAGCTAACTTTACTCCTTGAATTTCATACTATATTTATTTAATATTGAGCCTCTACACGTTAACTTGTCGATAGTTTTTAAGAAAAAAAATGAAATTCCTTTTTATTTTGTTATATACTTCAAACTCAACTATGTCAGATAAACATATGCTCACATAATTACTATTAATACATAATAATTATTCATACAAGACACAAATACAAACCTAGCCCTCTGTAAAAATACAACACTTTAAAACATCAAGGGCGAGGAGAGTAAACCCAGAAGCAACTAGCCAAACAAGTCTTCTATTCGTCCGTAGCTTTTTGATTAGTCGTACTGTCTGTACCTCTGAAAAGGTTTTTAAAAACTTTAGGGTGAGAACAAAATCACACGCTCTCAGTAGAAAATTTGAATGCTGCAAAATTGAACAGAGTTCAACACCTCATTGTAAATACTTTACCTAGTTGGATGATTATGTTGCATCATTTGATGACTTACCCAGGAATTCTCCTTTTATGGAGGGTCGGAAGCCAGATCAAAATCAGATACTTGATGCGGCTGTTGTGGATGCTGAAAAACTCAGGGAACTAGAGGATAGAGTTGCTGGGTTAGTATTTGAAGCTAAGAATTGTAATGTCAGTATTGGTACTAGCTGTGTTAGTGTTAAAGCTGTGATTATTGCTTTTGTATTTGGAATTGTAATCCCAAATGTGTTTAAGGCATTTGGCTAGCGTGAAAGCTTATGTGATTATGAGTTTAAATTGTATTAATAGCATGAATGTATGTTGATTGACATGAGAAAATCTTTTGATGCAATGAAGATGATATGTTAGTATGCAAATAAACCAAACAGATGCTTTATATAAAACAACTATACAAAACAAGTAGATCATGTCCGTGTTCAGTATGAGAAAGGGAAAACATATAGCCCTTTAGCAACAAAAAGAAGGCCAACATATAGCCTTGAATTAAAATAGCATCCAACACAGTATAGTAGAGTTTCAAATTGACCTAAATATGCATAAACTTAAATCAAGCATAGTTTTTCCTACATTTATAAACACTGACATAAAATTAACAAAAGAACAAGTTCAGTTTGATATCATATAAGCCAACCACAAAACAACAGAGATCATGTCTTCCTCGGAGGTCAAAAAAGTAAGGGTAGAAATGAATTTGAAAAGTCTTGCTGTAGTCCCGGAATTTGCTGTAGCCGTGGTCTCAATAGAAACAACACTTTGTTGATGGGGGAAATTACTTGCTGTTGTCCTCAGGTTCTCATTTTGGTTAGTTCAAACACAGGGTCTCAGACTCGTAGCTAGAGAACTAGGTGGTGGAGTAGACAGTCCAGCTGAAGGTGGAGCCAATATAGGAGAAATTAGGGGCCTAACAATAGGGTGCTCTTTTCTTTGGACAAGATTGAAGTTGAATGTAGAGTTGGATTGAGGAGGTGGTTAATTCAAGTTGATAGAATCTATTGCAACTTGTAACAATAAAACAATAAGTTAATTGGTTGAAATAGGTTAAACAACAGTGACAAACTACTATACCTCTTCTACATGGGGTACAATTTGTGAAAGGAAAATTTCCTCCTTCTATTCGTGAGACTCTGAATTACCCTTCGTTGGTATGGTCTTTGGGATCTTCTTCTTGTTCTTCTTTGCTTTTGTCTATAACAGTAACACATACATGTGAGTATAGGGAGAATCAAATTTGTTTATGAGAATTTATAGGTAACTCATCAAATGATGCAACATAATCATCCAACCATGCAAAGTATTTGTAATGAGGTGTTGAACTCTATATAATATACCTACAGCTAAGAAGATGCCACGATGAGATAAAATCAAAGAAAGTTAAATTAAATTTTAGATTACCTTGAAATGTGGACATCCATAAAATAACCTGTTAGGGTTTAGTTCTATTGAGGAGCGACACAGAATTGTATGCGCCCCACAATGGCATTGTGGAGCAATGAACATTTCCTTTTTCTTCTTCTTTTTCTTCGGTGCATCAACACTTCCTGCAGAGATGATTGTAACACTTCCACCTTCCTCTTTAACAGTTTTTCTTCCACTCCCGCCAATGGAACTCGATGTAACACCCTTACTATTAGAATGTCACGCTTTCGACTGTGCCACTCTGATATCAAGGATATTACGATGAATTCTATATACTTAATAAAAAGATATGAGCTTTTAACTCGAAACCGCATAAAATTTTCTTTGAAAATTGGGAATACTTTTTCCTTCTTTATATATGCATACAAACCAAATGAAGTACTTCATATATATATACAGAATAATGAGAGTTCTTTACACAAGTAACTTACAAACATTACAATCACGACTCCTATCCCTTTTTGTAAAAATATAACAGTAATGACGATGAGGGAAAACAATAACTAAGATAATACATCAAAGAAACGTATGATCAAAAGCTCAGTAGAATCTTCATCGGCTTCCTCGTCTGTTACATGAAAAAGGATAAGGCTGTGAGGGATGAGAATCTAACCACACAGTCTCACCAGAGAAGTTTCGAAATTGTCATAAGAGGATATATAAAAGAAAGCTATTCTCAATCGCAGTGATCATCACTCGTCTTATGAATCTTTTCAAAAACCAACAGTTACTTATTCAAAATCCAAATTCATATTTCCATTATAAAATCTTAAAAGTTACTTAAATTGTATGAATGATCAACCTGTTCCAAGCATAGGTTCATTAAGTCTATGCTGAACCAGTTTGATTTTTCGTACTTCACTAAACCTCAAACACAAATCAATCGCGGCCTCCGGCCCATCACATAATCAATCTCGGCCTCTTGACCAAGCAAAATCAATTTACACACAACCCACCACAAGTTAATGTACATTATCAACCTTTACCAACTTACCAAATTACGGTCTCCAGCCCAACCAGTTACAACCTTCAGCCCAAAATAATCAAATCTCGACCTTCGGCCCACATCAATATCAATTCTTGGCCTCTAGCACCACATATAATCACTTACATGTTACCACACTCCAAACCAACAAGTCACAAACTCAAGCAATCAAACAGACAAGCAGACAATCACACATAGAGAGCAAGTACGGTAAGTAGTACAATTAACAATTAATAGGATATCAATTAGGCAAGCCAAGTAATTATGCAGACCCAAGCAAATGAAAACAAATGCATTATTAACATGATCATAACCAAGCATAATCAAGACCACAATCAAATCCTTATTAATCCTAAACACGCAAGCGGGACAAACCTTTGTCCTTGCCAAAAACAGATATCCAATCAACACGCAAGCGGGATACCACCCAGACTTTGCCACTCCAACCATTTAGGCCACAATCAGTCAATATCAATGTCTTTCAATAATATCATAAGTTATCAAACCCTTTAACCCCACTTCACTATCGATTTATCAATTTCATTAACACGTGTGCGGGATGAAACTTTTGTCCTCACCGCGGGAGGGATGAACCACCATCCCTGCAACTATGTCATCCAGTTTAACCAAGTGTTTATCTGTGAATAATTCAATTTAGTTCATTGGCCTTATCCACACTCTATCCAGAACTTAAAAACGAGTTATCGGACTTAAAAAAAAGGTTACAGATGTGAAAAAACAGATTGGATAGGGAAAATTAGTTAAAGTCAACATTTTCTGAAAAATAGAAAAGTTGTGCATACGCATGCCTCGTGCGTACGCACGACTTCACTTTTGTGCGCATGCGCGGGACACGCACGAAAAGAAGTCAATTCTGGATTTTCAAACATTTCAAGTCATGCGTATGCATGCCTCGTGCGTACGCATGATTCTGCCCTTGCGCGTACGCATAGATACACACACGAAAAATTTCAGTTCTGTAAAGCATGTCATGCGTATGCATGGGTCATGCATACACATGACCCCAACTTTCTACAACTTCTGCAGAATTAAGTTCTAAACCCCAATTTTCCAAAACTCATAACTTTTGGTAAAAATTTTATTTTTCACCCGTTCTTGAACTGTTTTGAAGATCTTTTAATTAACTTTAATTTAAGATAGATTTCACTCAATTTCATGCTCTGAGCGCGAAGTTGGTCAAAAATCTATTTTTACCAAATCTCCAAAATAAAATTTTCTCACGAAATCTCCAATTTTCTCCATTGCACACCATCACAGACCATACCTAGACACCAACAATACATATTCCTCAATACTCAATCTCCTCCTAATCATTCAAGCTTAGCTAACCAAAACCAAATCAAATTATCAACATATAGAACTTAAACTCATAATTTAAAATCAAACCAACAAGTCAATCATTCCACTCATTCTCAATTATTCGACAACATATCACATGTGGCAACGCCACCGCTTACTTCAACTTACCAAGTAGGAGATTTTGCACCCTATCACGGTCTTAGGCCCAAATTCTCACATCAAACATCATTCAACTCAATTTCATAGCTCATCACAAGGTAATTAAAATCACAACATTCATTTACTAATCAAACATACATTCTCAACCATCATCAAGCACAATATTTACACTAATTCATTAGTCAAGTACATCATCAATCATATAAACCAATTTATGAGACTCACATAATCATAAAAAATATAATTTTCATATCGATATCTGATGCGTGAGCATCTTATACCCCTTTCCTCTTCATTTTCTAATTTTTAGTTAGAATTTATTAAGTTTTATTATATTTTTGTGCAAAAATCCTTTTTGGATGCTACTTTGAGTTGTTTTGGTGTTTTCATTATCTCAAGTGAAATTCGGGCGAATTTGGCAGAGTTTGGTACAAAAACAAAGGAAGAATGTAGATGCTGTCAACCCTGACTTTCCTGCATTCTAACAAGCAGAACTTGAGCTAAAGAGGTTCAATTGACGTGATTCCAATGGCGTTGGAAAGCCAACTTCCAAAACTTTTCAATGCTATATAATAGTTTATACTTTTCTTCTGGAATTGCTTCCAAATCTGGCATTAAACATCAAGCTTGGCGTTTAGCGCCCAAAGAGGACATAACTCACTACCCATCCCCGGCGCAGAATGCCAGAAAAAATGCCAGAACTCCCCTTGCCGGTGCAGAACGCCAGAAAAATGCCAGCAGACGGGTCAAACTCATCCAAGGGAGCATCTTTAGTGGGATTTAGCTTTTAATAGCTATCTTTTATCTTATTTTAGTTATTTCTAATTACAAACAAAATCTTTTAGGCCTAGACTTTATTATTTTATTTTAGTATCAAATAAAATTAGGTTAGATATAAAAGAGAAAAGATCACTTGTATCGGGGATCTTCTTCCTTCCGCACGTTTTCAGAACCCTAGTTTCTCTGTAAGTCATGAGCAACTAAACCTCTTGATTAAGGTTATGAGCTCTGTTTATTTCTATAGATTGGGACTATTATTTTTCTATTTTAATTAATATTTTTATTCAATTCTAAGGATTATTTTTGTTCTTAATCTTATGAATTGGGTGGAACGAGAGTATGACCCTTTTCTACATGAGTTCTTGTGATTCTCGAGAGAGTTATCTCGCTTGAACTACAACTTGAAAACAAATTCCTCCTAAATTGCTAATTACACAAACTGATTGGGATATGTGACATAAAATCCTGTTAGCTTTGGGTAATTAGGATTTTTGTGGCATTAAACTAGTTTTCTGAACTTAACCCTCTAACCGGAATTAAGTGACCACAAGAGTGGCTGTTAATGAAGGTTAGAGGAGGATAAATCACTAAGAGATTAGGGTTTAGACATTTACAGTTTGCCATAGAATGAATCATGCATTGTTAAAATAGTTGGTAAGAATTTTTAATCCGGAAAGATAAATATCTCCGAAGCCTTAACTGTTTTCTCATATTGTTTTTTACACAAATCCTTATTTGCTTTATTTACTTTCTTGTTTACTACTTTATGCGCTTTCAACCATTAAAACCCCCTTTCTTTTATTCGCCTAACTAAGTCCAACTGGATAGCCATTGTTGCTCAGTCCAGCAATTCTCGTGGGATCGACCCTCACTCACCTGAGGTATTACTTGGATGATCCGGTGCACTTGCCGATTCAGTTGGGGAAATTCTAAATCCTGCACCAAGTTTTTGGCGCCGTTGTCGGAGATTGTTTATGATTGACAACTACTAGTTGTCTTGTTACTTAGATTAGGTATTTTTCTTAGTTTTGTATATTTTATTTTTCCTTTAATTTTTTATTTTTATTTTATTTATTTTCCTTTAATTTCTAATTTTAAGTTTGGTGTCCCTTTATATTTTCTTAGTTTCATTTATTTATTTGTCTTTTAATTTTCGAATTGGTTCTTATTTATTTTTCATTAATTTCAAAAATTAAGTTTAGTGTCCCTTTAGTGTCTTCCCTTTTTATTTTTGAAATTTTTAGTGTCTTGACCTCTTAGTTTTCGAAATTTTAGTCTATTTTTCTTGTTATTTTCAAATTTGTTTGTTTAATTGCTTGCTTTGTTTTCTCTTATATTTTTTTTACATTGGATACCTCACTGGAAATTCTCTACACTCTGATGTAGAAATTTTCACTTTTCTTTGTTTTCTGTTTGTGTGTGAGTAGAAACAGGAAGGATTCACGAAGATGTATGCTGTAGATGAATTTCTTGCCTAGAACAAACTCCTAACTTAACAGATGAGTCTTATCACTCAACAAGTGAGTAGCATACAGAGCTTAGTTTCAAAGATTCAGAGCACTTCTCCAGATATTCCGTATGATATGCGTGGTAGCTTCCCTCAAGGTGAGCTTTACAACTATGGCCAGTTTCCACCTAAGCGAGTCAATTACATGGGAAGTTCCTCTAGAAACCCCTATGATACTTCTTATTCTCAGAATTTTAATCAAAGATGGAGGAATCACTCAAGCTTTGGGTAGAGAGAGCAACCTCAGAGACAACAATCGAATTATGCCAACAATTCTCAGGGTGATTTTAATCAGAATCCAGTCAACAACTTTCCTTCTCAACCTCCACAACCTCAGAGTACTCCTGACCTGGCATCCATTGTCGCAGAAACTCATAAAGAACCAACAAAACTTTATGCAGGAAATCTGAACCTCCATCAGGAATCTGAAGATGCAATTGGACCAGGAAGACAAGCGGATACCTGAGTAATCCTCAGCTAGTAATATGGTCCCCCAGTGCAGAGAGGAATGCCAGAAAGTTCAATTAAGGAGTGACAAGACAGTAGCCACTCAACCTAAGAGCAGTGAGGGACTGGGTGAAAAGAGACACTGGTGAAGGGATTTTTGCTAGTAAAGAATTTACAATAAATTCTCGTTGCAAGTATTGTTTCCAACAAAGAATCCTTTCATACAAAAATTTGGTTGTCACAAGTAACAAACCCCTATAAAAATAATAACCGAAGTATTCAAACCTCGGGTCGTCTCTTAAGGAATTGTAGGGAGGTGTAGTTATTATTGGTTATGGAAAAGTATCTTTTTGGGGTTTTGAATAAGGAACAAGAAAATAAAATGGCAAGAAATTAAATTAATAACTAAGAAAACTCTTGGAAAGATATGAAAATTAGAAGTCCTATCCTAGTTATCCTTATCAATTGTGATGAGAATTGTCCATTTCTCCCACTTAGTTAACCTCTAACTATGAAGGAAAGTCAAGTGGATGAACCAATTTGATTCCTCAAGTCCTAGTCAACTCCTAAGGAAAGACTAGTTTTTGAGGGATCCAAATCAACTAGCAACTTCTCAATTATCAATCAACAAAGAAGTTTGATAACTCAAGAGTCTCTAATTACTCAACCAAAGCCAAGAATATAAAAATCTAACTTAAAACCTTCCCAAGCATTCTATCAAACACTTGGAAGGCACAACATAAAAACATAGAAAACTAGCAAGGGACATTAAATCCAAACAACCAATTGCAAACATCAATGACTCACAAATAATAGAAGAAGCAATAAATATGAAGTACCTCAAATTGCATTAAAGGGAAATCAAATCTAACATGAAGAGTTCATAAATTAAATTGGGAAAATAAAGAAACCAACAAGAGAAATAGATAAACTAAAATTCTAGAACTAATAATAGTAGAAAAAACTAAATTAAAGTAAAATAGAAATCTAAAATTGAGAATAACTAAACCTAAGAATCCTAAAACCTAGAGAGAGGAGAGAGCCTTTCTCTTTAGAAAACTACATCTAAAACCTAAAATTATGTGAATGAAAGTTGTGTGAATGAATCTCCCACTCTGCAGCTTCTATTCTGTGTTTTCGGGCTTAGAACTGGGCTAAAAATAACCCAGAAATCGCCCCCAGTAATTTCTAATACGTCCAGCACGTGGCTCTGTCATGCGTACGTGTCGATTGAACTTTTGCAAGGTCACGCGTATGCATGACCCACGCGTTACCGTCGTCTAACAGCATGGAAACTATGGTAAATTATATATCATTTCGAAGCCCCGGATGTTAGCATTCCAACGCAACTAGAACCGCCTCATTTGGACTTCTGTAGCTCAAGTTATGATTGATTTAGTACGAAGAGGTCAGGTTGGACAGCTTAGCAATTCCTTCAATTTCTTGTATTCCTTCCACTTTTGCATGCTTCCTTTCCATCCTCTAAGTCATTCCTGCCCTGTAAACCCTGAAATCACTTAACACACATATCAAAGCATCGAATGGTAATAAGAGAGGATTAAACATAGCAAATTTAAGGTCAAAGAAGCATATTTTCAATCATAGCACAAAATTAGGAAGGAAAATGTAAAACATGCGAATTATATGAATAAGTGTGAGTTTCGTGGATAGAATCCACTCAATTTAGCATAAAATGTACCACAAAATAGTGGTGCATCAGACACCGAAACAGGAAATTGCAGAGACAGAAAGTGCCAGGGAGGGCGCTGAACTCCCATTAAGGGAGTGATAGAGGATAAATGTCGGTTAGGAATTTTCACAAAAATAATTCCGTTGATAGTATAGTTCCAAACCAACAAATTATCCTCAATCAAAGTTTAATTTGTTTGTCACTTAAGCCAAACTCAATAAAAATAATCGAAGTATTTAAACCTCGGGTCGTCAGGGAAGTATACTTAATATTGATTATGAGGTAATATTTTTGGGGTTTTGAAATAAGGGACAAGAAATGTAAATACAAGAAAGTAAACTAACAACTAATAAAAGTCCTAGCAAGGGTTGAGAATAGGAATTCCTATCCTCATTGTCATCGTCAATTGTGATGGTAATTGCCTTTTGCTCTCACTTAGTTAACCTCTAACAATTGAAGGAAAGTCAAGTGAGCAAAATCAACTTAAGTTCACAAATCCTAATCAAAGACTAGATTTAATGAAGCTCAAGCCAACTAGAAACTTCCAATCACCAATCAAAAAGAGACTTTGACAATTCAAGAGTCTCCGAATTACTCAATCCAAGTTAAGAACACAAAAATCTATTTTAAAATCCAACCAAGCATTTTATCAAACACTTGGAAGGCACAAATAAAAAACATAGAAAATTAACAAGAAATAGTAAAATCTAAGACCAACAATTTAAGAAAACAATAATCACAAATTAAAGAAAATGACAATAAACATAAAATACCTCAAAATGCATTAAAAGAAAATTGGAATCAACAAGGAATCATGAACAATAAAGCAACAAGGTAAAGGAAACAACATATAAAACTAAGAAAGCAAAGAGGTAATACCAAGAAATTAAAAAGGAACTTGAATCAAGATGAAGTAGAACCGAAACCCAAACGAAACTGAAAATAAAAGAAGAAATCCTAAAACCTAGAGAGAGGCTCTCTCTCTCTAGAATTCTACATCTAAAACCTAAAGTGTGTGAATGAATGAATGGAATAATGTGTCCCAGCTCCACTCTGCAGCCTCTTGTCTTCATTTTCAGGCTCAAAACTGGGCCAAAATCAGTCCAGAAATCGCCCCCAGTGTATTCTCTTTACTGAGGCATGTGACGCTCGTCACGCATACGCGTCAATGAATGACGCTCCTGGTCATGCACACGCGTCAGCCACGCGTACGCATCGTTACTAGCTTCTCAAAACTTCAATTTCTTGTGTTCTTTCCTCTTTTGCATGCTTCCTTTCCATCATCTAAGCCATTCCTGCCCTATAAACCTGAAATCACTTAACACACGAATCACGACATTGAATGGTATAAGAGACGATTAAAAATTAGTAATTTAAAGGCCTAGGAAGCATGTTTTCAATCATAGCACGAAATTCGGAAGGAAACTTAAAAACATGAAATTTATATGGATAAATGTGAGTAAAGTTGATAAAATCCACTCGATTCGATCCAAAATAAGTCATAAAATAGTGGCTCATCAGTCATCTCTCAAGGAATTACAGGGAAGTGTGTTTATTATTGGTTATGATGTACTTCTTTTTGGGGTTTTTGGAATAAGGAACAAGAAATGTAAATAGCAAGAAAGTAAAGGAAACTCAAATGGTAAAAGGTGTTGGCAAGGGTGGATGGTTAAGGATCACTATCCTTGTTACTAACCACAACATGATAATTGTAAGGATCAATCCCATTTAGTCATCCTCTAACAATTGAAGGAAAGTCAAAAGTGTTGTGTTTATTGTTGTTACTGATTGTTACTATTTGTTCTTGATGGTTCTGATTATTGATGTTTGTTCATTGCTGTTTTTGTTTTTATTGTTCTTGATTGTTGCTATTTTTTCACATTGCTATTTGTTTGCTCATAACAGAAGTGAAAAAAACATTAACAATCAAAACCATAAAAAAATAGTAACAACAATAAACACAACACTAAAAATTAAATAAAAACATCTGAACAACAAAAACAGTTCCATAATTACTGTAAAACAAAATAATCTAAATTTCTCATAACAGAGAAACCTAAGAAAATCATTACTCATTACAAGAACAGCTCAATAATGTTCAATAATATTCATTACTCATCATCAATAATAAAAACCAGTTTGTAATTAAATCATTGATCATGAACGAACAAACTAAATTAAATTGATTCAAGAAACCTAAGAAAACTCAAAACAGAGATAAGTAAGAAATTACTTAAAAAAACGATAAACAACACAGATTCAGGATTTCAGATGAGGGAGAAGGAGCTCAGATCAGAGCTGAGCACTGGCAGAAGCTCAGCCAAAACAGAGGCCGAAGCGTGGTGATAACAGCAGGCTGGAGCAAAAATAAGGGCTTGAGGCAAGCTCGACCAAGTGACGAAGAGGGAGCACCGCAGTGAAAGCACGACGATACATAGGCGGCGGAAGCTCAGAACAGACGCGGAAGCTCAAAACTGACGGGAAAGCGAGGCAAGCAAACGCATTTTAATGACCATGGGTGCAGTGCAGACGGCGGTGACACAGCTTGAAGAAGAAAGTGGCATTGGAGGCTAGGTTTTGTTGAGAGAAAGAAGCAGATGCGGTGAGTGAGAGAGACAGAAAGGGAGACGTCTTTTATTTTTTTGGTTCAAAAGTAAAAACCGGCCGGGTCTTGGTTCGTTCCAACCAAATGGTTCCTGACCGGTTCAACAATTCATTGCCAGTTTTTTAATTAGCGGTTTTAGGATACTAACCGGACCGTAATTCTTTCTGGTTCATGGTTAGACTGGTCGAACCGATCAATTCGGTCCGGTTCAATTTTTAAAACCATGTTTGAGAGTGTGTGATGCAATGAAGTAGTTAAAAGTTCTTGAATATGGCTTTTTTCTTTTGATTTTAATGATTAATAATTAATTTTAATATTTATCTTTAATATTTAAATATTTAATTAATTTATATTTAAATAAGATTATAATATTTTAGAGTTCAAATGATGTAGTTCTTTTAATTTAAATAAGATGTTAAGATTTAAATTAAAATATAATTATATTTTAGTATATTTATTTATATTTTATTTATTATCTTATTATAAAACAATTATTTTAGCTCAATCACAATTAAATCGTTTAGAGTTTAAACCAATAAATTAATAAATTAGTTAGCACGGTTTTCAATTTTCAAAACTTACATATAACAGTTTTAGAAAACCCTAGCCCCAAATCTCTATTTTCCGTGTAAATTGAAAGTTCAAATCCTCTGTCGCTGAAATCTCAAAGCTCCCGTGCAAGCTTCGCTGTCACCAAAGTCGTTCCCGTGAGCCACCGTCGCTAAAGGTCTCCCATCAACCAGAGCCCTCGCCATCCTTACCTTTCGTCGTGGAAGGTCTCCCATCGTCGTCGCTGATCCTCTCCCGTGGCTATCAAGTCTGATCTTCTCCCTACCTCAAAACAATTCAAAGTATAAATCCTCTGTCGCTTAAATCTCAAAATTCAATGTTCAAAGCCTGTGTTTTAAATTTGAGGAAGTTTGTTTATAGAAACAGATGGCAGCACGAGTTGAGCCATTGATTAAAGAACGGAACCTCAATGGTACTGTTATTGTTCCACTGGTTTCCAGAATATTACATCACAATCTCTATTGGTGCTTAACTTTTTTAGGCTAATCCTTGATGATGGCATGCAGGTGCAGTTTCCGGAAAGGCCAATAAATGTGGGGCTGGTGGTGAAAGAAAACCACTTGGTGATCTATCCAATGCAGGAAAGCCCATTAATCAGGCTAGTGGAAAGAAAACTCTTGATGTCTCTGTTGATTCAAGATTGTTGATTCAAGAACAGAACCTGAACGGTACTGTTATTGTTCCACTGGTTTCCAGAATGTTTCATCACAATCTCTATTGGTGTTTACCGTTTGTAGGCTAATCTTTGATGGTGGCATGCATGTGCAGTTTCTGGGAAGGCCAAGAAATGTGGGGCTTGTGGTGGAAGAAAATCACTTGGTGATCTATCCAATGCAGGAAAGCCCATTAGTCAAACGGGTGGAAAGAAAGCCCTTGATGTCTCTATCAATCGGCATTCTGAGAAATCTCTCACCGCTAGAAGGAAGGCCATTTCTGACATTTCAAACTCCGTGGTTGAGCCGCCTCCTCTTGACTTTGATGTCTTTGAGGAACTAGGAATGCAGCACGATCATGCTAAGTGTATCAAGTATATGTTGTCAAAATTTTCCCCTTTGGGTGAAGCTGAACTGCTTAATGAGGAGGTTTGATTTTGAGGCCTCGTAATTTTTTCTCCTCTACCATATCGTGTTTATCGCTAATTATATATACTACCACCATTGCAGTCTGAAAGCCCTCATATAGAAGTAGAGGAGGAGGAGGAGGAGGATTCCAAACTACAGGCGGTGACTGAGTGGGAGATTTATACAAGGTGCTATTGGCCTGTTTCTCCAATGAGTTCTCCAGAATGCTGCAAAATGTTAAAATTATATGAATTTACAGAATTTAAACATTTGCATGAATTGAAAGCACTGCATTTTGAGCGTCCTGATGCAAGACAATGACAGGAGCAGGAAAGAGCAGTGCTTCTCAGTAGTGGTCACCTTTTGGTTGGAGTGATTTTGTTGCTAATGACAATTTATAGTTGTTAATCTTTTTTGGCAAGTGGGTCAAAGGATGAGCTGGATGGTTTTTGTGGACGATAATGTGGGCCGTTAATGCTTGGTTTTTAAAATAGTAATGAAATTCTCGAAGTGTTGCATTATTTTTTGTGTTTAATTTGGTTGTTATTTTGGAGGTGTTCTTCTATATGTCCAAAAAGAACTCATAGCAATGGCCCCAAAAAAAAAGAGAAGTCATAATATTACTTCGTTGACAAATTTCATTTTTCTTATTCATGAAGTTACTGGAGGAATGTAGATATATCTTTGATTGCATTGTTATCCACGACTTACTAAAAAATACTAACCATAATATTAGTAATTATATCCTAACGATAGATTTGTTTGAATGTTTTAAAGGAGAATGTCAACGAAAAAGAAGGTAAGGGGGCAATGATCCAAAAGCAACCAAAATCAAACTCTCCATTTTGCAAACATAAAACTTGCTGTAATTTTTTTCAAAAAAATAAATTAAGAATTTCTATCAACTCCACACGTCTGGGAAGTCAATGTATTGAAAATTCCGAACAATTTTATCTTTAAAATGATTCAAATAAACTAATGTTTTTTAATTTCATTCTGCAAATTTAAAATTAAAATAACACTTGAAGATCATAGTGGCGAGGATATTTTTGTTCTGTTTGATCATGAAGCATCTTATTTGGTTAAGAAAACCTGTGTTGACTTGTTTACTGAGGTTTAAAAAGATGCAAGTGTATGTTCTTAGTTTTGTTTTGTGTGTTGTTCTGTTTACGTAGTTGTTTAGTTTTTTATAGCCATATTCTTTATTTTGGTTGAGATGTATTATTCAAATTGTGTGTGTTTTTTTCTCTTACCTTGAAAATAGCTTATATGTGGGGATACTTATCCTTCCATTTTCCAAGGGCTAATTGGAAAAAAATTGCTACTGAAGGTTTCGGGTTTGATCAATTTTTTTGGTACTTTTCGTGTTATGAGAGTTGGTGATGATTTCACTATTATTGCCATGTTTGAACTTCCTAATTATAATGCTGATGATGAGTCTACTCCAAAAAAGGTTACATATACATATAAGTATTTTAAGATTGTGAAAATGCGTGTTTTCTTTGGTTTATGTTGTGGTGTATGTGTTCCTTTTATTTTTTAACCATGGTTCTATATGAAGAGGAGTTTACATTACAAAAATCTATGATATATGAAAAAGGGGATACTGAAGTTAAAAAGGAGTCATCAAGCACTTCTATAAAAAATAACAAAGTTGCTGGGGAATCTTTTAGGATTTTATGTAAATCTCCAATTCTTATAGATTTTCTGGTTGAAAAACAGCCTGATGTTTTTGGAGGGACTGAGGTTGCTGCGGTAATTAATGATGAAAATGGAAAAGTTGAGAAAACACTAAAGAATAATACTGTTAGTGATGACCTTTCTTCTAAACTTAAATATCTTGCTTAACTCACTAATGAAAGAAACTCAGGTACTATTATGTAATATTTTTTTCCCTTCCTATGTATGCTGCTTCTAAATGGATTTGCATTGGTTGAGTCATTTGTATATCTTTTATTAATTTCTATCTCACAGGAGCTGTTGTCCCAACTTCTTAATGAATGTTCCCAATATGGAGACAAGGTTATTCGTGAAGATCATGTTGTTACTTTCAAGGGCAAAAGAAATTTAAATACTAAATTTGATGAGGTGGCTAAGGATGCAAATGAACATGGGTCCAAGATTGCCAAGGTTGATGAAATTTGATTTAAGTTATGGAGTTGAGCTGCTGTGTGTGGGTTTAGGTATGTTATATAGTATATTTTTAAGTGTTTAGAAAATCTTATGATTACAAGTGGAGCTAAATGTAATCATGCTGGCTGGATACTATTTTGATTTTAATTTTTTAGATTGTGTCCAACAAATAGGATTGTTAGATATAAGAGTATGCTTTGTGCATTGGCTCAAATCACAAGACAAAGTTCTTTATTTTCAAACTCATTCTTTTGTAATAGTGATTTTGCTAGGGATTGGACACAGTTTCAATGATGTAGCCTATAGGTTACATACTATGATATGTAGTCAGACTTTGAAATTCAGCTTATCATAGAAAACATAGCCATATGTAATTATATATATTAATATATTAATGAAATGCATCAATTTTTATTATTTGTTTATCGTTGTCCTACTCTAGATATTCATGTCAATTAGTTATAGGTTTTGAGTATAATACTTTATTTTTTCTCTTTTGTCACTTACGAAACATATGGATGGTTATATAAATAATTTGTTGTTGTGGTTCACAAGTTTTGTTCCCAGACTTTTTTCAATTACTTGTTACTTATAAAAACTTAAGAATGTGGCATTGTTTGATGTAATGAATGAGTGTTAGTTCTTTAAGTTTATCTTTGAAGCTGTTGTTTGGTTTACCAAGTGTAATAAAGATGTCTCAGAATTCTATTGGTACCAGAGAATATAGGAGAAATTATTTGAAAAGAAAGCGAACATAGAGACATCAAAATACAAGAGGCTAGTATTGATTTGAAGTTGATGATCTTTTTAATTTTTTCCCCAAATTTCAATAATTTCATAGCTATTAAAGTGTTTGTAATTTTTTTCTGTAATATTTTAGAGGTCGTCGATTCCTTGATACCTGATCTCTCTTTAAATGACTATTTAGGTAAAATTTATTTCTCTAACTAGATGTTTGTAGTTAATCTTTATGTTTCTAATAATTTATGTGTTTATTTTATATATTTCCAATGTTTCTTTATATTTTTATTTTTTAGAAAATTTAGTTGAAATATCGCAGAATCATAATCAAAGTTCAAATTTTATATTGTCATGTATAATTATATTTTTAAATATTTTATTTATGTTCGATTTTAATTTTGTTAAAATATATTTTAAGTTATTTTAATTTATATCTAATATCACATTTGTTTATTGATTTATTATTATTATTTTCATTACTATACTAAAAAGGTTTACTTTAATTAATACGAACATAAAGAATTCCTAATTAAACATAGGGCTAGGCTCATTTTTTTATCCCTTTTAATTTAATATCTCAATCAATATTTGTAAAATAAAAAATATATAATAATTCTAAAAAGTCATTAAAAATAATTATAATAATTCTAAACAGTGACTAAAAGTAATTAAATTAGCTAACATAATCCTAAAATTGTTTAGTTCTTGTTGTTTACATCATTAAAAGTGATTAAAATAATTAATTCAACCCAAACAATTATCCAAGGTAATTAAATTATTTAATCTAAGCCTAACCAATTACTGCATGTGACTGAAATAATTAATCCCATGCTAAATTTGTTTCGACATCGTTTAAATCACTAAAAGGATTTAACTTATATAATTATTTCGAACATACACAACTACTAGAAGTGATTAAAATGCTTAATCAAAGTTTATTCTAATAATAAAGAATATGAAAAGGTTATTGGTTATGTGGCTGGATCCAGGTAATTAGTTAATTAATTAAGATTTCTAACTAAACAATAGATGAGAGACATTTGTTGAACTTTTTTTAATTTGATGTCCCAATCAATATTTGTAAATTATAAAAATAGAAAATAATTCTAACAATCATTTAGATTATTTATTTCTAACCTAAATAATTACTAGGAGTAATCAAAATAGTTAAACAAAGTCTATTCTAATCATAAAAAATATGAAAATTTCTCTGAACATTCATTAAAGTTTATTAATATTTAGTTAGTTAATAAATCAAAATTTATTCTACATTGGTTTTTATAGTTTTTTATATTTTTAATGTTCAATTTGTATGTTGATTTTTAAAGAATTAATTAATTTCTTATTTGATAATCTATATTTTATATTTTTGGTTGTCAAATATATATTTATGTTATTTTAAATCAAAATGGATGATTTTGATGAATCAGAAATATATGATCCTTCGATAAATTCATTCAATCAAGTTAGTTCTATTATTGATCATCCTTTCTTCTTGCAAAGTGAAATACAAGGTACACTCTCTTTCTTAAATAATTTATTATTCAATAAAAGTAAAATAGAATTACTATTTAGTTAATACTAAAAAATTTCATTGTCCCTTTGTGATAAAGTATTTTTTTGTCATAATTTTTTCAAAAATTATTTAATTTTAAAATAAAATTTTATCTTGTAGTTTGGTACAAGTAAATAAAAGTTGGTCACAGTTTTTTCTCAAATTCAATTTTATGTTCATGTTAAACTTAATAATTGTTTTTTTAAATTTAAATTGAAACAAATAAAACTTTCCACAAAATTTAAAAGAGTAAAGTATTTATGTATATTATATGTGTAGGCTAATGGTTTATTGTCTTATACTTCTTATCATAGAATTGAGATGAAACTTTTTATATTTTTATACATATTTTTTTCTTTTTTCTTTACCAGGTTGTCTTGATATTGGTGATCCTAACTATGAATGTTCAATCTGTGGGGCGTGTTTCTGGTTATTAGAACGTGTTGAAAAAGACTCTAGAGTTAATCATCCTATTTTTACTATTTATTTTTCTAAAGAAAAAATTCAGTTACCTTATCTTCGAAAACCTCCAAATTTATTATATAATTTGATCAATGGAGATGACAGCAAGAGTTTGTACTTCCAAAAATATATTTGATCTTATAATAGTATGTTTGCTTTCACGTCTCTTGGTGATAAGGTATTGGATTCAATCAATGATGGAAGTGGTCCACCACAATTTATAATAACTGGTCAAAATTATCATCGAATTGGAAGCTTGTTCTCAAATTTTGGTCAAAAACCTAAATTTGCACAATTATATATGACATTCAACATGAGATAATGCATAGGCAGAAAATCTTTAGGTACGTGTGAAATTTTGCTATTGAGTTTTTTTGTAATATTTTTATGGAGTGTTTAATGTGTATTGTATTGAATTATAGGTTTATAATTGGCATCATAGAGTTATACCAAGTTTTATTCTTCTTATAATGTCTTATTAATCATTTTTAACTAATAATGATGTATCAAAAAATATGATAAACGTATTCTATATGATTCTTAAATATATTTTTATGGTTAACTTATATTTGCTTTAGGTACACATTTGACATAGATAAAGAATTGATCACTGTTGCAAATGATCAATACTCATAATGTTATAGCACAATCATTTCGAAGAGTTAGAGAATTCTATCAATATCATCCTTCTGAGATTTTCTCTTTCAAGTTATATTTCCAAAAGACAGTTGATTGAAGAACTTACAGTGCTCCTTCTTGTGATGAAGTTGCTGCTTTGATTGTTGGAGATTTCAATTCCTCATATCATGGTCGTGATATTATTGTTCTATCTACTACTGGTCAATTACAACGTATTTATGAAACTTATGTTTTGTATTGTCCGTTACAGTATCCATTGTTGTTTCTGTATAGTGAGGATGGTTACCAGTTGAATATTCCTTATCGAGGTGAACAACATGCATATCTTCTCGGAAAAAGAACAAGAGTTTCTCTCAGAGAGTTCATATGTTTTTGTCTGCAAATTAAGGAGCACAAAGATGGAATTATTCATAAGTGTAGACGATTATTTCAATAATTTTTTGCTGAATTTTTCACAATGATTGAGTTCCAAAGGTTGTATGAAATTAGAAAGAAGCAAAGTACAATTAGAGGAGAGGTCCTTCAAGGAATAGAAAAGGCTATGCGTCGTGGTGATGATGAAGCTTCTTCAATTGGGACGTGAGTTATTTTTGTCTTCTTCCTTCACTGGTGGTAGACATTATATGTTTAACCATTGTTAGGATGCCATGGCAATTTGTAAACATTTCGGCTATCCAGATTTATTCCTTACTCTAACGTGTAATCCAAATTGGCCTGAATTTCAACGATTTATAGAACCGGAGAAAATTTCTATTGCTGATCGTCCTGATATCTCCTGTCGTATTTTTTATGCTAAGTTGAAGTGTCTTCTAAATGATCTTAAGGAAGGTGTATATTCTTAGGTACTTGGTTCCTTGCTTAAAATGGGCCGATCTTAAATTGTGATTGTGTTTATGTACTTGTTCAAATTATTTTAGTTTGTATAAATAGGTATCACATCAGTATGAAAAATGTGTATTCCATTTACTAGATTTTAAAATAACTACAATGGTGACTCTAACCTATAATGATACCATTCTGTGCTATCAGGTGATTTGTAGCAACGCAATAACACTGGAACAAAGGAAAAGAAAGGATTTCAGGTTTTGGCTTTTCAACGGGTAGGTAACCAAAAATATTATGTAATATTATATGATACATTTTAAATAAGCTTTGTTAGACATGAATTAATTTTAGAAATAACATAGAATATAGGGTGAGAGAGCTCTTCCACCGAGTTTTGTAGCAACTTATGGAAATGAATTAGGGTCAACCTTCTACGGGATTGATGAGTTGGATAATTGCTTGGAGCTAGAGTTGAAACGAAAACATGAGCAACTGCTTATAACTGATAGTTCATTTGATCAACTTAGACTTTTCTATTTTGTCAATAGAGGAGAACCTGTGCAATTTAGGTATGTGGGTTTTAGAATCTTTTTCATTTCACTATGGAATCGCATGAACCAATCAATTCAAGTTCTCCCTGATCGTAACTTTTATGTGGCTGACTGAATAGACCAAGAAACACTTGACAACATATGTAGAGTTTTCCATGTAAAGTATAACAAGAATGGTGATTCTTCATCACCTGATGTGATGGTGCTTGATGGGTGGAAAAATGTCGGTTAAGAATTTCTTATAAAAACAGCGTTGCAAGTACAATCTTAACCAACAAAAATTTCACTATCAATTTAAGAGTTGTGTCACAATTAAGAATAAATAACCAGAAGTAGAATCCTGGATCGTTTCCCAAAGAGTTGACACAATGATGCAAATTATTGATCAGGATTTTTCTGAATATTTGTGATGTTGAAAACGGAAAAAATAAATAACCAAAAATTAAAGTAGCGAATGAATAACAAGAGTTGTTATGTATTTGAAATAAAAGGCCTTGGTTAGGGGAGAAAATTTGGGTTTCTATCCTTATTGTTTTTCCCAAGTATAATCATAAAGGTTCATTGCTCCCACTTATTTATCCTCTAACAACTGAAGGAAAGTCAACTGGCTTTACTAACTCTAGCTCACAAATCCTTGTCATTTCCTGGGGAAGGACTAGAGTTGGTGAGAAGTGAGTTAGCCAGCAATGTCCAATTAAGATTGATACTTGAGCTTCACAACTCAAGAGATCCCAATTAATCAACCCCTAAGCCAAGTTGAGAGCTTTAAATCATTAACATGAATGCCATTTTCAGAAACATATAATAGGAATAAACGAAAGACATCGTAATTTTGAGAAATTAATTAAATTAAAACTGGCACGGACAATAATCAATATGAATCAAACAAGCAATAAAAATAAATAAAAAATACTTCAATGCATTAATAATAATCAAAAGTGACAATATCCAAACATGAATACAAAATAAACAAAAGGAAAAGAGTAATAGGGAAATTGGAAAAGAACACTAGAAGGAAATTGACTCCAATAGAAGGTAGTAACAGCTCTCTCAAGATCCAATTCAAAACCAAACTAAGAACATCAACCCTAGAGAAAAGTAGGTGTTTCTCTCTCTAGAATTCAAAAACTAAAACTAAAACTGAGTGAAAAGTGAAAGTCTCCTCAGTCTCAGCTTGCCCCCTGCCTCTAGTTTGTGTTTTTAGGCTTGAAACTGGGTCCAAAGCAGCGCAGAAATCGCCCTCAGTATTTTCTGGTTAATGCAGCACGTGACGCTCTGTCACGCGTACGCGTCGCTGAACTCCTGCGCTGGTCACGCGTACACGTCAGTCATGCGTATGCGTCACTGTAAGATGGTCCAAGTCACGTGCACGCGTCAGCCATGCGTGCGTGTCGCTCCTCGCTTCTCAGTTCCTTAGTTTCTTGTGTTCCTTCTACTTTAACATGTTTCCTTTTCATCCTTTGAGCCATTCATGTCCTGTAAACCTGAAAACACTTCACGAAAATATCACGACATCGAATGGTAATAAAAGAAAATTAAAAATTGGCAATTTTAAGGCTTAGAAAACATGTTTTCAACCATATCACAAAATTAGAAAGGAAATGAAAAACATGCATTTCACATGTATAAATGTGAGATTAGTTGACACAAATCCACTTATTCAGTCCAAAATATATCATAAAATAGTGGTATATCAAATCTCCCCACACTTAAACATTAGCATGTCCTCATGCTAAGCTTAAGGAGAGCAAAAGAATGAATGTGAAAAAAAAGGTGAGACTCATGCAATGCAACCTATCCATGTGAATGCAACTACATGCTAAAATACTTCTACCTACTGTTCAAAAGTAAACAAATTCTCCAAGACAAATATAAAATGGATTCCACTAATTCAAATCACACAATAAAGTACAAGTAAACTTGCAAGAAGAAAGCTCATGAAAGCCGGGAATAAAGAATCGAGCACCGAACCCTCACTGGAAGTGTATACACTCTAATCACTCAAGTGTTTAAGGGTTGATTCTCTCGGTTCTCTACTAATCTTGCTTTTTTTCTACCAATCAACACAATTTAATGCACAAAAACACATATCAAGAGGTCTTTTCAAGGGTTGTAATGGGGTTAAAGTCAATGTAAGAATGTATTTGGTTAAGTGGACTAAAATCCGAATCCTTGATTAACCTAAACTTCCCACCTAACTTAAGACATTCCATGTTATCACAATGAAAAGCCTAGCCATCCATTAACTATTTTCCCATAAATTCATGCACCTTGATATCTTTTAAGTACAAGTCATATGCATTAGTTCACTTATTAGCCTTGGGGGCATTTTGTCCCCTTTTTATTGCTTTCTCTTTTTTCTTTTTTTCTTTTCTTATTATTCATACTTTTTTTTCTTCTTTTTTTTTTTCTATTTTTTTCAGTGAATTAATGCATATGATTAATGTGCTAGATGCATGAACAAATGCCTAACTGTTTTCACATTTTCATATAGGAATATAGGATACCCAATTTCCTAAACATGTATTCCCCGATTTAATTTCTCCACACTTAATTCATGTACACTTCACTAGTCTAAGCTAATCAAGGATTCAAATTAGAGACATTTATTATTGTACGCTTAGAGTTAAATGATTTGCTAAAATAAAGAATAAATGGGATAAAATGGCGGGTTGCAAAGGGTAATGGTAGGGTAAGGCCATATGGGTATATGAGCTAAGTGAAACAAGGCCTCAATCACATAAGTGTATGCATACATCAAACAATGGAAATATAGAATCAAGCAAGACAAAGATCACAATTTTAGAGAGAACGACACACACCAAAATAAAACATTGGTTGATAAAATGCAACCAATCAAATAGGTTCAAAGTCTCACCGATTTTGTGTGTTCGAGCTCTAAACCATGTTCTAAATTAAAAATCTTCACACAAGTTTAACAAAAATTTTAATTCAATTTAGTGAAATGCTATAAAATAGTGTCTTGAAAAAGAATTTATCACTTCAACCAAGTAGCATATAAATACAAGCAACTACTACTCATGAAAGTTATCCTATCTAACAAAAGAAAAATAAAATATTGGTGTTGAGAAAGAGATGTTACCTTCGGAAGTCAGTAACCAACCTCCCCACACTTAAGGCTTGACACGGTCCTCCATGCCATCAGTGATGAGCAAAGTGGGGTTGGAGTCATCACTTCCACTATCCAGCTCGTCATGGCTCTCCATGCTGTCATGTGAAGTGGAGTCTGGGGTATCAGTCTCTTCCGGAGGTGGGTGAGTACTAACAACGAGTTCCTTCAAGTAGTTGTATCGGCACTTGTTGCGGCGCTCCATTTGCTCAACCCGCCGGCTTTGCCGGTCTAACCTCTCAAGGATCTTCAGTAGCAACTGATTGGTGGGTAGTGGTGGAACGGAAGATGAAGGGGCGTCGAAGGATGGGCCTTCATTCCGGCTCGCGGAAGGTGCTGGAGGTCTGATATGCTTCCCATTCGGGACAAATTCACCATCCGTAGGGATCATGGCCTTCGTATCCCTAGCCCGATAGGACACGCCCGCTGTAGATACCAAGTCTGTAACCAATGCGAGAAAAAGGTAGGTTGTCCGCGATCTGCACTCGTCTCATAGCCTGTCGGATGAGTCGTGGCAAGTTGAGAGGTTGCTCTATAAGAATGCACCAGACGAGAACGGCCATGTCAGCAGTGAAAGTGGACTCATGAGTGCTCGGAAAGATGTAGTGGGACATGAACTGTGCCCACACGTGAGCCTCCAAGGTGAGTTCTTGGGCGGAGATGCTCTTGGGTCGAGTCCGGTGTTGCCCATAGATCCAATTACTGTCACGTTGGGCGATGACTCTAAGGATGCTGTCCCAATCAAACTGGTATGTCTGGCGCTCAAGCTGGGCCTCTTGATAGGCATCCAACTCCTCCGGGCTAGGTAAGAGATCAAGTACTCTCTGAATGTTGGCACCTTCTGAGATAGGGCTTCTCACAGCTGCCTCCTTAAGAATCCCCACTGTCTCTTTTCAATGCGGGGCACCACAAAGTCAATGAAATGCGCTGGAAGAATGAGGAGATGCTCATTATGGTAGTTTCTCTCCGCTAAGACGGGGAACATCTGCTCATAGTAATGGTTAGTGAATCGTGTGGAGTCTCATGCGGGAAATGCCTTCTCTGCTTCATCAACTCAGATGGTCCTCTTCACCCGCTTAGTAGGTGGCTTGACCCTTATGGATGGTTGCGCCTTAGCCGGTGCTCTTTTAGTTCCCTTCTTTGCCGGTGTCTTGTTAGACGCATTCTCTTTTCCTCTCGTGATGGCCATCCTGAAGAAGGAAGAAAGAGAAGGAATGTCAAATTTAGATAGCTAAAAACTGGAAGGAAGAAAGTCCAAGGGTTAATGAATGCCAAAGAAGAAGATAGTGTCTTAAATACATGGTAGCTACAACATGCAAGGAAGACATTAATTGAAATCATGAAGGCATATCATAACAACTAGATGCAAGAAGGATAAAAGCATGCAAGTAACAAGTATGAAGAATAGCTCAAGCATCAATATCAACAATAATAGTCATATGTCATAAAATAGGTAGCACTTGTAAGATGACAATTAATGAATACTAAACTCAATACACATGGATTGCAAGGGTTGTGTAAAAGAGGCATTGAGGTGCAAGAATAACTTATAAAATAAGTCAAAATACCATAAGAGCTTTTTTACAAACACTTGGTGTGCAAAGTAAAAATAGGAAGTAAGGTGTAACACCCTACCATACCTAATCTTATGCTTAAGTCATAAAACTGAGATAGTAAGGTATTACGACCTCTAAAATAATAATAATAATAATAATAATAATAATAATAATAATAATAATAATAATAATAATAATAATAATAATAATAATAATAATAATAATAATAATAATAATAATAATAATAATAATAATAATAATAATAATAATAATAATAATAATAATAATAATAATAATAATAATAATAATAATAATAATAATAATAATAATAATAATAATAATAATAATAATAATAATAATAATAATAATAATAATAATAATAATAATAATAATAATAATAATAATAATAATAATAATAATAATAATAATAATAATAATAATAATAATAATAATAATAATAATAATAATAATAATAATAATAATAATAATAATAATAATAATAATAATAATAATAATAATAATAATAATAATAATAATAATAATAATAATAATAATAATAATAATAATAATAATAATAATAATAATAATAATAATAATAATAATAATAATAATAATAATAATAATAATAATAATAATAATAATAATAATAATAATAATAATAATAATAATAATAATAATAATAATAATAATAATAATAATAATAATAATAATAATAATAGAAAAAGAGATACTTAACTAGGAGCCTTGAAAAACGGGTAAACAAAAATCGTAAAAGAAAAAGCGCAACGCTCAAGAAATAGGATTACTTGTATGCTAAGAAACCTAGAAGATAGAGATAAGAATAAGTAACGGAGTAAAAGAAGGCCAAGCATACAACATAACTAGCTCCAGACTCAGTATGCAAAGCCAAGGCTGGCCAGAGGATATATATACACATATATACATACATAGGTATCCCAAAATACACCAAAATACCAAAATAAACTCATATCTCTCCCTCAACCTCTATGAGGACCAGCATACACAAGTTACTTGGAGAGTAAGTGATGAGCGGATAATTTATACGCTTTTTGGCATTGTTTTTAGTATGTTTTTAGTAGGATCTAATTACTTTTAGGGATGTTTTCATTAGTTTTTATGTTAAATTCACATTTCTGGACTTTACTATGAGTTTGTGTGTTTTTCTGTGATTTCAGGTATTTTCTGGCTGAAATTGAGGGACTTGAGCAAAAATCAGATTCAGAGGTTGAAAAAGGACTGCTGATGCTGTTGGATTCTGACCTCCCTGCACTCAAAGTGGATTTTCTAGAGCTACAGAACTCAAAATGGCGCGCTTCTAATTGCGTTGAAAAGTAGACATCCAGGGCTTTCTAGGAATATATAATAGTCCATACTTTGGCCGAGTTTAGACGACTCAAAAGGGCGTTGAACGCCAGTTCTACGCTGCAGTCTGGAGTTAAACGCCAGAAACACGTCACGAGCCAGAGTTGAACGCCAGAAATACGTTACAAACTGGCGTTCAACTCCAAGAAAGAGCCTCTGCACGTGTAACATTCAAGCTCAGCCCAAGCACACACCAAGTGGGCCCCAGAAGTGGATTTATGCATCAATTACTTACTTCTGTAAACCCTAGTAACTAGTTTAGTATAAATAAGACTTTTTACTATTGTATTAGACATCTTATGATTTTTAGTATATCTTTGGATGCCTAGTTCTTAGATCATGGGGGCTGGCCTCTCGGCCATGCCTGAACCTTTCACTTATGTATTTTCAACGGTAGAGTTTCTACACTCCATAGATTAAGGTGTGGAGCTCTGCTGTTCCTCATGAATTAATGCAAAGTACTACTGTTTTCTATTCAATTCAACTTATTCTGCTTGTAAGATATCCATTCGCACCCAAGAACATGATGAATGTGATGATTATGTGAAGCTCATCATCATTCTCACTTATGAACGCGTGCCTGACAAACACTTCCGTTCTACATGCAACCAAGCTAGAATGAGTATCTCTTAGATATCTAATACAGGGGACCGAGTCCGAGTTATTAATGTCTTCGTGGTATAAGTTAGAACCCATTGATGGCCATTCCTGAGATCCGGAAAGTCTAAACCTTGTCTTTGGTATTCCGAGTAGGATCTGGGAAGGAATGGCTGTGACGAACTTCAAACTCGCGAGTGCTGGGCGTAGTGACAGACGCAAAAGGAGGGTGAATCCTATTCCAGTATGATCAGGAACCTCAGATGATTAGCCGTGCCGTGACAGAGCATTTTGACCTTTTTCACAAGAGGATGGGATGTAGCCATTGACAACGGTGATGCCCTTACAGAAAGCTTGCCATGGAAAGGAGTAGGACGGATTGGATGAAGACAGCAGGAAAGCAGAAGTTCAGAAGAACGAAGGCATCTCTATACGCTTATATGAAATTCTCACCAATGAATTACATAAGTATTTCTATCTTTATTTTCTATTTATTTATCTTTTATTTTTGAAAACTCCATAACCATTTGATATCCGCCTGACTGAGATTTACAAGGTGACCATATCTTGCTTCATACCAACAATCTTCGTGGGATCGACCCTTACTCACGTAAGGTTTTATTACTTGGATGACCCAGTGCACTTGCTGGTTAGTTGTATCGAAGTTGTGAATGAAAAATGATTTATTAAGACGTGCGTACAGAGTTTTGGTGCCGTTGCCTGAGATCACAATTTCGTGAACCAGTAAGCTAAACACATATATACATATATATAAACAGAAACCTAAAATACTTCCAGGAACTACTTCGCTTCAAAGATCCAGACGCCTAGCAAGGAGCCTCTCGACCTGCATCTGAAAAACAACAACACAGTATGGAATCAGAACCGGAGGTTCTTAATATGGTAGAGGTGCCACGCGTATAATAAATAAGGTCCTGAAAATGTCAGAGGCAATCCTGGAACTCCGTTTTCACAATTACATAACTTAAATTCTACGTAAAATCCATAAATGGGGTAGGTGTTCCAAGTACACTATAATCTTTTGTCCTTAAACTTAACACCTAACACTCTACCCATTCACCATTCCTCCATCCCTCCGTAATCCATAATTCAACAGAGACAAGAAACCAAACAAGTTCACGCACAAGTAATAAGCGAATAGTGCAGATAGCAAGTATAGCAAGTAACAAGATGTATATGTTCAATTAGGCAATCCCAGATAATGCATAGCAATAACACAAACAAATGCACACGATGCATGCCTGTCCTATGGCTAATGAGGCTCATCTGTCGATTATCCAGCCAACCCGACAAGTCTGAAAACCTTAGACTGTCCCCCGTCGCGCATCCCCAAGAGTCTATGCATAGATTTCATAATCAATTATCATTTAAATCACTCAATGGGGGCTATCCATACCCAAGAATTTATACGTGCCCAGTAACCCTTACGACGTAGGGTCAACAGAGTCTCGAGATTCTACCTGGAACACGTGGTGGCAAGCCACAGTTCTTACCCAGGAAAACTCGTATCTTAGATATCATTGTTCATAAGCCAGTTCATATTTCTTAATCATTCTTTAATCAGTCATTAAAGCCATTGCAGTTCAACCTCATTCATTAACAACTCCCTTTTTACACTTCTCCTCATTTTTACCTTTTTCTTCACTCTCAAGTTACCTCAAACTTCCTAACTCCCACTATTTACTAACTTACTAGTAAGATCTAGGATTAACAAGGCAAAAATAGGGGTTTTAGGGTTTAAAACCATGTTTAGAACAGAAAAATAAAGGTGCTGAAAAATACGGCATGTGTGTACACACACACCTGTGCATGCATACAGCTCGAAGAAGAAAGCAGGACGCGTGCGTACGCACGTATGCGTGCGTGTGCACACATCACTTAGTGTGCAAGCGCCCCACCTGTGCTAGCGCCACCAATAGAAGGCTCGCCCTGGCTTGTGCGTGCGCACAAGAGTGAGCGTACGCATACTTTATGAAAAATACTAGGTGTGCGTGTGCACAGAGATGTGTGTACGCACAGGTAGATTTTCGCTTCTATTGGGTGCGCGCACAGCTGTGTGCGTGGGCACACATCAGAAAACCTGGTTTTGCTGCAACATTTAAAATTTCAGATTTTCGCACCAAATTTTCGGCATCCATAACTTCCTCTACAAAATTTGGTTTTCCGCAAACTTTATATTGATTTCAAGCTTATACAACACTCTTTAATTTAAAATAAACATCATCTTTATTCAAAATTTGTAGAGCAAGATATGGACTACCAAAGTTCATCAAAATTCACATTTTTACCAAAATACATCAAACTCCATTTTTGCCAAAGTCACTTATCACTACTCACAAAACCTGCATTTACTACTTATCAAGCCTTGTTCCATTATCACCAACCAATAGCATACCAATTTTCATACTCTTCCATGAAATCCATGTAACTACCCAAATATTCACCATTCTAACCACAATCTACCATCTTTAACACTCTTTAACTTACTCCTTTAATTTATTAATTACAACTCATATTTATCATCAACTAATCAACAAGCCATAATTACCAAAATCTCATCAACCCATACCACCAGGGACGGATCTACTCTTTAGGGTGTGAGGGCAAGCGCCCCACTACAATTTGGAATTTTATTGAGTAGTATAAAATAATAATATTTATTTGCTCCCACTAAATTATTAAATTTGACCCCACAATAATTTTTTATTCAACTTTTGATACTTGATAGCCAATTTAAGAACTTCATATTAGATGTCCATTATAATGATCAAGTTTCAAATTTAAATAAGATTGATGTTCTTTCTTAGAAATCGACTCGAAAGAATATTATCTATCCATTTGTATTTCTTCTTTTAAAATTAGCTTTAGTTTTTTTTCATAATAACTACACTAATTAAATGAACTTTTTTAACTATGAATAATATCATCAAGAGCTAATTGTATAAAAGTTGAGTTTTAAATGATTGTTTAACAATATATACAAAAAAAGACATTTTAATTATATTATCAAGGTTTTAAAATATGAAATATAAAAAATTAAATTTTAATTATATGTTATTATTTAAATTACTATTTTAGTATTTTAATTTGTAATTAGATATTTTAAAACCTAATCATATTTTACAATAACAAAATATAATTATAACAACAATTATGCTATGTATACATAGAATAATCACTTGTACAGAATAAATCTTAAAATACAAATTTTGAAATACAAAATACACATTAAAAATAAGTTAAATGATATATGTATTTATACACAAATTTATAGTAGATAATTTGATAGCTAATTTTTTATGTAAACGTAATATTTTTATTATAAAAATTATTATCATGTTATATATATTTCGCCCCCACTATCAACATTTTCTAGATCTGTCACTGCATACCACAACATAATTAACTTATCATTAATAACTTCAAAAGCTCATATTCAACAATCACCACAATTCATGTTATTTAATACCAACACAATTCCACTCATCAATTCATACAACATCATCACAAGCTAAACATTCAATGCATTTTACTATTTCAATTTATCCTATAATGCTCTAACCTCAGTTTTCACAAAACCTTATATGTTAAACGCGCGAAACCTAAACCATACCTTGGCCGATCAAGTTATTCCACCCAAGGCAGCCTCACAAGCAAAACACAGCCCCTCCAAGCTTCAACTAAACCAGCCACAAACCAAGCCTTGATCACCAATCACCAACAAGCTTCCAAGTACTCTCAATTCACTTCCAAAGCATATATATCCACTTAATCTACACCTAATTTGTACATATGTTCTAAATTCAGTTTTTCCAGTAATTGCAAGATTGAGCTAGGTTTAGGGTATCCTTACCATACCCATATGCTTAATAGCTCGAGCCCATTAAGCTCCGGAAGCTAACTCGAACCTAAAACACAAAATTGGGCAAGATTTCACTATAGGGCTTCAATTTCACCAAATAAAGGTGGGTAGAGGTTCTGAATAAAAAATGAGGCTTACCAGTGAAATTGATCTGACAGAAAGGTAGAGCTCGACGTGCTGAGCGCGTGGCCACAAACGATGCGGCGATCGGAGCCCGGACGGAAGAGTTATGGTGGATCAAAGGTGGTTAAGGGTTTGGGGGCTCTTCTTCCTCCCCAAATCTGTTTTGCTTCGTTGCATGAAATGGGGGAAGAAGGAGCTGCTGTCTTCTTTAAGTGTTTGGGTCCGGTTGGATCCACGGGCCCGGTTTGGGCCCCAGTTCAACCGGTTCGGCCCTTTCGGTCCGATTTTGGGCTAAATTTTCGAAATTGGTATCAAAATTCTCGTTTTGACGAGCTCTACCCTTTTTTGATATTAGTTTTACATTTTTAGTTTTTCTAATTGAAATTCAAATTATTGACTAATTATTTACCGATTTAAGCGGGGTTTACATAAGGTAATCAATCCAAGTGTATAGAATACCCAAAATAAGATGCCAATTGTCAAAGCACACCTTATAACACAAACAAGCTAAGATATAGCAAAATAATCACCCAAATAAAACTCCAACACCAACATAAAAATGCAAGATATAAGAATGAAAAAGAAATTATAAATAACAAAGTTAATATGGAATTAAAAATAAATAAAATAGTCAAGTGCAAGAAATAAAAGAAGAATGAAAGAGTAGAAGAAAGAAAGAAAAGAAACCTTAAAAAGAAGATGAAAATAGGAGAAATGTTAAAATTGTTGGCTCTTGAAAGAATGATGGGAAAAGGAGAAATGTTATTTGATAATCTAAAAAATTATAAAATTGATTCTTGAAACAAGAAAAAGCAGTGAAAAGCTTGCAGAAAAAAAATATATATATGCGAAAAAAAAGAGAGAGAAAAAGAAAAAGCAAGCAGAAAAAGCCAATGGCCCTTTAAACCAAAAGGCAAGGGTAAAATAAAAATGATCCAAGCCTTTGAGCATCAGTGGATAGGAGGGCCCACAGGAATAAATTCCTGGCCTAAGCGGCTAAACCAAGCTGTCCCTAACCATATGCTTGTGGCGTGAAGGTGTCAAGTGAAAACTTGAGACTGAGCGGTTAAAGTCGTGGTCCAAAAGCAAAAAGAGTGTGCTTAAGAGCTCTAGACACCTCTAATTGGGGACTCTAGCAAAGCTGAGTCACAATCTGAAAAGGTTCACCCAGTTATGTGTCTGTGTCATTTATGTATCCGGTGGTAATACTGGAAAACAAAATGCTTTGAGTCACGGTCAAGACTCATAAATTAGCTATGTTCAAGAATCAACATACTTAACTAGGAGAATCAATAACACTATCTGGATTCTGAGTTCCTATAGAAGCCAATCATTCTGAACTTCAAAGGATAAAGTGAGATGCTAAAACTGTTCAGAAGCAAAAAGCTAAAAGCCCCGCTCATCTAATTAATACTGATCTTCATAGATGTTTTTGGAATTCATTGTATATTCTCTCCTTTTTATCCTATTTGATTTTCAGTTGCTTGGGGACAAGCAACAATTTAAGTTTGGTGTTGTGATGAGCGGATAATTTATACGCTTTTTGGCATTGTTTTTAGTATGTTTTTAGTATATTTTAATTAGTTTTTATTAGTTTTTATTTAAAAATCACATTTCTGGACTTTACTATGAGTTTGTGTGTTTTTCTGTAATTTCAGGTATTTTCTGGCTGAAATTGAGGGACCTGAGCAAAAATCTGATTCAGAGGCTGAAAAAGGATTGCAGATGCTGTTGGATTCTGACCTCCCTGCACTCGAAGTGGATTTTTTGGAGCTACAGAAGCCCAATTGGCGCGATCCCAATTGCGTTGGAAATTAGACATTCTGGGCTTTTTAGCAATATATAATATTTCCTACTTTGCTCGAGATTTGATGGCCTAAATAGGTGTTCCAAGTCAGCTCAAGAATTCTGGCGTTTAACGCCGGAACTGGCACAAAAGCTGGAGTTAAATGCCCAAACTGGCACAAAAGCTGGCGTTTAACTCCAAGAAAAGTCTCTACACATGGAAGCTTCAATGCTTAGCCCAAGCACACACCAAGTGGGCCCGGAAGAAGATTTATGCATTAATTACTGATTTCTGTAAACCCTAGGCTACTAGTTCTCTATAAATAGGACCTTATACTATTGTATTTTCATCTTTGGACGTTTAGTCCCTAGACCTTGGAGGCTGGCCATTCGGCCATGCTTACACCATTATCACTTTTGTATTTTTAATGGTGGAGTTTCTACACACCATAGATTAAGGTGTGGAGCTCTGCTGTTCTTCATGAATTAATACAAGTACTATTGTTTTTCTATTCAACTCAAGTCTATTTCTTCTCCAAGATATTCATTTGCACCCAAGAACATGATGAATGTGATGATTATGTGACACTCATCACCATTCCCACCTATGAACGCGTGACTGACAACCACTTCTGTTCTACATGCAAACAAGCTTGAATGTGTATCTCTTGGGTTTCTAATCTAAGATTAGAACCTTCGTGGTATAGGCTAGAATTATTGGCGGCCATTCCTGAGATCCGGAACGTCTAAACCTTGTCTGTGGTATTCTGAGTAGGATCTGGGAAGGGATGACTATGCTGAGCTTCAAACTCGCAATTGTTGGGTGTGTGACAGACGCAAAAGGATCAATGGATCCTATTCCAACATGATTGAGAACCGACAGCTGATTAGCCGTGCGGTGACAGCGCATTTGGAATATTTTCATTGAGAGGACGGGAAGTAGCCATTGACAACGGTGATGCCCAACATAAAGCTTGCCATGGAAAGGAGTATGAATGATTGGAAGAAGGCAATAGGAAAGTAGAGGTTCAGGAGGAACAAAGCATCTTCATACGCTTATCTGAAATTCCAACCAAAGAATTACATAAGTATCTCTATCTTTATTTTATGTTTTATTTAATTATCAATTCTCCATCACCATCTGAATCCGCCTGACTGAGATTTACAAGGTGACCATAGCTTGCTTCAAGCCGACAGTCTCCGTGGGATCGACCCTTACTCACGTAAGGTATTACTTGGACGACCCATTGCACTTGCTGGTTAGTTGTGCGTAATTGTGACAAAGTGTGATTCACGTTTAAGAGCTCCAAGTCCTTTGGCACCATTGTTGATGATCACAATTTCGTGCACCAAGTTTTTGGCGCCGTTGCCGGGGATTGTTCGAGTTTGGACAACTGACGGTTCATCTTGTTGCTTAGATTAGGTAATTTTATTTTATTTTTATTTTCGAAAAATTCAAATTTTTTTTTTCTATTTTGTTCTTCAGAGTTTTTAAGAATGAATCTAGAGTTTCATGATGATTTGTTGAAGTCTGGCTGGCTGTGAAGCCATGTCTAATCTTATTGGACCGAGGTTTCAACTTATCATCACAAGAGCTTGTTGATTTCTATCAATTTTGCTGTTGATTAGCAATGATCTGCTAAAGCTTGGCTGGCCATTGGCCATGTCTGGTGTTTTAGACCGGAGCTTTCATTGAAAGCTTGGCTGGCTAGTAAGCCATGTCTAATTCCTGGACCGGAGTCTTAGACTAGCATTGCAATGATTCCTGGAACTCTTATTAAAAATTTTGAACCCCTTTATTTTCTTTTCCACTCAATTTTCGAAAAATCACAAAAAAATTTATAAAATCATAAAAATAAAAAATATTTTATGTTTCTTGTTTTCTAGTATCTAATTTTAAGTTTGGTGTAAATTGCATACCTATAATTTTCGAAAATTACATGCATTATGTTCTTCATTAATCTTCAAGTTGTTCTTGATGATTTCATTGCTCTGATCTTTAAATTCTCTTGTTTTGTTTGTTTTGTTGTTTTTCATATGCATTCTCAATTTGTTAGTGTCTCTTATATGAAAATTTTTAAGTTTGGTGTCTTGCATGCATTGTTTATTTGATCTTAGTTTCATTTTTTTATTGTTTCTCATCATTAAAAATTCAAAAATATTTTTAAAATTGTGTCTTTTCAAGTCAATAATACAGAGAATTGAAGATTCAGAACATTCAGCAGAGGAATCAAACAGAAAAAGCTGGGTGTTCAAAACGCCCAGTGAAGAAGGGAAACTGGCGTTTAAACGCCAGCCAGGGTACCTGCAGGCGTTTAACGCCCAAAAAGGTAGGATTTTGGCCGTTAAACGCCAGAATGGATGCCATTCTGGGCGTTTAACGCCAGAAGGACACTAGAGGGAAGATTTTGTTTTTAATTCAAATCTTTTTCAAATTTTCATAATTTTTCAAAATCAAATCTTTTTCAAATCATATCTTTTCAATCATATCACTTCAAAATCAATTTCTTTCCATTTTTATTATTTTTGAAAATCCTTGCTATTATTAATGATTTACTTCAAAAATTTCAAGTTGTTACTTGCCTATTAAGAAAGGATCAAATTTTAATTTTTTAGAATCATATCTTTTAATTTCTTGTTAGTCAAGTAATCAACTTTAATTTTTAAACTTATTTTTTTAAAATTGATTCTCAATCATATCTTCTCAATCATATCTTTTCAATCACATCTTTTTCAAAATTAACTCTCAATCATATCTTTTTAATTTCTAATTTCAAAATCTTTTTCAAAATCACTTAATTTCTTTCCCAAACTTAATTTTTGAAAATCTCAATCAAATTTTCAAATTTCTTTTCATTATTCCAAAATCTTTTTACTTTAATTTCAAAAATTCTTCCCCTCTTCTCACATCCTTCTATTTAAAGGACTAACACTCTTCCTCAAGGTGCAATTCGAACTCTCTCCTTCTTTATATGTTCGAATTCTCCTCTCTCTACCTCCTCCTTCTATTCTTCTTTTCCTCTGACACCTCAAGGAATCTCTATACTGTGACATAGAGGATTCCATACTTTCTTGTTCTCTTTTCTTTCTTATGAGCAGGAGCAAAGACAAATGCATCCTTGTTAAAGCTGATCCTGAACTTGAAAGGACCTTGAAGAGAAAGCTAAGAGAAGCTAAAGCACAACTCTCTCTAGAGGACCTAACAGAGCTCTTCAAGGAGGAAGAAGCCATGACAGCCGAAAACAACAATGCCAACAATGCAAGGAAGGTGCTTGGTGACTTTACTGCACCTACTCCCGACTTCTATGGGAGAAGCATCTCAATCCCTGTCATTGGAGCAAACAACTTTGAGCTTAAGCCTCAATTAGTTTCTCTAATGCAACATAATTGCAAGTTTCATGGACTTCCATTAGAAGATCCTCATCAGTTCTTAGCTGAATTCTTGCAAATCTGTGACACTGTCAAGACCAATGGGGTTGACCCTGAGGTCTACAGACTTATGCTTTTTCCTTTTGCTGTAAGAGACAGAACTAGAACATGGTTGGATTCATAACCTAAGAAAAGCCTGAACTCTTGGGAAAAGCTAGTCAATGCCTTCTTGGCAAAATTCTTTCCACCTCAAAAATTGAGCAAGCTTAGAGTGGAAGTCCAAACCTTCAGACAGAAGGAAGGTGAATCCCTCTATGAAGCTTGGGAAAGATACAAGCAATTGATCAGAAGGTGTCCCTCTGACATGCTTTCAGAATGGAGTATCATATGTATCTTCTATGATGGTCTATCTAAATTATCCAAGATGTCATTGGATAGCTCTGCTGGAGGATCTCTTCATCTAAAGAAGATGCCTGCAGAAGCTCAGGAACTCATTGAAATGGTTGCAAATAACCAATTTATGTACACCTCTGAAAGGAATCCTGTGAATAATGGGACAAATCAGAAGAAAGGAGTTCTTGAGATTGATACTCTGAATGCCATACTGGCTCAGAAAAAAATATTGACTCAACAAGTCAATATGATTTCTCAGAGTCTGTCTGGAATGCAAGCAGCAACAGGCAGTACCAAAGAAGCTTCCTCTGAAGAAGAAGCTTATGATCCTGAGAACCCAGCAATGGAAGAGGTGAATTACATGGGAGAACCCTATGGAAACACCTATAATCCTTCATGGAGGAATCATCCAAACCTCTCATGGAAGAACCAACAGAGGCCTCAACAAGGTTTCAACAACAATAATGGTGGAAGAAATAGGTTTAGCAATAGTAAGCCTTTTCCATCATCTTCTCAGCAACAGACAGAGAATTCTAAGCAAAGCCATTCTGACTTAGCAACCATAGTCTCTGATCTAATTAAAACCACTCAAAGTTTCATGACTGAAACAAGGTCCTCCATTAGAAATTTGGAGGCACAAGTGGGTCAGCTGAGTAAGAAAATTACTGAACTCCCTCCTAGTACTCTCCCAAGCAATACAGAAGAGAATCCAAAGAGAGAGTGCAAGGCCATAAACACGTCTCACATGGCCGAACCTGGAGAGGAGGAAGAGGCAGTAATCTCCACTGAGGAAGACCTCAATGGATGTCCACTGGCCTCCATGGAGTTCCCTGATGAGGAACCATGGGAATCTGAGGCTCACACAGAGACCATAGAGATTCCATTGAATTTACTCCTGCCATTCATGAGCTCTGATGAGTATTCTTCCTCTGAAGAGGATGAAGATGTTACTGAAGAGCAAGTTGCCAAGTACCTTGGAGCAATCATGAAGCTAAACGCCAAGTTATTTGGTAATGAGACTTGGGAGAATGAACCTTCATTGCTCACTAAAGAACTGGATGACTTGACTAGGCAGAAATTACCTCTGAAGAGATAAGATCCTGGAAAGTTCTCAATACCTTGTACCATAGGCACCATGACCTTTGAGAAGGCTCTGTGTGACCTAGGGTCAAGCATAAACCTCATGCCTCTCTCTATAATGGAGAAGCTAGGGATCGTTGAGGTACAAGCTGCTAGAATCTCACTAGAGATGACAGACAATTCAAAGAAACAGGCTTATGGACTTGTAGAGGATGTCTTGGTAAAGGTTGAAGACCATTACATCCCTGCTGATTTTATAATCCTAGAGACTGGGAAGTGTATGGATGAATCCATCATCCTTGGCAGACCATTCCTAGCCACAGCAAAAGCTGTGATTGATGTTGACAGAGGAGAATTGATCATTCAAGTGAATGAAGACTCCCTTGTGTTTAAAGCTCAAGGATATCCCTCTGTAACCATGGAAAGGAAGCATGAAGAGCTTCTCTCAATATAGAGTCAAACAGAGCCCCCACAGTCAAACTCTAATTTTGGTGTTGGGAGGCCACAACCAAACTTTAAGTTTGGTGTTGAACCCCCACATTCAAACTCTAAGTTTGGTGTTGGGAGGTTTCAATATTGCTCTAAACATCTGTGAGGCTCCATGAGAGCCCACTGTCAAGCTATTGACATTAAAGAAGCGCTTGTTGGGAGGCAACCCAATTTTTACTTATCTATGTTAAAATTCTATTTTCTTTTGTTATTTTATGTTTTTTGTAGGTTGATGATCATGTGAAGTCACAAAAACAATTGAAAAAGCAAAAACAGAAGGAAAAATAGAATAAAAAATAGAACACCCTGAAGGAGAAACTTACTGGCGTTTAAACGCCAGTAAGGGTAGCTGAATGGGCGTTAAACGCCCAGTCTGGCACCATTCTGGGTGTTTAACGCCAGAAATGGGCACCAGACTGGCGTTTAACGCCAGGAATGGGCAAGAAGCTGGCGTTAAACGCCAGAAATGGGCAGCAACCTGGCGTTTAACGCCAGGATTGGCAGAAAAGGGAGTTTTGCACGCCACTTGGTGCAGGGATGAGATATCCTTGACACCTCAGGATCTGTAGACCCCACAGGATCCCCACCTACCCTACCTCTCTCTCTCTTCTTCACCCATTCACCAATCACCTCAATACCTCTTCCCCAAAAACCCTCACCTATCAAATCCCACCATTCTCTTCACCACTCACATCCATCCTTTATAAAACCCCACCTACCTCACCATTCAAATTCAAACCACTTTTCCACCCAAACCCACCCATAATGGCCGAACCATACCCCCTCCACTCCTATATAAACCCATCTTCACTCCTTCATTTTCACACAACATACACACTACTTCTCCCCCTTGGCCGAGACACTAAGCCCCCTCCATCTCCTATATTTCTTCTTCTTCTACTCTCTTCTTTCTTCTTTTGCTCGAGGACGAGCAAACCTTCTAAGTTTTGTGTGGTAAAAGCTAAAGCTTTTTGTTTTTCCAGAACCATTTATGGCACCAAAGGCCGGAGAAACCTCTAGAAAGAAGAAAGGGAAAGCAAAAGCTTCCACCTCCGAGTCATGGGAGATGGAGAGATTCCTCTCAAGGGTGCATCAAGACCACTTCTATGAAGTTGTGGCCAAGAAGAAGGTGATCCCCGATGTCCCTTTTAAGATCAAAAAGGGCGAATATCCGGAGATCCGACATGAGATTCGAAGAAGAGGTTGGAAAGTTCTCACCAACCCCATTCAACAAGTCAGAATCTTAATGGTTCAAGAGTTCTATGCCAATACATGGATCACCAAAAACCATGATCAAAGTGAGAACCCAGACCCTAAGAACTGGCTTACAATGGTCCGAGGGAAATACTTGAATTTTAGTCCGGAAAATGTAAGATTGGCATTCAACTTGCCCGTGATGCAAGGAGATGCACACCCCTACACTAGAAGGGTCAATTTTGATCAAAGGTTGGACCAAGTCCTCATAGACATCTGTGAAGAGGGTGCTCAATGGAAGAGAGATTCAAGAGGGAAGCCAGTTCAACTAAGAAGGCATGACCTCAAGCCCGTGGCTAGGGGATGGTTGGAGTTTATCCAACGCTCAATCATTCCCACTAGCAACCGGTCTGAAGTTACTATAGACCGAGCCATCATGATTCATAGCATCATGATTAGAGAGGAAGTAGAAATTCATGAGGTTATATCCCAAGAATTCTACAGGGTGGCAGATAAGTCCTATACTGTGGCAAGGTTAGCCTTCCCTCACCTCATTTGTCACCTCTGTAATTCAGTTGGAATTGACATAGAGGGAGACATTCTCATTGATGAGGACAAGCCCATCACTAAGAAAAGGATGGAGCAAATGAGAAAACCTCACCAAGAGCATGAGGAATTTCCTCATCATGAAATCCCTGATATGCCTCAAGGGATGCAATTTCCTCCACAAAACTATTGGGAGCAAATCAACACCTCCCTAGGAGAATTAAGTTCCAACATGGGACAACTAAGGGTGGAGCACCAAGAGCATTCCATCCTCCTCCATGAAATTAGAGAAGACCAAAGAACCATGAGAGAGGAGCAACAAAGGCAAGGAAGAGACATTGAGGAGCTCAAGTACTCCATAAGATCTTCAAGAGAAAGAACAAGCTGCCATCACTAAGGTGGACCCGTTCTTTAATTTCCTTGTCCTTTATTTTCCTGTTTTTCGAATTTTTATGCTTTATGTTTATTTATGTTTGTGTCTTTATTACATGATCACTAGTGTCTAAGTGTCTATGCCTTAAAGCAATGAAAATGAGTAAATCACCTTTCTTAAATGAAAAATGTTTTTAATTGAAAAATAAAAAGAAGTGCATGAATTTCAAATTTAAAACAGTTTAGTTATTTTGATGTGGTGGCAATACTATTGTTTTTCTGAATGAATGCTTGAACAATGCATATTTTTGAATTTGTTGTTTAAAGAATGTTAAAATTGTTGGCTCTTGAAAGAATGATGGGAAAAGGAGAAATGTTATTTGATAATCTGAAAAATCATAAAATTGATTCTTGAAGCAAGAAAAAGTAGTGAAAAACTTGCAGAAAAAAAAATATATATGCGAAAAAAAAAGAGAGAGAGAAAAAGAAAAAGCAAGTAGAAAAAGCCAGTGGCCCTTTAAACCAAAAGGCAAGGGTAAAATAAAAAGGATCCAAGGCTTTGAGCATCAGTGGATAGGAGGGCCTACAGGAATAAATTCCTGGCCTAAGCGGCTAAACCAAGTTGTCCCTAACCATGTGCTTGTGGCGTGAAGGTGTCAAGTGAAAACTTGAGACTGAGCGGTTAAAGTCGTGGTCCAAAAGCAAAAAGAGTGTGCTTAAGAGGTCTGGACACCTCTAATTGGGGACTCTAGCAAAGCTGAGTCACAATCTGAAAAGGTTCACCCAGTTATGTGTCTGTGGCATTTATGTATCCGGTGGTAATACTGGAAAACAAAATGCTTTGGGTCACGGCCAAGACTCATAAAGTAGCTATGTTCAAGAATCAACATACTTAACTAGGAGAATCAATAACACTATCTGGATTCTGAGTTCCTATAGAAGCCAATCATTCTGAACTTCAAAGGATAAAGTGAGATGCTAAAACTGTTCAGAAGCAAAAAGCTAAAAGCCCCGCTCATCTAATTAATACTGATCTTCATAGATGTTTTTGGAATTCATTGTATATTCTCTCCTTTTTATCCTATTTGATTTTCAGTTGCTTGGGGACAAGCAACAATTTAAGTTTGGTGTTGTGATGAGCGGATAATTTATACGCTTTTTGGCATTGTTTTTAGTATGTTTTTAGTATATTTTAATTAGTTTTTATTATATTTTTATTAGTTTTTATTTAAAAATCACATTTCTGGACTTTACTATGAGTTTGTGTGTTTTTCTGTAATTTCAGGTATTTTCTGGCTGAAATTGAGGGACCTGAGCAAAAATCTGATTCAGAGGCTGAAAAAGGATTGCAGATGCTGTTGGATTCTGACCTCCCTGCACTCGAAGTGGATTTTTTGGAGCTACAGAAGCCCAATTGGCGCGATCCCAATTGCGTTGGAAATTAGACATTCTGGGCTTTTTAGCAATATATAATATTTCCTACTTTGCTCGAGATTTGATGGCCTAAATAGGTGTTCCAAGTCAGCTCAAGAATTCTGGCGTTTAACGCCGGAACTGGCACAAAAGCTGGAGTTAAATGCCCAAACTGGCACAAAAGCTGGCGTTTAACTCCAAGAAAAGTCTCTACACATGGAAGCTTCAATGCTTAGCCCAAGCACACACCAAGTGGGCCCGGAAGAAGATTTATGCATTAATTACTGATTTCTGTAAACCCTAGGCTACTAGTTCTCTATAAATAGGACCTTATACTATTGTATTTTCATCTTTGGACGTTTAGTCCCTAGACCTTGGAGGCTGGCCATTCGGCCATGCTTACACCATTATCACTTTTATATTTTCAACGGTGGAGTTTTTACACACCATAGATTAAGGTGTGGAGCTCTGCTGTTCTTTATGAATTAATACAGGTATTATTGTTTTTCTATTCAACTGAAGTCTATTTCTTCTCCAAGATATTCATTCGCACCCAAGAACATGATGAATGTGATGATTATGTGACACTCATCACCATTCTCACCTATGAACGCGTGACTGATAACCACTTCCGTTCTACATGCAAACAAGCTTGAATGTGTATCTCTTGGGTTTCTAATCTAAGATTAGAACCTTCGTAGTATAGGCTAGAATTATTGGCGGCCATTCTTGAGATCCGGAATGTCTAAACCTTGTCTGTGGTATTCTGAGTAGGATCTGGGAAGGGATGACTGTGACGAGCTTTAAACTCGCGATTGTTGGGCGTGTGACAGACGCAAAAGGATCAATGGATCCTATTCCAACATGATCGAGAACCGACAGATGATTAGCCATGCGGTGACAGCGCATTTGGAACATTTTCACTGAGAGGACGGGAAGTAGCCATTGACAACGATGATGCCCAACATAAAGCTTGCCATGGAAAGGAGTATGAATGATTGGAAGAAGGCAATAGGAAAGCAGAGGTTCAGGAGGAACAAAGCATCTTCATACGCTTATCTGAAATTCCAACCAAAGAATTACATAAGTATCTCTATCTTTATTTTATGTTTTATTTAATTATCAATTCTCCATCACCATCTGAATCCGCCTGACTGAGATTTACAAGGTGACCATAGCTTGCTTCAAGCCGACAGTCTCCGTGGGATCGACCCTTACTCACGTAAGGTATTACTTGGACGACCTAGTGCACTTGCTGGTTAGTTGTGCGGAATTGTGACAAAGTGTGATTCACGTTTAAGAGCTCTAAGTTCTTTGGCGCCATTGTTGATGATCACAATTTCGTGTACCAATCACTCACGATTGCTCGTGGTGATCCAAAGCGACAAATAATATTATTCCTAACAAAAGAAACAACAACGTTAGCATCATCAATACGGGTAGGAATTGCTTCCACCCATTTTGAAACATAGTCAACAGCTAACAAAATGTATAAGAAACCATTCGAGTTTGGAAATTGACCCATGAAGTCAATACCCCAAACATAAAAAATTTTGCAAAACAACATAAGTTGTTGGGGCATCTCATTCCTCTTGTATATATTTCAAACCTTTGGCATTGGTGGCAAGAGTCACAGAAAACATTAGCATCCTTAAAAAGTGTGGGCCACAAAAATCCGTAGTCTAAAATTTTTCTTGCAGTCCTTTGAGGACCAAAGTGTCCACCATTCTCAGAAGAGTGATAGGCCTCTAAAATTGACTGGATTTCGGATTGTGGCACACATCTTCTAATTATTTGGTCATCACCACATCTCCACAAATATGGGTCATCCCATATGTAATACTTGGACTCGCTTTTAAGCTTGTCATTTTGATGCTTAGAAAAATTAGGAGGAAAGGTACGACTAACCAAATAATTAACTATGAGTGCATACTAAGGAACCACCTCAGATATTGCTTGCAAGCTATCAAGTAAAAATGCATCATTGATAGGAGTGGAGTCACTTTTAATATGTTCTAGGCGACTCAAGTGGTCCGCCACCAAATTCTGGGAACCACTCCTATCTTTGATCTCTAAATCAAATTCTTGCAATAACAATACCCAATGAATTAACCTTGGTTTAGACTATTTCTTTTCTAACAAGTACTTCAAAGCCGCATGGTCTGAATATACTACCACCTTAGTTCCAAGTAAATAAGCTCGGAATTTATCTAAAGAAAAAATAATAGCTAAAAGTTCTTTTTCAGTGGTAGTATAATTAGACTTGGCATCATCTAAAGTTTTAGAAGCATAGGCAATAATGTATGGGTCCTGACCTTTGTGCTGAGCTAGCGCCGCTCCTAACGCATAGTTTGATGCGTCGCACATGATCTCGAATGGCCTACTCCAGTCAGGCCCTCTCACAATAGGAGCTTAGGTCAAGGCAATCTTCAGCTTGTCAAATGCTTCCATGCATTCTTCACTCAAGTCAAACTCTACGTCCTTCTGCAGCAGACGGGACAAAGGTAGTGCAACCTTACTGAAGTCCTTGATAAAACGCCGGTAGAAACCTGCATGACCAAGAGAAGAACGGACTTCCCTCACGGAGGAGGGGTAAGGTAAACCAAAAATAACATTTATTACCTTTGCAGGATCAACAGATATACCAGTATTAGAAACAATATGGCCTAGAACAATACCTTGCTTTACCATAAAATGACATTTTTCAAAATTAAGCACAAGGTTTGAACTAGCACATCTTTCTAATGCTCTAGCTAGACTATCCAAACAAAGGTCAAACAAATTACAATAAACACTAAAGTTATCCATAAAAACTTCCATACAATGCTCAAGAAGATTTGAGAAGATACTCATCATGCACCTTTGAAATGTAGCCGGTGCATTACATAAACCAAAAGGCATTCTCTTATATGCATATGTTCCAAAGGGGCATATAAAAGTTGTTTTCTCCTGATCTTCTGGAGCAATATAGATTTGAAAATAACCAGTATAACCATCTAGAAAGCAGTAGTGTGATTTACCTGACAGGCGATCAAGCATTTGATCGATGAAAGGTAATGGGTAGTGATCCTTGCGAGTGGCCAAATTCAAGCGCCTGTAGTCAATGTACACTCTCCAGGAATTCTGCACTCTTGTAGCCATGAGTTCCCCATTCTCATTCTTCACTGTTGTGACGTCAGACTTCTTTGGAACCACTTGTACTGGACTAACCCACTCACTATCCGAGATTGGATAGATAATGTTGGCTTCAAGTAGTCGGGTCACTTCCTTCTTCACAACTTCCAGAATTGTAGGGTTCAAACACCTCTGAGGTTGACGGATAGGCCTGGCCCCCTCCTCTAGAAAAATGTGGTGCTCACAGACTTGAGGGTTGATACCTACTATGTCCGTCAAACTCCACCCAATAGCTTTCTTGTTTCTTCTCAGCACACTAAGCAGATGCTCCTCTTGTTGGGAGGTAAGTTCCTTTGCAATGATAACTGGGAGTTGTTGATTATCTTCAAGATAAGCATACTTTAGGTGAGGTAGAAGGGGCTTCAACTCCATTTTCAGGTCATGGCTTGGCACTTGATCTTCCGGAACCATTGGAGGTGGCAAGGTGTCTTCAGTATATTTAGAGGGCTTCCCCACACTTTCACCTTGAACCATGTTCTTCTCATCTACTGCCTTTCGGTGAACTTCAGCCACAGTCTCATCAATAATGTCACACTGGAAGATAGAGTGGTCTTCTGGTGGGTGCTTCATAGCTTCATCAAGCTTGAAGCTCACTACTCTTCCATCAATCTCAAATGAATATGTACCCGAGAAGGCATCCAATTTAAACCAAGAAGTCTTCAAAAATGGCCTTCCAAGCAAGATGGATGAAGGTCTTCCTGAGTCATTTGGGGGTATCTCTAGAATGTAGAAGTCAAGAGGAAAAGTTAACCCCTTAATCCTCACCAAGATGTCTTCCGCAATGCCAATCACTGAAATTATGCTCTTATCTGCCAAAACAAAATATGCTACCGACCTTTTTAAGTGTGGAAGCCTCAAAGCATCATATACAAACAATGGCATAATACTAACACATGCACTTAAATCACACATGCAGTCAACAAACTGTACACCCCCTATAGTGCAAGTAACCATACACGGACCGGGATCACCACATTTCTCTGGTATAGCACCCATAAGAGCAGAAATCGAGCTACCCAAAGGAATAATTTCTAAATCATGGATTTTTTCCTTATTCATGCACAAATCTTTTAGAAACTTAGCATACTTAGGAACCTGGTGAATAGCATAAAAAAGGGGAATAGTTACCTCAACCTTTTTGAAGATCTCCACCATCTTGGGATCTAGCTTCACTTGTTTTTTAGTCCTCCTAGCAAGGTGTGGAAAAGGAATGGAAATGGCTTCTTTCACAACATCGTCTTCCTTAGATACTCCATTCCTTGGTTGAGCAACTTCTTCTTCAACCGCATCTTGTACCTTATCCTCTTCTTCAACATCTTCTACATTAACAACGTCTTCTACTTGAATGTCTTCTCTTGAGCTTGGCTCCTCGGGATTCTTCTCTTGCAATGTAGTGCCGGACACTCAAAGTAATGGCATTGATGCCACCCTTGGAGTTAGGTAAAGGTTGATAGGGAAGTGCACTAGAGCTTGAAGGTTGATTGTTGGAGGTAGAGGGTGGTTCCATACGGGATATAAGAGCTTGTAGAGTGGAGGAAAGACCGGTGATGCTAGAGTTAAGTGAAGTTTGAATCTCTTTTTGTCATTGCATAATAGCTAGAGTGAAGCATTTCATCGTTGGAGGAAGAATGAGGGTATGTAATTTGTGGGACTTGTGGTTGGTTGAATTGAGGTGCTTGGGCTTGCCTTTGGTGAGGTGGTTGGTATCTTTGGCCTTGGTTTTGCTCTTGGTATGGAGGGTTTTGTTGATACCGGTTTTGTTGATAGTTGTTGTTCCACCTTTGATTTTCACCATTGTCTCTGCCTCCTTGGTTGTAGTTTTCTCTCCATCCTTGGCTGGAATTGTCTCTCCATCCTTGGTTGAGATTGTCTTACCAACCTTGATTGTAGTTACCACCTTGGTTGTAATTACCGCCTTGTTGATAGTACCCTTGATTCGGACGGTTGTAATAAGCATTGGTAGCCGCCAAGGTGTTTTCCTGAAGCGTTCCTAATACTCATAGAGAGTTTTTGATTTACCTTGAATGATATAGAAAATTTCCTTCCTCAATCTATCTGTAACCTCCGCTGGAAAGAACTTGTCCAGGAATTCCCTTCTGAGCAAATCCCAGTTAGTAACAACAACTTCAGGTTGAGTGTAGAACCACTCCTTTGCCTTTTCCTTAAGAGAAAATGGGAAGGCATATAGCCAAACGGCAGTCTCATCTGCACCATGCCGCCTAGTAGTTGAGCAGGCTGTCTGAAAATCTCTAAGGTGCTTGATAGGCTCTTGAGCAGGTAAACCATGAAATTTAGGCAGCAGATTGATCAATGCGGTCTTCAGTTCAAAATCCGCAGTCAAATTCAGATGACACACCTGATATGGTTGCAGAGTAAAATCCGGAGCTCCCGCTTCCTTGAGAGTAATTCTTCTAGGAGCTGCCATAGTATCTGCACTTAAATCAACAGAAGAGGCGTCAATGGAATTAGTAGGAGAGGAACTAGTTTCTTCCTTAAATGACGCTTCAGACTCAACCTCAGATAAGACTGGTGAATTGGGCGAAACTCCTTTACCACCCTCAGAGGCTAACCGACGCCGAGCTCGCCTAATACGTGAAATAGTCTTTTCAATCTCAGGGTCAAATACGGCTAAGCTCGGATCCGGTAATGAATGCGTCATTCAATGAAAGAAACATAGAGCTCATGGTAATAAAATATACTAAGAAAAATAACTAATAATTGCTACTAATAAACGAAAAACACACCAATAAAAATAAAAATAAAAAAAGCAATTATGTAAATATAAAAATATTTACATCTACCAGTAATTTAGCACACATATGCAACTCCCCAGCAACGGCGCCAAAAATTGATGGGTGGAAAAATGCCAGTTAAGAATTTCTTATAAAAATAGCGTTGCAAGTACAGTCTTAACCGACGAAAATTTCACTATTAATTTAAAAGTTGTGTCACAATTAAGAATAAATAACCGGGAGTAGAATCCCGGGTCATTTTCCAAAGAGTTTACACAATGATGCAAATTATTAATCAGGATTTTTCTAAATATTTATGATGTTGAGAATGGGAGAAATAAATAACCAGAAATTAAAGCAGCGAATGAATAACAAGAGTTTTTATGTATTTAAAATAAAAGGCCTTGGTTAGGGGAGAAAATTTGGCTTTCTATCCTTGTTAGCTTTAAATCATTAACATGAATACCATTTTCAGAAACATATAATAGGAATAAATGAAAGACATCGTAATTTTGAGAAATTAATTAAATTAAAACTGGCACGGACAATAATCAATATGAATCAAACAAGAAATAAAAATAAATATAAAAATACTTCAATGCATTAATAATAATCAAAAGTGACAAGATCCAAACGTGAATGCAAAATAAACAAAAGGAAAAGAGTAATAGGGAAATTGGAAAAGAACACTAGAAGGAAATTGACTCCAATGGAAGGTAGTAGCAACTCTCTCAAGATGCAATTCAAAACCAAACTAAGAACATTAACCCTAGAGAAAAGTAGGTATTTTTCTCTCTAGAATTTAAAAACTAAAACTAAAATTGAGTGAAAAGTGAAAGTCTCCTCAGTCTCAGCTTGCCCCCTGCCTCTAGTCTGTGTTTTTGGGCTTGAAACTGGGTCCAAAGCAGCCCAGAAATCGCCCTCAAGGTTTTTTGGTTAATGCAGCACGTGACCCTCTGTCACGCATACGCGTCGGCCACGCGTACGCGTCGCTGAACTCCTGCGCTGGTCACGCGTACGCGTCAGTCACGTGTACACGTCGCTGTAAGATGATCTAAGTCACGCGCACGCGTCAGCCATGCGTGCGCGTCGCTCCTCGCTTTTCAGCTCCTTAGTTTCTTGTGTTTCTTCCACTTTAACATGCTTCCTCTTCATCCTTTGAGCCATTCATGCCCTGTAAACCTGAAAACACTTCACAAATATGTCACGGCATCGAATGGTAATAAAAGAGAATTAAAAATTGGCAATTTTAAGGCCTAAGAAACATGTTTTCAACCATATCACAAAATTATAAAGGAAATGAAAAACATGCATTTTACATGGATAAGTGTGAGATTAGTTGACACAAACCCACTCAATTTAGTCCAAAATATATCATAAAATAGTGATGTATCAGTGCTATCTGGGCCTGAACCATCTGATGATGAGTTATCGTCAGACGATGATAAAAATGACACAATAGAAGGGCTTGATTCTCATAATCAGTGACAGACCCAGAAAATTTTATCAATGGGGCAAAAATATACAAAGAAAACTTTAAGTATAGATGTATTTTTTTTTGTTTTCCATAGTACTTTACAGGTCAAAAACTAACCTATCGTAGATCTAAACTCTATTTAAGAGTTTATCACGAGATAATGAGTTGTTATATGCATGATAAACCCATATTTTATGATATATTTTGTGCTTAATTCGAGTGATTTATTCAATCCTTCACCCACTTATTCATATTAATTGCATGGTTTTACTTTCCCTTCCTTATTATGTGATGTATGTGAAAATCATGTTTCCTATACTTTAATATTAATTATTTTTTAATTACCTTTATTTTCATTCGATGCCGTGATTAGTGTGTTGATCAGATCTTCTAAGGTAGGAATGACTTAAAGGATGGAAAGGAAACATACAAAAATGGAAGGAAAGCACAAAACGGAGCTTCTGAAGAAACTGGCATCCACGCGATCGCATGGACGAAGCGATCGCGCGCCAAGCGCGAATCAGCAGCGACGTGGCCGCATGACTGACGCGACCGTGTGGCAAAGAAATGCTCCGAATGACGCGACCGCGTGACCCACGCAGATGCGTGATAGAGGCTATGCACCAGAAATTGCAGAAAATGCTCATAGCAAATTCTGAAGCCCTTTTTGGCCCAAATCCAAGTCCAGAAGGCATAGACCAGAGGTTACAAAGTGGGGGAACGCATCCATTCTGGGAGAGCTCGCCAATTTTCACTTTCCATGATTTAGATTTAGTTTGAGAGAGGTTCTCTCCTCTCTCTCTTAGGATTAGGATTAGGATTTAGGACTTCTCTTAGTTTGTAAGAGTAACTCTCGATCCAGGTTTAATATTTACTTTAATGCTTTTATTCGTACCTATAAATGTTGCCAACTTGACTTATGAATCCTTCCCATGTTATGATTTGAATTAATGATTATTTGAGGTATTTCAGTTATTGATTGCTTTCTCCTTAATTTGTGTTACCATTGCTTTCTATCTAAGGACATTTTTATTCCAACAATTTTACTTTTTCCCTTTTGGTCTTGGTTAAGAAATCAGTAACTCAACATTATTAAACTCAACATAATTGATAATCGTTATCTTGCTAATTGAACTGAACTTCAATAATCCCAACTTTTTCTTAGGAAATAAATAGGATTCGAAGGTCAAACTAATTAGTCCCTTGACTTTCCTTTACTTTAGTAAAGGTTAACTAAGTGGAATTTAGATTCAACTTTCATTATTGTTGAGAGAGATAACTAAGTTGGACTTCCAATTTCTCTTACCTTGCCAGAAGTTTACTTTACAGTATTTATTTACTTTAATTGCCATCTACTTCACTTGTCATTTAAATCACTTGCTTCTCACCTTCTAAACCCCGATTACAACCTTTATAGCCAATAATAAGAACATACTTCCTTGCAGTTCCTTGAGAAGACGACCCGAGGTTTAAATACTCGGTTATCAATTTTAAAGGGGTTTGTTACTTGTGACAACCAAAACGTTTGTAAGAAAGGTTGATTGCTTGGTTTAGTAACTATACTTACAACGAGAGTTTATTATAACCTCTAAACCATCAATCCTCAGTTCTTTCAAAATGGCGCCATTGCCGGGGAACTGCTAACGTGTGCCTTATTATTGGTTATTGTAAATATTTTTCTTTTGCTTGTTTCTCTATTTTTGTTCTTCCTTTTCATCTTTATTTGCTACCATGAACTCTCACCCCTCTCGCTTTGAGTTTGGTTCTAACTTTGTTGAAGGAAATAGAAGTTACAGCAGGAATATGCATCAAGGTCAGACCAATCAAGGATGGATGGAGCCAAGAGGATCTAATCAACCCTTTAGGCAGCAACACCCTCCAAGATATCCTTGACAAAGACCATTCTACAGTGCATACCCAGCTGAAGGATATGGTGGACAACCTTGTAACTACCAACAAGCCCCACCTCGTGCATATAAACCATCCTTTCAACATAACCTCGAACCACCACACTCACGAGCTTCTCTTCACCATTCGCCACCATATGATCCTTCCTTACCCCAGTACCAATCCAATCACTCCCAATCACCACCACTTTCCTATGTATCATGCCCAAGTCCGGCAACCCGAGAAGCAGAGGTTCGCCTAAAGGAAACAATAAATAAATTTCAAACAACCATTCGACAACTGGAGCAAGTAGTAATTCAATGGGTTTCTAGGCGCTCAAATACACAAGGATCAGCCACAGCCCCATGTGAACAGTCTAACGAAGAGCATAGCATGAAGAAAATACCAGAAACTTCAGTGGATAAGACAGAGAATGAATTCGTACTAGAACAAGTAGAAGAAGCTGTCATTGTTCAAGAAGAAGAGTTGGTTGAAGATCTAGGAGATGCTGAACCTCTATGGGAATCCAGAACTGAGGAGAACTCCGTCAGGGACGCTACAGTTGATGCTAAGGAGGATATTGTACAACCTCCAAGGCAAGTTGTTTATGATGAATCAGACGGAATAACCCAGGACACAAATTCCCTTGATGATGATAGTCACAAGTCAACTTCTCTTAGTAATGAACTTGCATCCGCAAGTGAATTCTCTGAGATCGAAGAATCTTCCCAAAGTGAATATGAAGATGATGCAGAGTAGATTTCTCTCAACCTCCAATCTACGACTCAAGTGATGAGGAAGACATAGAAGACTTTGACCAGGACACAGATACAATTGTAGAACCTTGCAAGGAAGTGGAGAAATTCACAGAAGAGCACAAGGGAGTAAAACTTACAGAACCACCAGAAACACCTATCCCAAGGCCATTACCACCTAATACAAGCTTCAAGTGGGTACAATCCTTAACCTATAACTTTAATTATTCACTTGAATATGGTTTGCTTGAAACAGATGGCCAGCTTAGAGCTCTTTGCGGCTTTAAGAGTAAGAGGGAAATGGCTCGTACTCAGAGTTGGTGCACAAAGTTCAATAAGGTTCCACGCTTCACCTCAAAGTACATGGATTGGTATCATGCTCAATTGCATGGATCACGGAGAACGTTTGGTCACCATGGTGAGATTCTACTTTCTAAACCGCCCGGATGGAAACATATAGATCAAGATGGAGGCGGATTTAATAGCAAAGCTTGGGATCCTGGAATCTATTCTGACATTTGTCACCCCGGGAGCCTAAAAATTTGTCTGAAGCTGCTCAGAAGCTTTACATGCCTAGTTTGGGACCCCGGAGGCTATTGGCATTCCAAGCACTGGTGGAAATTTCTGGATGAATTTAAACACAAGCCACCATAACAGGAAGCCCTTCCAATGTCCAACTTAAGGACTTTAACTAAAAGTGCTAGGTGGGAGACAACCCACCATGGTATGATCGTTCCTTTTTCAATTTTAATTTTATTTCGTTTTGTTTGTTTTTGAATTTTATTTTTATTTTATTAAACCTGGAATCATGCATAGCATTCACATTAAGCATTGCATCCTGCATTTAGTTAAAAAAAAAAGGATGCACGACGCGACCGCATGCCCCATGCGATCGCGTCATACTGCGAATACACTATCCACGCGACCGCGTCATCCACGCGGCCGCATGCCTTAGAGATCGGCGTCAAAAATACAACGTCCAGAGAGTTAGGCTGGAATCGTGCGACCCTTGTGTGTTTGCACAAATTGGCCCACGCGATCGCATGCCCCATGCGATCGCGTCACTTGCACAAAACCAATCCCACGCGACCGCGTGAGTGACGCGATCGCGTCGCATGGATTGCACAACACCCTAGGACGAGACAGAGAGTTGCGCTGAAATGGTGCTGGAGTCGTGCGTTTAGCACAATGTCCAGTGACGCGATCGCGCGACCCACGCGATTGCGTCATCCCCTCTCCTACCCCTCTCACGCGATTGCGTCACCCCCATTTTCACCCCCACCACGCGACCGCGTCCCCCACGCGATCGCGTGGATTTGAAAATATAACCCCCCAGCCACGCGAACCCTATCAGTCGCGCAGTCCCCCTAACCCTCTTCTTCCTCTCTTCCTCCTCTTCTCTCAACCACCACCCAGCCACCATTGCCGCAACCCCGACCACCACCCAGTCGCCGCCGCCGCCCAGACGCCACCGCCACCGACCCCCTTCCTCCCTCCCCTTCTTTCTTTCTCCTTCTTCCTCTTTCTCCCTCCTTCTCCGCCACTGCCCTCCGCCACTGCCCACCTCACACCGCCGCACCCAACCCAGCCGCGCCGCCATCCCCTCCACCGCGCCGGACGCCGTCGCAGCCACCACCCAGCCGCTTTCTTACCCCGTTCTACTCCTCACGCTTACCAGGTTCCGATGAACGCCGCCTTCCTATCCTTCGCAGTTATTTTACAATTTTTTCTGTTTCTGTTCATAATTAGGATAGATAGATATGCATGCTGTAGTGGATTTTTAGGTTGTTAGGTAGCTTAGACTGTGGTTAGTGGATCTAGGTCTGTTTACTTGCACTGTTCATGCTTCTGTTTTATCAAAACTGCAATTCTGCTGTTCCTGTGACCTTGTTCATATGCTGTGATTTCCTGCATTTGCTGCTTGTTACTCTGAATTTTCATGTTTCTATTAATTATAGATAACTGCAGCAAGTTTTTAATTCATATGAACTGCCTTGTTTGCTGTTTATTTTCCGGGACAATCCAATTTTAGCCGGAATGCTGCCCAAATTTTTTGTGAATTGTTTTCATTCATGTTTTGGTTTGGCAATCTAAACTCTGTTGTCCTCTGCCTTACCCAAACCACTTCATGAATGCTATGGCAGACTTTCTTATCCTCTTTGATTTCCTGGTTTATAAACTGCATCTGTGATATTCTGATTCCAATTCTTGCTTTCTTTATATCTCTTTGAATTAACATCACCCTGTTTTCCTTGTTAGGTTTTGAGTTATTTTTAGTCATAATTGTGAATCCTTGTTATATGGAATATTTTCTTTATGCCACTTACCTTAACCCATATTTTACTGACTCACTAATTTTAATTTAATAACTTCTTTTTCAAATTCTAACCATACTAACCTTTTCAAAATCTCTTTTCTGATTTTTTTTTACTTGCCTCTAACTTTCTAACCATGGCATAATGACAATTTTTCTATTTAACTTGAATTCTGATACATTTTGGATTGTCAATTTTTCCTTTCCAAATTTTAACCTACTAAACAATCCTTAATGCACATTTACTTGACTCATTTACCTCATTCTAATTCTCCTTTGCCGCTTTGAGTTTTCTTTGTTTAAATTGCCTATTTGCTTCCCTATTTTTATCCATCTCCTGGTTTCCCATTTTTCAGGATGTCTGCCTCACAGAGGAAAGGAAAAGGCAAGGCTACTGGCAAGTGCAAGAGAGGAGATTCCTCCCAGTCCATCATCGCCCTCATGCATGATTCCTCATGGTAGGAGAAGAACTTTACACAGCAGGAAAAAGCTGACTAGCAGCTCTCTGCAATTGATCCAATAAAATTTACAAACCGGTACTGTGAGCTGAAGTACCCGGCTTTTGCAAACTCCAGAAATCTATACCTGGAGAGAACTCTGAAGATTCCAGAAGCACTCCAGTAGTACACCACTGAGCAAATCAAGCAAAGGGGCTGGTTCTTTCTGGAGAGAACACTGACAGAGGTCAATGCATCTTGGGTCCGGGAATTCTACTGCAAGTACTACCTCACCACCTTAGATGCCGTAAACCTGAGAGGAAAACAAATTATGGTCACTGAGGAGGCCATAGAGGACATTCTCCAGCTCCCAGCCAAGTCCGATCAGCCTGATGGTTATTCAAAGGCTGAGGAGGACATGGGCCTGATGCAGTTTGATTGGGATGCTGTAAAGGCACGGATAGCTCTCGACCCAACTGTTCCTTGGGAGATGGGTCAGGACACCACCATGCCTAGAGGGATCAAGAGGGCGTACTTAAATGATGAGACTCGGTTATGGCACCAGATCTTGAGTAATTATGTCATGCCGAGTACTCATGAGACGGAGATCCCGATCCAGTCAGCACCGCCTCTATAGCAGCCAGACCCTCAGCCCACCACCACCACAGAGCCTCCAGCCACCATCCCTACCAGTGATGACACCCCTTCACACCCGGCCTGACTGAGCATCAGGGACGATGCTTCATTTTAAGTGTGGGGAGGTCGCCATCTCTGGCGTTTTATTTTGGTGAACCACTACATCTCTTTTTTCTTTTATTTTAGATATTTTTCTGTATTTTTCTTTTTTTTTTTTGAGTACTGATACATTGCTGCTTTTATGTATTTCTACTCTATTTTTGCATTTTTGCATTTTTAGTTTATATTTTTAGTTATTTAGTTTAGTTTACAATTCTGACTTATTAGTGGATTAATTAGTATAGTTTACCCTTTTTAGCATAAGATAGCATAGTTAAATTGAAAAATATAAAAAGGAAGTAAGCTAGGAAATTGAACATAACAGATTTAAATCCATAAACCTTGTATATATAGCATTACATCATATAGTTAAGTTGACAACATTTCATCAAGGAGGAACATTAAAACTTTAAAGGCTACCCTAAATAATTTTTTTATGAGAATAATGGGAATTTTTAACTAAACCTGCATAACATATATGAATGATATATGATGCTTGAGTTAGTGAACACACAACCTGTGAGTATTGAGCTTAATTGTATGGTTGCATTCAAACCATAATTTCATTCCTGTGTGTTTCGCTTCTTTTTATTCTGATGTTCTTTACTTTGCTTTAATCTATATGTTCAATTATAGAATATAGATACATGCCAAAAGAATGATTGAGGCCATCATTTGATTTTAGCTCACTTACCCCAAAATAACCTACCTTTCACATCACCCTTGTTAGCCCCCTTGAGCCTTTAAAATCCCTTTTATTCTATTTAGCCACACTACTAGCCTTAAGCAGAAAAACAAAATAAAATCCCAAGTTGAATCCTTGGTTAGCTTAAGATAGAAAATTATGAATAGATTAAAATGTGAAAAACCTATTGGGAACATGGATGATAGAAACAAAAGGTAGAAAAGTTGAAAGAAATAAAATAATTCAGAAAATTTGGGAAGCATGCTCATGAGAAATCAAAGTGATCAATTACCATGTGCATTAAAAAAAAAAGAAGTTATTTTTCAGCATTTAATAAAAGGGAATACAAAAGAATTCCCCAATGTAAAATAAAAGCAATGCACATAGGATAAAAACAAAAATTGAAACATGAGCATGTGACAACAAGTGGGATAATATGGGAAAATTGGTAAAGAAGCTTATTCTACTAAATATGTATGTTAGGTGAGATCTTAGTCTAATTAAGGATTCACTTATTAGCTCACTTAGCCTTATACATATATCCTTACCTTTACCTTGGCCCCATTACAACCTTAATTAAAGACCTCATGACTTTTGGTATGACTGTACTCTATAATTGTTGATTGGTTAGATGAAGAACAAAGTTATAGAAAGTAAGAATAAAAAGAAAAATAGAGTGAATAAACCCAATAAACACTGAGTGACTAGAGGGTAAAACACAAAATCCAGTGAGGGTTCAATAACTCATCAACATATATCTGTGCTTAATTTACTAATTGTTTTGCAAGTTTGTACAATATTTTTATTTCCCATCTCATTTGCTAAAATACTTTATTATTTAAGGGTTGGCTATATATATATATATATGACTCCTTGAGGATGTAAATTAATTTGACTACATGTAAGCTTTATATATGAGTGGATAAATTGGAATTGCATGACTCATTTAGGTAGATGCATTTAGAATAAGTTGCATTGCATAACATTCCACCACTTTAACCTTACCTTATTCTTTACCTTGGATTTAGCATGAGGACATGCTATTGTTTAAGTGTGGGGAGGTTGATAAACCCATATTTTATGATATATTTTGTGCTTAATTCGAGTGATTTATTCAATCCTTCACCCACTTATTCATATTAATTGCATGGTTTTACTTTCCCTTCCTTATTATGTGATGTATGTGAAAAACATGTTTCCTATGCTTTAATATTAATTATTTTTTAATTACCTTTATTTCCATTCAATGCCGTGATTAGTGTGTTGAGTAGTTTTAGATCTTCTAAGGTAGGAATGACTTAAAGGATGGAAAGGAAACATACAAAAATGGAAGGAAAGCACAAAACGGAGCTTCTGAAGAAACTGGCATCCACGCGATCGCATGGACGAAGCGATCGCGCGCCAAGCGCGAATCAGCAGCGACGCGGCCGCATGACTGACATGACCGCAGCCTTAAGCAGAACGCACATGACGCGGTCGCATGACTGACGCGACCGCGTGGCAAAGAAATGCTCCGAATGACGCGACCGCGTGACAGAGGCCACGCACCAAAAATTGCAGAAAATTCTCATAGCGAATTCTGAAGCCCTTTTTGGCCCAAATCCAAGTCTAGAAGGCATAGACCAGAGGTTACAAAGTGGGGGAACGCATCCATTCAGGGAAAGCTCGCCAATTTTTACTTTCCATGATTTAGATTTAGTTTGAGAGAGGTTCTCTCCTCTCTCTCTTAGGATTAGGATTAGGATTTAGGACTTAGTTTGTAAGAGTGACTCTCGATCCAGGTTTAATATTTACTTTAATGCTTTTATTCGTACCTATAAATGTTGCCAACTTGACTTATGAATCCTTCCCATGTTATGATTTGAATTAATGATTATTTGAGGTATTTTAGTTATTGATTGCTTTCTCCTTAATTTGTGTTACTATTGCTTTCTATCTAAGGACATTTTTATTCCAACAATTTTAATTTTTTTCCTTTTGGTCTTGGTTAAGAAATCAGTAACTCAACATTATTAAACTCAGCATAATTGATAATCGTTATCTTGCTAATTGAACTGAACTTCAATAATCCCAACTTTTTCTTAGGAAATAAATAGGATTCGAAGGTCAAACTAATTAGTCCCTTGACTTTCCTTTACTTTAGTAAAGGTTAACTAAGTGGAATTTAGATTCAACTTTCATTATTGTTAAGAGAGATAACTAAGTTGGACTTCCAATTTCTCTTACCTTGCCAGAAGTTTACTTTACAATATTTATTTACTTTAATTGCCATCTACTTCACTTGTCATTTAAATCACTTGCTTCTCACCTTCTAAACCCCGATTACAACTTTTATAGCCAATAATAAGAACATACTTCCTTGCAGTTCCTTGAGAAGACGACCCGAGGTTTAAATACTCGGTTATCAATTTTAAAGGGGTTTGTTACTTGTGACAACTAAAACGTTTGTAAGAAAGGTTGATTGCTTGGTTTAGTAACTATACTTACAACGAGAGTTTATTATAACCTCTAAACCATCAATCCTCAGTTCTTTCAATGCACGAGACGAAATTTGAACTCAAAGTGGATTACTGAGCTAATCACTCGACTATCTCAAGTTGGTTTAGATTTATTTAAACTTTAAATTAGAACTATCTATATGTATTGAAAAAAACTAGAACTACACATGCAAACATATGTACATACACTTATTATAGTATTTAAAATGATGAAAAGTTAATTTCACACACATTATAGCATTCAAAATAATGAAAAGATCATTTATAACGGGTTTTTCTTTTCTTTTGATATGATTAAGTATTATTTTTTTTATATATTTTTAAAAAATTATTTAATTATTCATTATCTCCTATTTAATTGTGAAATCTACTTATTATAATATTTACGATATAAATAAAATTTTTAACTAAAAAAATAATTACTATATTCAAGACCATTTTAATGAAGAATATTAATACAATATATTAATATACAAATAATAAGGACAAATATAAGTTGTATTTAATTAGGAAATTAAGTTTTAATTTAATTATCAACCATGAAGTTAATTATTACTATTTTTATAAGTTAGTTTATTTATTTATTTTTAATTTTTATACTAAATCAAATTTAATAAAATAATTATTATTGTATGTTAAATTTAATAAAATATTTTTTAATATAAAACATAAAAAAAATTTATATTTTATGTTGGGAGAAAATATAATATAATGAAAAGACAAATATATACATCAATATATACTTATTAATATTTTTTTTCAAAATCTTTGTGGGGGTAAATGCCCCCGCTTCTTTATACTTGGGTTCGTCTCTGCTCATAATCCAATAGATTTATCTTGTACAAGCTATTCATTAGTTGAGTTGAGTGAAGAAAGTAATAAAATAAGAGAAAAGAATAAACTATAATTAACTTACTCACTAACATATATAATACATAAAAAAATTAAAATAAAATAAAAAATGAATAGAAAAGAAACAAATCTACACATTAGAAGAGAAAAGAACAAAAAAATAAAATAGATCTACAAATCAGATAAAAGAAAGACGAAGAGATGCATTAACGGTGACCTTAGTGGCTACAAACAACCTTCTTCATGCCCACAGTTGTGATAGTATATCCAACTGAGAGAGAAGGGAGGGAAAGAGGGAGAGAGAGAGACCTTGTTCTTAGAGGATAAATGTGAACAATAATAAAGATGAAGAAGAAGAGAAAAGAGAGTCCTTGTTCCTGGAGGAGAAAAGTGCACAGAGAAGAAAAGAAAAAAAATGAGACAAGAACAAAATAGTATAAAAATATAATTTCATTACATGTATTTTATGGGTATTTATGTATACGTATTTTTTTTAATTTTGTGTCTTAATAATCAAACAGTGAATATGTATATCCGTGTCTATGTCTTTGTATCTTGTCTTCAAAAAAACAAAAACATACGCTACTTAGTATCACGTTGCAACAGTAACGAAATGGACAATAAAGTGAGGTTGAGGACTTTGAAACATATCGAAAATATTATAAAAAATATTTAAAAAATTAAATATTAAAAATATTTTAAATTTTTAATAAATATTGTTGACAAAAATAAATAAATTTTACATATATAAAAAAGATCATAATCCATCAAATATTTTAATTTTTATCATAATAATAGTTAATCTCATGCAATGAAAAAAATAATCAAATTAGTTTATGTATAAAATTAAATTAAATTGTTAAATAATATTTATTATAAAATTAATTTAATTATTTTTAATTCTTAAATTAGAGTATTTATTTAAAAATAATTTATAAATTAATGAATAAATAATATTTTTATATATAATTATTATTAGATTAAAATTAATTTTTTAATTATTAAATTATCCTGTGTTTTACCAACCTAACCCTAAATCCCTAATCCTTTTCTCTCAAATAAAATTGTTGTGATAAGAATGAGAATGTGGATGTCATTTATTATGAGCGGCTCACACATTCTCAAAACTGATTACATTAAAGAGGTGTTTGAAAGTGTAAACATTTCACTTCTATAAATAGGAAAATATAATTGTACATTCATACACAACAACAACATAAATAAAAGCACTTCTCTCTTTTCTTTCCATATTCTACTAATACAATATCAATATATTATAATAGTATCGGTGAATATTAATATTGGTGTCTTCTATTTATACTTTGTTATTTTATCTTCCTCATTTATTTATTTTACAACACGTTATTAGCACGAGACTCTAACCAAATTTTAGAAGACTCCAGGTAACAAATTTTTATTATGTCAAAGCTCTCTCATCTTGAATTTAATGCTCTTAATATATCTTGAAACAATTATTTATCATTGATACTTGATGCTAAAATTCATCTTGATTCAATGGATCTTGGAGATACCATTAAGGTTGAAAATAATACATCCCAGAAGGATAAAGCTAAAGCCATGATTTTTCTTCGTCGTCATCTTGACATATAATTGAAAAATGAATATCTCACATTAAAAGATCCTGCAGATCTGTGAAAAGATCTTAAAGAAAGGTATAATCATCAAAAGACGGTGATATTTCCTCAAGCCCGATATGTTAGAGAAAACTTTCTCAACCTTCCATGCCTCGAATGTACTCCTGCAGCAGCAGTATCAAGAAAAAGGCTTTAAAAATATTTTGAGCTAATTTCTTGCCTTCTTGTTGCTGAACGCAACAATGAATTGCTTTTAAGAAATCATGAAGCACGCCCAGCTAGCGCTGCCCTATTTCCTGAAGCAAATGCGGCAAATCATAACCTCAGAAGAGGTAAATGAAAAGATTTTGGTAATAAGAAAAATTATGGAAGGAAGAAGAATTATATTCACAAGAAAGGATCTCACCAGAAGTGGGTAAAAGAAAGTGATGAGCGGATAATTTATACGCTTTTTGGCATTATTTTTAGGTAGTTTTTAGTATAATTTAGTTAATTTTTACTATGTTTTTATTAGTTTTTATGCAAAATTCATATTTCTCAACTTTACTATGAGTTTGTGTGTTTTTCTGTGATTTCAGGTATTTTCTTACTGAAATTGAGGGACCTGAGCAAAAATCTGATTCAGAGGCTAAAAAAAGACTGCAGATGCTGTTGGATTCTGACCTCCCTGCACTCGAAGTGGATTTTCTGGAGCTACAGAAGCTCAATTGGTGCGCTCTCATTTGCGTTGGAAAGTAGACATCCTGGGCTTTCCAGCAATATATAATAGTCCATACTTTGTCCGAGATTTGACGATGCAAACTGGCGTTTAAACGCCAACTTCCTGCCCTATTCTGGTGTTAAATGCCAGAACTGAGTTACAAGCTGGAGTTAAACGGCCAAACTGGCACCAAAGCTGGCGTTTAACTCCAAGAAAAGCCTCTACATATGAAAGCTTCAATGCTCAGCCCAAGCACACACCAAGTGGGCCCGGAAGTGGATTTCTGCATCATTTACTCATTTCTGTAAACCCTAGGTTACTAGTTTAGTATAAAAACTACTTTTAGAGATTTATTTTATATCTTTGGACGTTTAGTCGTTAGACCTTTATGCTTTTGTACACGTTTGGAGGCTGGCCATTCGGCCATGCCTAGACCTTCTGTTCTTGTGTATTTTCAACGGTGGAGTTTCTACACCCCATAGATTAAGGTGTGGAGCTCTACTGTTCTTCATGAATTAATGCAAAGTACTATTGTTTTTCTATTCAAATCAAGCTTATTCTTATTCTAAGATATTCACTCGCACTTCAACCTATTGAATGTGATGATCTGTGACACTCATCATCATTCTCACCTATGAACGCGTGCCTGACAACCACTTCCGTTCTATCTGTAATAGCTTGAGTGTGTATCTCTTAGCCTCCTGGTTCACGATCAGAGTCTTCGTGGTATAGGCTAGAATTATTGGCGACCATTCCTGAGATCCGGAAAGTCTAAACCTTGTCTGTAGTATTCCGAGTAGGATCTGGGAAGGGATGACTGTGACGAGCTTCAAACTCACGAGTGTTGGGCGTAGTGACAGACGCAAAAGGATCAATGGATCCTATTCCAACATGATCGAGAACCGACAGATGATTAGCCGTGCGGTGATAGCGCATTTGGACCATTTTCACTGAGAAGACGGACGGTAGCCATTGACAACGGTGATCTCCCAACATACAGCTTGCCATGGAAAAGAGTATGAATGATTGAATGAAGGTAGTAGGAAAGCAGAGATTCAGAAGGAGCAAAGCATCTCCATACGCTTATCTGAAATCCCACCAATGAATTACATAAGTATTTCTATCTTATTTTATGTTTTATTTATATTTTAATTATCAAAACCTCATAACCATTTGAATCTGTCTGACTGAGATTTACAAGGATGACCATAGCTTGCTTCAAGCTGACAATCTCCGTGGGATCGACCCTTACTCACGTAAGGTTTATTACTTGGAAGACCCAGTGCACTTGCTGGTTAGTTGTGTAGAGTTGTGAAAAGGAGTTGAGATTACAATCGTGCGTACCAAGTTTTTGGCGCCGTTGAGATCACAATTTTATGCACCAAGTTTTTGGCGCCGTTGCCGGGGATTGTTCGAGTTTGGACAACTGACGGTTCATCTTGTTGCTCAGATTAGGTAATTTTATTTTTATTTTAAGCTTTTTTTATTTTCAAAAAAAATTTTTTTTTCTGAAGAACAAAATAAAATATGTTTTGTTTTCTAAAAATTCTTCAGAATTTCTAAGAATGAATTCTAGAGTTTCAGATGATGCTTTTATCATCACAGGAGCTGGTTGATTCCCATCAATTTGGCTATTGTATGTAATGTCCTGCTGAAGCTTGGCTAGCCATGTCTAATCTTTTTAGACTGAAGCTTTAGACTAACATTGCATGATTCCTGGAATTCCCATTAAAAATTTTGAATTTATTTATTTTCTTTTCCAAATAATTTTCAAAAAATTACAAAAAAAGTTAATAAAATCATAAAACAAAAAAATAATTTTGTGTTTCTTGTTTGAGTCTAGTGTCAAATTGTAAGTTTGGTGTCAATTGCATCTTTTTAACTTTTCTTAAAATTTTCGAAAACTCATGCATGGTGTTCTTCATGATCTTCAAGTTGTTCTTGATGATCTTCTTTGTTTGATCTTTGTATTTTCATGTTTTGTGTCTTTTCTTGTTTTTCATATGCATTTTCAATTTGTTAGTGTCTAAAGTTTGAAAATTTCTAAGTTTGGTGTATTGCATGTTTTTCTTTTCTTAAAAATTTTCAAAAATAAGTTCTTGGTGTTCATCTTGACATTCAAAGTGTTCTTGGTGTTCTTCATGATCTTCAAGTTGTTCTTGATGATCTTCTTTGTTTGATCTTTGCATTTCCATGTTTTGTGTCTTTTCTTATTTTTCATATGCATTTTCAATTTGTTAGTGTCTAAAGTTTGAAAATTTCTAAGTTTGGTGTCTTGCATGTTTTTCTTTTCTTAAAAAATTTCAAAAATAAGTTCTTGGTGTTCATCTTGACATTCAAAGTGTTCTTGGTGTTCATCTTGACATTCAAAGTGTTCTTGCATGCATCATGTGTTTTGATCTTGATTTTCATGTTTTGAGTCATTTTGATGTTTTTCTTTCTCCTCATTAAAAATTCAAAAAAAAAAAATCTTTCCCTTATTCTTCTCATAAATTTCGAAAATTTGGTTTGATTTGGTCAAAAGTTTTAAAAATCTAGTTGTTTCTTATGAGTCAAGTCAAATTTTCAATTTAAAAATCCTATCTTTTCAAAACTTTTTCAAAAATAAAATCTTTTTCATTTTTACTTTATTTTCGAAAACTTTTAAAAATTGATTTTCAAAATCTGTTTCTTATTTTTATTTCATATTTTTGAAATTAATGCTAACAATTAATGTGATTGATTCAAAAATTTTAAGTTTGTTACTTGCCTAGTAAGAAAGGTTCAATCTTTAAATTTTAGAATCATATCTTTTTGTTTCTTGTTAGTCAAGTAATTAACTTTAATTTTAAAAATCAAATCTTTTTAAATTTCTTTGTCAAATCTTTTTCAAAATGATTTTCAATCATATCTTTTTCAAAAATCAATTTTCAAAATCTTTTCTAACCTCTTATCTTTTCAAATCTTTTTCAATTAACTACTTAACTTTTTGTTTGATTTTAAAAGTTTTCTATTTCAATCATATCTTTTTCAAAACCACCTAACTACTTTTCTCTCTCCAATTTTTGAAAATCACTAACAACTTTTTCAAAAAAAAAATCTCTTTTTATTTAATTAATTCATTTAGTTTCAAATTTTATTTTATTTCTCTTTTAATTTCGAATTATAACTAATATTTAAAATAAAAACCAAAATATTTTTATTTTATTTTATTTAATTTTCGAATTCTTTCCCCTCTCATATCTTTCTATTTATTTATTTATCTACTAACACTTCTCTTCAACTCATAATTCGAACCCCCTCTTCTTCTATGTGTTCGAATTTTTTTCTTCTCCTTCTTCTATTCTTCTCTTCTACTCAGATAAAGGAATCTCTATACTGTGACATAGAGGATTCCATATTTTCTTTGTTCTCTTCTTTTTCATATGAGCAGCAACAGGGATAAAGACATTCTTATTGAAGCTGATCCTGAACCTGAAAGGACTCTTAAGAGGAAACTAAGAAAAGCTAAAGCACAACCCTCTGGAGAAGACCTGACAGAAATTTTCGAAAAAGAAGGAGAAATGGCCGAACCCAATAACAATGGTGGAGATGCAAGGAAGATGTTTGATGACTTTATTGCACCCTCTTCTAACTTCTATGGAAGAAGCATCTCAATTCCTGCTATTGGAGCAAACAACTTTGAGCTTAAGCCTCAATTAGTTTCTCTAATGCAATAGAATTGCAAGTTTCATGGACTTCCATTGGAAGATCCTCATCAGTTCGTAGCTGAATTCTTGCAAATCTGTGACACTGTCAAGACCAATGGAGTTGATCCCGAGGTCTACAGGCTTATGCTTTTCCCTTTTGCTGTAAGAGACAGAGCTAGAACATGGTTGGATTCACAACCTAAGGAAAGCTTGAACTCTTGGAAAAAGCTGGTCAATGCTTTCCTGGCCAAATTCTTTCCACCTCAAAAGATGAGCAAGCTTAGAGTGGAAATCCAAACCTTCAGACAGAAGGAAGGTGAGTCCCTCTATGAAGCTTGGGAAAGATATAAGCAATTGATCAAAAGGTGTCCTACTGACATGCTTCCAGAATGGAACATCATATGTATATTCTATGATGGTCTGTCTGAGTTGTCAAAAATGTCATTGGACCATTTTGTAGGAGGATCTTTTCATCTGAAAACCCCTGCAGAAGCTCAAGAACTCATTGAAATAGTTGCAAATAACTAGTTCATGTACACCTCTGAGAGGAATCCTGTGAACAATGGGACGCCTCAAAAGAAGGGACTTCTTGAAATTTATACTCTGAATGCCATATTAGCTCAGAACAAAATATTGACTCAGCAAGTCAATATGATTTCTCAGAGTCTGAATGGATTGCAAGCTGCATCCAACAGTACTAAAGAAGCATCTTCTAAAGAAGAAGCTTATGGTCCTGAGAATCCTGCAATGGCAGAGGTGAATTACATTGGAGAACCCTATGGAAACACCTATAATCCTTCATGGAGAAATCATCCTAACCTCTCATAGAAGGATCAACAAAAGCCTAATCAAGGCTTCAATAATAATAATGGTGGAAGAAATAGGTTTAGCAATAGCAAGCCTTTTCCATCATCCTATCAGCAGATAGAGAATTCTGAACGAAGCCATTCTGGCCTGGGAACTATAGTCTCTGATCTATCCAAGACCACACTAAGTTTCATGAATGAAACAAGATCCTCCATTAAAAATTTGGAGGCACAGGTGGGTCAGCTGAGTAAGAATATTACTGAAACTCCTCCCAGTACTCTCCCAAGCAATACAGAAGAAAATCCCAAGAGAGAGTGCAAGGCCATAACCATGACCAACATGGCCGAACCTGGAGAGAGTGAGGAGGACGTGAGTCCCAGTGAGAAAAGCCTCATGGGATGTCCTTTGGACAGAAAGAAGTTTCCCTTTGAGGAACCAAAGGAATCTGAGGCTTATACAGAGACCATAGAGATTCCATTGCACATCCTTCTGCCATTCATGAGCTCTGATGAATATTCTTCCTTTGAAGAGGATGAAGACATCACTGAAGAGCAAGTTGCTAAATATTTAGGAGCAATCATGAAGCTGAATGCCAAGTTATTTGGTACTGAGACTTGGGAGGATGAACCCCCATTGTTCACCAATGAACTGAATGCATTAATGAGGCAGACATTACCTCAAAAGAAACCGGATCCCGGAAAATTCTTCATACCTTGTACCATAGGCACCATGACCTTTGAGAAGGCTCTGTGTGACCTGGGGTCAGGGATAAACCTCATGCCACTCTCTGTAATGGAGAAACTGGGAATCTTTGAGGTACAATCTGCAAGAATCTCACTAGAGATGGCAGACAAATCAATGAAACAGGCTTATGGACTAGTAGAGGACGTGCTAGTAAAGGTTGAAGGCCTTTACATCCCTGCTGATTTCATAATCCTAGACATTGGGAAGGATGAAGATGAATCCATCATCCTTGGCAGACCCTTCCTAGCCACAGAAAAAGCTGTGATTGATGTTAACAGAGGAGAGTTGGTCCTTCAGTTAAATGAGGACTGCCTTGTATTTAAGACTCAAGGTTCTCCTTCTGTAACCATGGAGAGGAAGCATGAAAAGCGTCTCTCAATACAGAGTCTAACAAAACCCCCACATTCAAACTCTAAGTTTGGTGTTGGGAGGCCACAACCAAACTCTAAGTTTGGTGTTGAGAGGCCCCAACCCTACTCTGATTATCTGTGAGGCTCCATGAGAGCTCACTGTCAAGCTATTGACATTAAAGAAGCGCTTATTGGGAGGTAACCCAATGTTATTTAATTATATCTATTTATTTTCCATTGTTATTTTATGTTTTCTGTAGGTTGACGATTATGTGAAGCCACAAAAACAACTGAAAGATCAAAAACAGAATGAAAGATAGCATTAAAAATAGCACACCCTGGAGGATAAGCTTACTGGCGTTTAAACGCCAGTAAGAAGCATTAGACTGGCGTTTAACGCCAGAAAGAAGCATCAAGCTGGCGTTAAACGCCAGAAACAGGCTACAGTCTGTCGTTAAATGCCAGAAATAGGCTACAGCTTGGCGTTTAACGCCAGAAACAAGCAGCAGTCTGGCGTTAAACGCCAGGATTGCACTCTAAGGGCATTTACATGCCTAAATGGAGCAGGGATGCTAAGTCCTTGAACCCTCAGGATCTGTGGACCCCACAGGATCCCCACCTACCCTACCTCTTCTTCTCTCTTCTTCACACCTTTTCATAACACTCTTCTCCAATTACCCTTCACCAATCACCTCCATATCTCTTCCCAAATACCCTTCACCAATCACCTCCATATCTCTTCCCAAATACCCTTCACCAATTACCTCATTCTCTTTTCCCCAAAACACTACCTACCTTCAAATTCAAAACTCTTTTCCCCCCAAACCTAACCCCAAATACACGAACCTAACCCTCCCCCCACTCCTATATATACCCCTCATCTTCCCTTCAATTTCACACATCACAAACACTTTATACCCCCTTGGCCGAATTCACCCTCTCCCTCCATCTCCTCCATTTTCTTCTTCTTCTCCTTTATTCTTTCTTCTTTGCTCGAGGACGAGCAAACCTTTTAAGTTTGGTGTGGTAAAATCATTGCTTTTTGTTTTTCCATAACCATTTATGGCACCTAAGGCTGAAGAAACCTCTAGAAAGAGGAAAGGGAAGGCAAAAGCTTCCACCTCCGAGTCATGGGAGATGGAGAGATTTATCTCAAAGGTCCATCAAGACCACTTCTATGAAGTTGTGGCCAAGAAGAAGGTGATCCCTGAGGTCCCTTTCAAGCTCAAAAGGAGTGAGTATTCGGAGATCCGACATGAGATTAGAAGAAGAGGATGGGAAGTTCTCTCCAATCCTATTCAAGAAGTCAGAATCTTAATGGTTCAAGAGTTCTATGAAAATGCATGGATCACTAGAAACCATGATCAAAGTATGAACCCGAATCCAAAGAATTGGCTTACAATGGTTCGGGGAAAATACTTAGATTTCAGTCCGAAAAATGTAAGGTTGGCGTTCAACTTGCCAATGATGCAAGAAAACGCACGCCCCTACACTAGAAGGGTCAACTTTGATCAAAGGTTAGACCAAGTCCTCATGGACATATGTGTAGAAGGAGCTCAATGGAAAAGAGACTCAAGAGGCAACCCGGTTCAATTGAGAAAACCGAACCTTAAGCCTGTATATAGAGGATGGTTGGAGTTCATCCAACGCTCTATCATTCTTACTAGCAACTGATTTGAAGTAACTGTGGATCGGGCTATCATGATCCATAGTATCATGATTGGGGAAGAAGTAGAAGTTCATGAGATTGTACCTCAAGAACTCTACAAGGTGGCTGACAAGTCCTCCACTTTGGCAAGGTTAGCCTTTCCTCACCTCATTTGTCACCTTTGTAATTCGGCTGGGATTGTCATAGAGGGAGACATCCTCATTGAAGAGGACAATCCCATCACTAAAAAGAGGATGGAACAAACAAGAGAGCCCACTCATGGACCTCAACAAGAGCATGAGGAAATTCCTCATCATGAAATCCCTGAGATGTCTCAAGGGATGCACTTTCCTCCATAAAACTATTGGGAGCAAATTAACACCTCCCTAGGAGAATTAAGTTCTAACATGGGACAACTAAGGGTGGAGCACCAAGAGCACTCCATCCTCCTTCATGAAATTAGAGAAGATCAAAGAGCTATGAGGGAGGAGCAACAAAGGCAAGGAAGAGACATTGAGGAGCTCAAGCACTCCATAAGATCTTCAAGAGGAAGAACTAGCCGCCATCACTAAGGTGGACCCGTTCTTTAATTTCCTTGCTCTTTATTTTCTGTTTTTTGTTTACTATGCTTTATGTTTTATTTATATTTGTGTCTTTATTACATGATCATTAGTGTCTAGTGTCTATGCTTTAAAAGCTATGAATGTCCTATGAATCCATCACCTTTCTTAAATAAAAAATGTTCTAAATGCAAAAGAACAAGAAGTACATGAATTTCGAATCCATCCTTGAGATTAGTTTAATTATTTTGATGTGGTGACAATACTTTTTGTTTTCTGAATGAATACTTGAACAGTGCATATTTTTGAATTTGTTGTTTATGAATGTTAAAATTGTTGGCTCTTGAAAGAATGATGGAAAAGGAGAAATGTTATTGATAATCTGAAAAATCATAAAATTGATTCTTGAAGCAAGAAAAAGCAGTGAATACAAAGCTTGTAGAAAAAAAGGCAAAAAATAAAAGAAAAAGAAAGAAAAAGAAAAAGCAAGCAGAAAAAGCCAGTAACCCTTTAAACTAAAAGGCAAGGGAAAAATAAAAAGGATCCAAGGCTTTGAGCATTAATGGATAGGAGGGCCCAAAGGAATAAAATCCTGGCCTGAGCGGCTAAACCAAGCTGTCCCTAACCATGTGCTTGTGGCGTGAAGATGTCAAGTGAAGAGCTTGAGATTGAGCGGTTAAAGTCATGATCCAAAGCAACAAGAGTGTGCTTAAGAACTCTGGACACCTCTAATTGGGGACTCTAGCAAAGCTGAGTCACAATCTGAAAAGGTTCACCCAGTTATGTGTCTGTGGCATTTATGTATCCGGTGGTAATACTGAAAAACAAAGTGCTTAGGGCCACGGCCAAGACTCATAAAGTAGCTGTGTTCAAGAATCAACATATTGAACTAGGAGAATCAATAACACTATCTAAATTCTGAGTTCCTATAGATGCCAATCATTCTGAACTTCAAAGGATAAAGTAAGATGCCAAAACTGTTCAGAGGCAAAAAGCTACTAGTCCTACTCATCTAATTGGAGCTAAGTCTCATTGATATTTTGAAATTTATAATATATTCTCTTCTTTTTATCCTATTTGATTTTCAGTTGCTTGGGGACAAGCAACAATTTAAGTTTGGTGTTATGATGAGCAGATAATTTATACGCTTTTTGGCATTATTTTTAGGTAATTTTTAGTATAATTTAGTTAGTTTTTACTATGTTTTTATTAGTTTCTATGCAAAATTCACATTTCTGGACTTTACTATGAGTTTGTGTATTTTTTTGTGATTTCAGGTATTTTCTTGCTGAAATTGAGGGACTTGAGCAAAAATCTAATTCAGAGGCTGAAAAAGGACTGCAGATGCTGTTGGATTCTGACCTCCCTGCACTCGAAGTGGATTTTCTCGAGCTACAGAAGCCCAATTGGTGCGCTCTCAATTGCGTTGGAAAGTAGACATCCTGGGCTTTCCAGAAATATATAATAGTCCATACTTTGCCCGAGTTTTGACAATGTAAATTGGCGTTTAAACGCCAGAACTGAGTTACAAGCTAGAGTTAAACGCCCAAACTGGCACCAAAGCTAGGGTTTAACTCCAAGAAAAGCCTATACATATGAAAGCTTCAATGCTCAGCCCAAGCACACACCAAGTGGGCCCAGAAGTGGATTTCTACGTCATTTACTCATTTCTATAAACCCTAGGTTACTAGTTTAGTATAAAAACTACTTTTAGAGATTTATTTTATATCTTTGGACGTTTAGTCCTTAGACCTTTATGCTTTTGTACATGTTTGGAGGCTGGCCATTCGGCCATGCCTAGACCTTCTGTTCTTGTGTATTTTCAATGGTGGAGTTTCTACACCCCATAGATTAAGGTGTGGAGCTCTGCTGTTCTTCATGAATTAATGCAAAGTACTATTGTTTTTCTATTCAACTCAAGCTTATTCTTATTCTAAGATATTCACTCGCACTTCAACCTGTTGAATGTGATGATCCGTGACACTCATCATCATTCTCACCTATGAACGCGTGCCTGATAACCACTTCCGTTCTATCTGCAATAGCTTGAGTATGTATCTCTTAGCCTCCTGGTTCACGATCAGAGTCTTCGTGGTATAGGCTAGAATTATTGGCAACCATTCCTAAGATCCAGAAAGTCTAAACCTTGTCTGTGGTATTCCGAGTAGGATCTGGGAAGGGATGACTGTGACGAGCTTCAAACTCGCGAGTGTTGGGCGTAGTGACAGACGCAAAAGGATCAATGGATCCTATTCCAACATGATCGAGAACTGACAGATGATTAGCCGTGCGGTGACAGCGCATTTGGACCATTTTCACTGAGAGGACGGACGGTAGCCATTGACAACGGTGATCCCCCAACATACAACTTGCCATGGAAAGGAGTATGAATGATTGAATGAAGGAAGTAGGAAAGCAGAGATTCAGAAGGAGCAAAGCATCTCCATACGCTTATCTGAAATCCCACCAATGAATTACATAAGTATTTCTATCTTATTTTATGTTTTATTTATATTTTAATTATCAAAACCTCATAACCATTTGAATCTGCCTGATTGAGATTTACAAGGATGGCCATTGCTTGCTTCAAGCTGACAATCTCCGTGGGATCGACCCTTACTCACGTAAGGTTTATTACTTGGACGACCCAGTGCACTTGCTGGTTAGTTATGCGTAGTTGTGAAAAGGAGTTGAGATTACAATCGTGCGTACCAAGTTTTTGGCGCCGTTGAGATCACAATTTCGTGCACCAGAAAGAAACAATGGGCAAAGTAAATCAATTGAGGATAAGTGCTTCCGTTGTGGTGGAAAGGGCCATTGTTCACATACCTGTCGTACCCCAAGGCACCTAGTTGATCTTTATCAAGCATCCTTAAAAAAAGATGACAAAGGAAAGGAAACAAATTTTGTTTCAAATTATGAAAATTCCACCACTCATTATGATGTATCTTATTTCTTTGAGGATCCTAAAGGAAATATTGGTCATTTAATCACTGATGGAATAATTTAATATGTGAGATTTTTAAGTACTCATGTAAATAAATAATGTAAAAAATTTATTGTTAAGTTTTATTTTCTATGTATTTAAGTTTCAAATATGATGTTAATATCCTTAAATGTGTCAAGTTTTAAATAAAATTTTAGTATATGACATTATTTTTATGTACAGTGTTTCTTAGAAAAATAATTTCGATCAAGTATTCAATTTAATTGTGTACTACTTATTTTATTATTATTATTTGTCTTTGAAGAGAATGGCAATGACATATAGTGAAGATATTTGCCTTGCGGATAGTGCAAGTTCGCACGCCATTCTCAAAAATAATATATATTTTACCCATCTTGTGCCAAAAGAAGAATATGTTAATACTATTATTGGCTCAAGCAATGTGATTGAAGGCTCCGGAAGAGCTATAATTTTGTTTCCTAGAGGAACAAAATTCATAATAAATAATGCACTATTATCTATCAAGTCTCTAATAAACTTATTGAGCTTTAAAGATATTCGCCGAAATGGATATCATATTGAGACTATGAATGAGGGAAATTATGAGTACTTATATATCACAACTCATGATTTAAATAAAAAGGTTATATTAGAAAAGGTACACTCACTTTCATCTGGGTTATATTATACCAATATTAGTGCAATTGAATCACATGCCATTGTAAACCACAAGTTTACTAGCCCAAATGAATTCATAACTTGGCATGATAGATTGGGTCATCCAGGAACAACCATGATGCCGAGAATTATTGAAAACTCCCATGGACATTCACTAAAGAACCATAAAATTCTTAAATCTAGTGAATTTTTTTGTGCTGCATGTTCTTAGGGGAAGTTAATTTTAAAGCCATCACCAGTAAAGACTGGATTTGAGTCCCCTGAATTCCTAGAAAGGATTCAAGGCGATATATGTGAACCTATTCATCCACCATGTGGATCTTTTAGATATTTTATGATCCTAATAGACGCATCGTCGAGATGGTCTCATGTGTGCTTATTGTCTTCTCGCAACTTGGCGTTTGCGAGATTACTGGCTCAAATTATTCGATTAAAAGCACAATTTCCAGAAAATCCAATCAAAGCAATTCATCTTGATAATGCTGGTGAATTTACTTCCCAAGCTTTTGATGCTTATTGTATGGCTAATAGAATAAGTGTTGAACATCCAATAGCTTATGTTCACACACAAAATGGGTTAGCAGAATCACTTATTAAACGCCTCCAATTAATTGCTAGACCCTTACTTATGAGAACAAATCTCCCAACTTCGACTTGGGGGTATGCTATTCTACATGCTGCAGCACTTATTTGTTTGAGGCCAACGAGTTACCATCAGTTCTCTCCTATGCAATTAGCTTTTGGCCAGCAGCCAAATGTTTCCCATTTAAGAATATTCGGGTGTGCAGTGTATGTTCCTATTGCACCACCTTCTCACACCAAAATGGGACCCCAAAGAAAATTGGGGATATATGTTGGATATGATTCTCCCTCTATAGTAAGGTATCTTGAGATACAAACTGGGGATGTATTTAAAGCTTGGTTTGTGGATTGCCATTTTGATGAATCAAAATTTCCAACATTAGGGGGAGAGAATAAGCTTCCTGAAAAGGAATTTAATTGGAATGCATCATCCTTGATGCATTTAGATCTTCGATCAGGGAAATGTGAACTAGAAGTTCAAAAGATTATATATTTGCAAAGAATAGCAAATGAATTGCCTGATGCATTTTCCGATACAAAGAGGATAACCAAGTCTTATATACCAACAGAAAATGCCCTAATTCGAATTGATGTCCCAGTTGGACAAATTGCCACTGAAGCAAATTCACGCCAGAAGCGTGGCAGGCCTGTCGGTTCCAAAGACACAAATTCTCGAAAAAGAAAAGAGGTAAATACGATCCCTGTTGAAAAAGACATAGTAGAGACACCTGCAGTTGTCCAAAATTTTGATATAGTTTTAATGCCAGAAGATGTTCAGGTACCTGAAATTTGTGAAAATGACGAGTGGTGCACGAAATTGTGATCTCAGACAACGGCGCCAGTAACTCTGTACGCACGTCTTAATAAATCGTTTTTCATTCACAACTTCGATACAACTAACCAGCAAGTGCACTGGGTCGTCCAAGTAATAAACCTTACGTGAGTAAGGGTCGATCCCACGGAGATTGTTGGTATGAAGCAAGCTATGGTCACCTTGTAAATCTCAGTCAGGCGGATATAAAATAGTTATGGAGTTTTCGAAATTAAATAATAAGTAAACATAAAATAAGGATAGAAACACTTATGTAATTCATTGGTGAGAATTTCAGATAAGCGTATAGAGATGCTTTCGTTCCTCTGAATTTCTGCTTTCCTGCTGTCTTCATCCAATCAGTCTTACTCCTTTCCATGGCTGGCTTTATGTAAGGACATCACCGTTGTCAATGGCTACTTTTAATCCTCTCTGGAAAATGGTCCGATGCGCTGTCACTGCATGGCTAATCGTTTGGAGGCCTCACCTTTGTCAATGGCTGCATCCCATCCTCTTGTGAAAATGGTCCAAATGCTCTGTCATAGCATGGCTAATCATCTGAGGTTCTCGATCATACTGGAATAGGATTCACCTTCCTTTTGCGTCTGTCACTACGCCCAGCACTCGCGAGTTTGAAGTTCGTCACAGTCATTCAATCCCAGAGTCCTACTCGGAATACCACAGACAAGGTTTAGACTTTCCGGACTCTCATGAATGCCGCCATCAATCTAGCTTATACCACGAAGATTCTGATTAAGAGATCCAAGAGATACTCATTCAATCTAAGGTAGAACGAAAGTGGTTGTCAGGCACGCGTTCATAGGGAATGATGATGATTGTCACGTTCATCACATTCAGGTTGAAGTGCGAATGAATATCTTAGAAGCAGAATAAGTTGAATTGAATAGAAAAACAGTAGTACTTTGCATTAATCTTTGAGGAACAGCAGAGCTCCACACCTTAATCTATGGAGTGTAGAAACTCTACCGTTGAAAATACATAAGTAAAAGGTCCAGGCATGGCCAAATGGCCAGCCCCCAAAACGTGATCACAGGATCAAAAATACAATCCAGGATGTCTAATACAATAGTAAACAGTCCTATTTATACTAAACTAGTTACTAGGGTTTACAGAAGTAAGTAATTGATGCATAAATCCACTTCCGGGGCCCACTTGGTGTGTGCTTGGGCTGAGCTTGAATGTTACACGTGTAGAGGCTCTTTCTGGAGTTGAACGCCAGGTTGTAACGTATTTCTGGCGTTCAACTCTGGTTTGTGACGTGTTTCTGGCGTTTAACTCCAGACAGCAGCATAGAACTGGCGTTCAACGCCCTTTTACATCGTCTAAACTTGGCCGAAGTATGGACTATTATACATTGATGGAAAGCCCTGGATGTCTACTTTCCAACGCAATTAGAAGCGCGCCACTTTGAGTTCTGTAGCTCCAGAAAATCCACTTTGAGTGCAGGGAGGTCAGAATCCAACAGCATCAGCAGTCCTTCTTCTACCTCTGAATCTGATTTTTGCTCAAGTCCCTCAATTTCAGCCAGAAAATACCTGAAATCACAGAAAAACACACAAAATCATAGTAAAGTCCAGAAATGTGAATTTAACATAAAAACTAATGAAAATATCCCTAAAAGTAACTAGATCCTACTAAAAACATACTAAAAACAATGCCAAAAAGCGTATAAATTATCCGCTCATCACAACACCAAACTTAAATTGTTGCTTGTCCCCAAGCAACTGAAAATCAAATAGGATAAAAAAAAAGAATATACTATAAATTCCAAACTATCAATGAAACATAGCTCCAATCAAATGAGCGGGACTTATAGCTTTTTGCCTCTTGAATAGTTTTGGCATCTCATTTTATCCATTGAAGTTCAGAATGATTGGCATCTATAGGAACTCAGAGTTCAGATAGTGCTATTGATTCTCCTAGTTCAGTATGATGATTCTTGAACACAGCTATTTTATGAGTCTTGGCCGTGACCCTAAGCACTTTGTTTTCCAGTATTACCACCGGATACATAAATGCCACAGACACATAATTGGGTGAACCTTTTCAGATTGTGACTCAGCTTTGCTAAAGTCCCCAATTAGACGTGTCCAGGGTTCTTAAGCACACTCTTCTTTTGCTTTGGACCATGACTTTAACCGCTCAGTCTCAAGTTTTCACTTGACACCTTCACGCCACAAGCACATGGTTAGGGACAGCTTGGTTTAGCCGCTTAGGCCAGGATTTTATTCCTTTAGGCCCTCCTATCCATTGATGCTCAAAGCCTTGGGATCCTTTTTATTACCCTTGCCTTTTGGTTTTAAGGGCTACTGGCTTTTTGCTCTTGCCTCTTGGTTTTAAGAGCTTTGGCTTTTACTGCTTGCTTTTTCTTTTTCTTCCCTTTTTTTTCGCAAGCTTTGTTCTTTGCTGCTTTTTCTTGCTTCAAGAATCATTTTTATGATTTTTCAGATTATCAAATAACATGTCTCCTTGTCATCATTCTTTCAAGAGCCAACATATTTAACATTCTTAAACAACAAATTCAAAAGACATATGCACTATTCAAGCATTCATTCAGAAAACAAGAAGCATTGTCACCATATCAATATAATTAAACTAAGTTCAAGGATAAATTCGAAACTCATGTACTTCTTGTTCTTTTGAATTAAAACAGTTTTCATTTAAGAGAGGTGATGGATTCATAGGACATTCATAACTTTAAGACAAAGTTACTAAATACTAATGATCATGTAATGAAGACACAAACATGGATAAGCACTTAACATAGAGAAAACGAAAAACAGAGAATGTAAGAACAAGGAATGAGTCCACCTTAGTGATGGTGGCGTTTCCTTCTTGAGGAACCAATGATGTCCTTGAGCTCTTCTATGTCTCTTCCTTGTCTTTGTTGCTCCTCCCTCATTGCTTTTTGATCTTCTCTAATTTCATGAAGGATGATGGAGTGCTCTTGATGTTCCACCCTTAATTGTCCCATGTTGGAACTTAATTCTCCTAGGGAGGTGTTGATTTGCTCCTAATAGTTTTGTGGAGGAAGATGCATTTGAGGCATCTCCGGGATCTCATGGTGATGAGCTTCATGCGTCTCTTGAGATCCATGAATGGGCTCTTTTGCTTGCTCCATCCTTTTCTTAGTGATGGGCTTGTGAGATGAATCTTTCTATCTCCCATGGCTCAGAGGTGGAGGCAATTGCCTTCCCTTTTCTCTTTCTTGAGGTTTCTCTGGCCTTAGGTACCATTAATGGTAATGGAAAAATAAAAAGCTTATGCTTTTACCACACCAAACTTAGAATTTTGCTCGCCCTCGAGCAAGAGAAGAAAGAATAGAAGAAGAAGAAGACAAAAATTTGGAGGAGAGGAGGGAGAGGTGTATTCGGCCATATGGGTGGGATTGGGTGGGAAAGAGATGTTGACTTTTGAAGGTGGGTGGGTGTATGGATGTGAGTGGTAAATGGAAAACAGAAGGGATGACAATGAATGGAGAGAGAGAGAGGGTGAGGTAGGTGGGGATCCTGTGGTGTCCACAGATCCTGAGGTGTCAAGGATTTACATCCCTGCACCCATTAGGCATGTAAAATGCCCTTGCACACAACTCTGGGCGTTCAGCGCCAGATTGGTGCTTGTTCTGGGCGTTGAACGCCCATTTGTTGCCCATTTCTGGCGTTGAACGCCAGAACCATGCTTGTTCTGGGCGTTCAGCGCTAGCTCTTCTCCAGGGTGCAATTCTGGCGTTCAAATGCCCAGATGCTGCCCATTTTGGGCGTTCAGCGCTAGAACCATGCTCTGTTCTGGCGTTGAACGCCAGCCAGATGCTTCTTACTGGCGTTTAAACGCCAGTAAGGTCTTCCTCCAAGGTGTGATTTTTCTTCTGCTATTTTTGATTCCATTTTTAATTTTTATATTTATTTTGTGACTCCACATGATCATGAACCTAATAAAACATGAAAGAATAAGAAAAATAAAATTAGATAAAAATTGGGTTGCCTCCCAAAAAGTGCTTCTTTAATGTCAATAGCTTGACAGTGGGCTCTCATGGAGCCTCACAGATGTTCAGAGCATTGTTGAGACTCCCCAACACCAAACTTAGAGTTTGGATATGGGAGTTCAACACCAAACTTAGAGTTTGGTTGTGGCCTCCCAACACCAAACTTAGAGTTTGACTGTGGGGGCTCTAGTTGACTCTGTTTTGAGAGAAGCTTACTGTGCCTCTTTTCCATGTTTACAGAAGGATGTACTTGAGTTTTAAACTCAAGGGAGTCCCCATTCAATTGAAGGACTAGTTCACCTCTGTTAACATCAATCACAGCTCTTGCTGTGGCTAGGAAGGGTCTTCCAAGGATGATGGATTCATCATCATTCTTCCCAGTATCCAGGACTATGAAATCAGCAGGGATGTAAAGGCCTTCAACCTTTACTAACACGTCCTCTACTTGTCCATAAGCCTATTTTCTTGAATTGTCTGCCATCTCTAATGAGATTTTAGTGGCTTGCACCTCAAAGATTCCCAGTTTCTCTATTACAGAGAGGGGCATGAGGTTTATCCCTGAACCAAGGTCACACAGAGCCTTTTCAAAGATCATGTTGCCTATAGTACAAGGTATTACGAACTTTCCAGGATCCTGTTTCTTCTGAGGCAATGTCAGTTGATCCAGATCACTTAGTTCATTGGTGAACAAGGGAGGTTCATCTTCCCAAGTCTCAATACCAAATAATTTGGCATTCAGCTTCATGATTGCACCAAGGTACTTGGTAACTTGCTCTTCAGTAACATCCTCATTCTCTTCAGAAGAGGAATACTCATCAGAGCTCATGAATGGCATAAGGAGGTCCAATAGAATCTCTATGGTCTCTAGATGAGTCTCAGATTCCTTTGGTTCCTCAAAGGGAAACTCCTTATTGATCACTGGACGTCCCAGGAGGTCTTCCTCACTGGGATTTACGTCTTCCCTTTCCTCTCCAGGTTCGGCCGTGTTGACTATGTCAATGGCCTTGCACTCTCCTTTTGGATTTTCTTCTGTATTGCTTGGGAGAGTACTAGGAGGGATTTCAGTGATCCTTTTACTCAGCTGGCCCACTTGTGCCTCCAAATTTCTAATGGAGGACCTTGTTTCATTCATGAAACTTACAGTGGCCTTAGATAGATCAGAGACTAAGTTTGCTAAATTAGAAGTATTTTGTTCAGAGTTCTCTGTCTGTTGCTGAGCGGATGATGGAAAAGGTTTACTATTGTTAAACCTATTTCTTCCACCATTATTAAAGCCTTGTTGAGGCTTTTGATCCTTCCATGAGAGATTTGGGTGATTTCTCCATGAGAAGTTATAGGTGTTTCCATAAGGTTCACCCATGTAATTCACCTCTGCTATTGCAGGGTTTTCAGGATCATAAGCCTCTTCTTCAGAAGATGCCTCTTGAGTACTGTTGGATGCAGCTTGCATTCCATTCAGACTCTGAGAAATCATATTGACTTGCTGAGTCAATATTTTATTCTGAGCCAATATGGCATTCAGAGTATCAATTTCAAGAACTCCCTTCTTCATAGGCGTCCTATTATTCACAGGATTCCTTTCAGAAGTGTACATGAACTGGTTATTAGCAACCATGTCAATGAGTTCTTGAGCTTCTGCAGGCGTTTTCTTTAGGTGAATGGATCCACCTGCAGAAGTATCCAATGACTTCATAGCTAGTTCATAGAGGGATTCACCTTCTTTCTGTCTGAAGGTCTGAACATCCACTCTAAGCTTACTCAGCTTTTGAGGAGGAAAGAACTTGGCTAAGAAAGCCTTGACCAGCTTATCCCAAGAGTTCAGGCTATCCTTAGGTTGAGAGTCCAACCATACTCTAGCTCTGTCTCTTACAGCAAAAGGAAAAAGCATGAGCCTGTAGACTTCAGGATCTACTCCACTAGTCTTAATAGTATCACAGATCTGCAAGAATTCAGTTAAGAACTGAAAGGGATCTTCAGATGGAAGTCCATGGAACTTGCAGTTCTGCTGCATCAGAGAAACTAATTGAGGTTTCAGCTCAAAATTGTTTGCTCCAATGGCAGGAATGGAGATGCTTCTTCCATGTAAATTGGAATTAGGTGCAGTAAAGTCACCAAGCATCCTCCTTGCATTATTATTATTTTCGGCTGCCATCTCCTCTTCCTGTTCGAAAATTTCTGAAAGGTGCTTGCTGGATTGTTGTAATTTAGCTTCTCTTAGTTTTCTCTTCAGAGTCCTTTTAGGTTCTGGATCTGCTTCAACAAGAATGTTCTTGTCTTTGCTCCTGCTCATATGAAAAAGAGGGACAGAAAAATAATAATAGGGATCCTTTTTACCACAGTATAGAGGTCCCTGTGTGAGTAGAAGAAAAGAAAGAGATGAGAGAGAAAGAGAATTTTCGAAAATAATTTTTGAAAAAGAGTTAGTGATTTTCAAAAATTGTTTTTGAAAAAGGTTAGTAATTTTTCGAAAATTAAAATCAAAAATTAAAATAATTAATTAATCAAAAAGAAATTTTGAAAAAGAGGGAAGATATTTTCGAAAATTAGAGAGAGAGGGAGTTAATTAGGTAGTTTTGAAAAAGATAAGAAACAAACAAAAAGTTAGTTAGTTAGTTGAAACAAATTTGAAAATCAATTTTGAAAAGATAAGAAGATAAGAAGTTAGAAAGGATATTTTAAAATCAAATTTTTGAAAAAGATATGATTTTGAAAAAGATAAGATAGAAAGATATTTTTGAAAAGATATGATTGAAATTAGTTTTGAAAAAGATTTGATTTTTAAAATCACAATTAATGACTTGATTCACAAGAAATCACAAAATATGATTCTAGAACTTAAAGTTTGAATCTTTCTTAACAAGCAAGTAACAAACTTGAAATTTTTGAATCAAAATATTAATTGATGATGTTATTTTTGAAAATTAGGAGATAAAGATAAGAAAAAGATTTTTGAAAAATATTTTTAAAATTTTCAAAAATAAATAAGAAAAATGAAAAAGATTTGATTTTTGAAAAAGATTTTGAAAAAGATAAGATTTTTAAATTGAAAATTTGATTTGACTCATAAAAACAACTAGATTTTAAAAAGTTTTGAAAAAGTCAACTCAAATTTTCGAAATTTATGAGTGAAAAAGGGAAAGATATTTTTTTTTATTTTTGAATTTTTAATGATGAGAGGGAAAAACATGAAAAAGACTCAATGCATGCAAATTTTAGATCAAAACAATGAATGCATGCAAGAATGCTATGAATGTCAAGATGAACACCAAGAACACTATGAAGATCATGATGAACATCAGAACATATTTTTGAAAATTTTATATGCAAAGAAAACATGCAAGACACCAAACTTAGAAATCTTTCATGTTTAGACACTATGAATGCAACAATGCACATGAAAAACAAGAAAAGATGCAAAACAAGAAAACATCAAGATCAAACAAGAAGACTTACCAAGAACAACTTGAAGATCATGAAGAACACCATGAATGCATGAATTTTTCGAAAAATGCAAGATGAACATGCAATTGACACCAAACTTTAAATCTGACTCAAGACTCAAACAAGAAATACAAAATTTTTTTTTATTTTTATGATTTTATGAATTTTTTTATATTTTCTTTTAATTAACTTTTTTTTCGAAAATCATTTTGAAAAAGAAAAATAAGGATTCCAAAAATTTTAATATGAATTCCAGGAATCTTATGCTCTTTAAACTAAAGCTCCAATCAAAGGGTCAGGCATGGCTTAATAGCCAGCCAAGCTTTAGTATGTAACTCAGACATGACACGCCTGACATTCCCTATCCAGAAGAATTAGACATGGCTTTACAGCCAGCCATGCTTCAACATGCTTCATGAAACACTAGAATTCATTCTTAAAAATTCTGAAGAAAAATATATTTTTGAAAACATTTTTATTTTAAAAAATTTTTTCGAAAACAAAGGAGAAATTTTTGAAAGATTTTTGAAATTTTTTTTTGAAAATAAAACAAAAAAGAAAATTACCTAATCTGAGCAACAAGATGAACCGTCAGTTGTCCAAACTCGAACAATCCCCGGCAACGGCGCCAAAAACATGGTGCACGAAATTGTGATCTCAGGCAACGGCGCCAGAAACTCTGTACGCACGTCTTAATAAATCGTTTTTCATTCACAACTTCGATACAACTAACCAGCAAGTGCACTGGGTCGTCCAAGTAATAAACCTTACGTGAGTAAGGGTCGATCCCACGGAGATTGTTGGTATGAAGCAAGCTATGGTCACCTTGTAAATCTCAGTCAGGCGGATATAAAATAGTTATGGAGTTTTCGAAATTATATAATAAGTAAACATAAAATAAGGATAGAAACACTTATGTAATTCATTGGTGAGAATTTCAGATAAGCGTATAGAGATGCTTTCGTTCCTCTGAATTTCTGCTTTCCTGCTGTCTTCATCCAATCAGTCTTACTCCTTTCCATGGCTGGCTTTATGTAAGGACATCACCATTGTCAATGGCTACTTTTAATCCTCTCTGGAAAATGGTCCGATGCGCTGTCACTGCATGGCTAATCGTCTGGAGGCCTCACCCTTGTCAATGGCTGCATCCCATCCTCTTGTGAAAATGGTCCAAATGCTCTGTCACAGCACGGCTAATCATCTGAGGTTCTCGATCATACTGGAATAGGATTCACCCTCCTTTTGCGTCTGTCACTACGCCCAGCACTCGCGAGTTTGAAGTTCGTCACAGTCATTCAATCCCAGAGTCCTACTCGGAATACCACAGACAAGGTTTAGACTTTCCGGACTCTCATGAATGCCGCCATCAATCTAGCTTATACCACGAAGATTCTGATTAAGAGATCCAAGAGATACTCATTCAATCTAAGGTAGAACGGAAGTGGTTGTCAGGCACGCGTTCATAGGGAATGATGATGATTGTCACGTTCATCACATTCAGGTTGAAGTGCGAATGAATATCTTAGAAGCGGAATAAGTTGAATTGAATAGAAAAACAGTAGTACTTTGCATTAATCTTTGAGGAATAGCAGAGCTCCACACCTTAATTTATGGAGTGTAGAAACTCTACCGTTGAAAATACATAAGTGAAAGTCCTATTTATACTAAACTAGTTACTAGGGTTTACAGAAGTAAGTAATTGATGCATAAATCCACTTCCGGGGCCCACTTGGTGTGTGCTTGGGCTGAGCTTGAATGTTACACGTGCAGAGGCTCTTTCTAAGTTGAACGCTAGGTTGTAACGTATTTCTGGCGTTCAACTCTGGTTTGTGACGTATTTCTGGCGTTTAACTCCAGACAGCAGCGTAGACTGGCGTTCAACACCCTTTTACGTCATCTAAACCTGGCCGAAGTATGGACTATTATATATTGATGGAAATCCCTGAATGTCTACTTTCCAACGCAATTGGAAGTGCGCCATTTTGAGTTCTGTGGCTCCAAAAAATCTACTTTGAGTACAGGAAGGTCAGAATCCAACAGCATCAGCAGTCCTTCTTCTACCTCTGAATCTGATTTTTGCTCAAGTCCCTCAATTTCAGCCAGAAAATACCTGAAATCACAGAAAAACACACAAACTCATAGTAAAGTCCAGAAATGTGAATTTAACATAAAAACTAATGAAAATATCCCTAAAAGTAACAAGATTCTACTAAAAACATACTAAAAACAATGCCAAAAAGCGTATAAATTATCCGCTCATCAACGAGATCTCGATAAATTATGTCTTTACAGGAGAGAAATGGGACCGAAATAAGAAAATTGTCAATGAAATATTTGCATATAATGTGGTATTAAATATCATGCATGAAAGTAAGGATCTTGAGCCAAGATCAGTCGAAAAATGTCGACAAAGGAATGATTGGCCAAAATGGGAAGAAGCCATGAAGGCTGAGTTAGACTCACTTGCAAAACGTGAAGTTTCTGGACCTGTAGTCTGTACACCAGAAGATGTAAAACCTGTTGGATACCGATGGATATTTGTGAGAAAACGAAATGAGAAAAATGAAGTTGTGCGCTACAAAGCCCAACTTGTGGCACAAGGTTTCTCACAAAGACCCGGTATAGATTATGAAGAAACGTATTCTCCTGTAGTGGATGCGATAACATTGCGTTATTTGGTCAGTTTATCTGCATATCATAAACTGCATATGCATTTAATAGATGTGGTAACAGCCTATATATACGGCTCATTAGATCATGATATCTATATGAAAGTCCCTGAAGGATGATGAGCGGATAATTTATACGCTTTTTGGCATTGTTTTTAGTATGTTTTTAGTAGGATCTAGTTACTTTTAGGGATGTTTTCATTAGTTTTTATGTTAAATTCACATTTCTGCACTTTACTATGAGTTTGTGTGTTTTTCTGTGATTTCAGGTATTTTCTTGCTGAAATTGAGGGACTTGAGCAAAAATCAGATTCAGAGGTAGAAGAAGGGCTGCTGATGCTGTTGGATTCTGACCTCCCTGCACTCAAAGTGGATTTTCTGGAGCTACAGAACTCAAAATGGCGCGCTTCAAATTGCTTTGGAAAGTAGACATCCAGGGCTTTCCAGAAATATATAATAGTCCATACTTTGGCTGCGTTTAGACGACGCAAAAGGGCGTTGAACGCCAGTTCTACGCTGCAGTCTGGAGTTAAACGCCAGAAACACGTCACAAACCAGAGTTGAACGCCAGAAACACGTTACAAACTGGCGTTCAACTCCAAGAATGACCTCTCCACGTGTAAACTTCAAGCTCAGCCGAAGCACACACCAAGTGGGCTCCGAAAGTGGATTTATGCATCAATTACTTACTTCTGTAAACCCTAGTAACTAGTTTAGTATAAATAGGACTTTTTACTATTGTATTAGGGATCTTTGATCAGTTTTATGCTATCTTAGACTTTCATGGGGGCTGGCCATTCGGCCATGCCTGGACCATTATCACTTATGTATTTTCAAATGGTAGAGTTTCTGCACTCCATAGATTAAGGTGTAGAGCTCTGCTGTTCCTCATGATTTAATGCAAAGTACTACTATTTTCTATTCAATTCAACTTATTCCGCTTCTAAGATATCCATTCGCACCCAAGAACATGATGAATGTGATGATTATGTGACGCTCATCATCATTCTCACTTATGAACACGTGCCTGACAAACACTTCCGTTCTACATGCAACCAAGCTAGAATGAGTATCTCTTAGATATCTAATACAGGGGACCGAGTCCGAGTTATTAGTATCTTCGTGGTATAAGTTAGAACCCATGGATGGCCATTCCTGAGATCCGGAAAGTCTAAACCTTGTCTGTGGTATTCCGAGTAGGATCTGGGAAGGGATGGCTGTGACGAACTTCAAACTCGCGAGTGCTGGGCGTAGTGACAGACGCAAAAGGATAGTAAATCCTATTCCAGTATGATCAAGAACCTCCAGATGATTAGCCATGCCGTGACAGAGCATTTGGACCATTTTCACAGAGAGGATGGGATGTAGCCATTGACAACGGTGATGCCCTTACAGAAAGCTTGCCATGGAAAGGAGTAAGACTGATTGGATGAAGACAGCAGGAAAGCAGAGATTCAGAGGAGCGAAAGCATCTCTATACGCTTGTATGAAATTCTCACCAATGAATTACATAAGTATTTCTATCTTTATTTTCTATTTATTTATTATTATTATTCGAAAACTCCATAACCATTTGATATCTGCCTGACTGAGATTAACAAGATGACCATAGCTTGCTTCATACCAACAATCTCCGTGGGTTCGACCCTTACTCACGTAAGGTTTTATTACTTGGATGACCCAGTGCACTTGCTGGTTAGTTGTGCGAAGTTGTGAAGTTATGTTTGGACCATGGTATTGTGCACCAGTTATTGGCGCCATTGCCAAAGAGAGAACGAACAACAAATTTTACAACCTCAGAGTAACAATTTTGCATACCAAGTTTTTGGCGCCGTTGCCGGGGATTGTTCGAGTTTGGACAACTGACGGTTCATCGTGTTGCTCAGATTGGGTAATTTTCTTCTTATTTTATTTTCAAAAAGTTTTCAAAAAAATTTTCAAAAATCTTTCAAAAATTTTCTTCTTATTTTATTTTCAAAAATCTTTCAAAAATTTTCTTCTTATTTTATTTTCGAAAATTATTTCAGAATTTTTAAGAATGAATTCTAGTGTTTCATGAAGCATGTTGAAGCCTGGCTGGCTGTAAAGCCATGTCTAAATTCTTTTGGACTGAGGCTTTCAAACCATCATCACAAGAGCAAGCTAGCTGTTCCTAATCCACCTGCTGTTGTATGACTGATTTGTATCTTCTAAAGCTTGGCTGGCTATTAAGCCATGTCTAACCCTCAGATTGGAGCTTTAGACTAAGAGTGCAAGATTCTTGGAATTCATATTAAAAATTTTGAAATCCTTATTTTCTTTTTCAAATAATTTTCGAAAAATACAAAAAAAAATTTATAAAATCATAAAAATAAAAAATATTTTGTGTTTCTTGTTTGAGTCTTGAGTCAATTTTTAAGTTTGGTGTCAATTGCATTTTTTCTAAAAAAAAAAATTTTTTATGCATTTTTCGAAAATTCATGCATTCATAGTGTTCTTCACGATCTTCAAGTTGTTCTTGGCCAGTCTTCTTGTTTGATCTTTATATTTTCTTGTTTTGTGTCTTTTCTTGTTTTTCATATGCATTCTTGCATTCATAGTGTCTATGCATGAAAAATCTCTAAGTTTGGTGTCTTGCATGTTTTTTTTTCATTAAAAATTTTCAAAAATAAGTCTTGATGTTCATCTTGATCTTCAAAGTGTTCTTGGTGTTCATCTTGACATTCATAGTGTTCTTGCATGCATTCATTGTTTTGATCTAAAAATTCTCATGCATTGAGTCATTTTCATATTTTTCTCTTTCATCATTAAAAATTCAAAATTCAAAAAAATATCTTTCCCTTTTTCACTCATAAATTTTCGAAAATTTGAGTTGACTTTTTCAAAAAATTTTAAAATTTAGTTGTTTCTTATGAGTCAAATCAAATTTTCAATTTAAAAATCTTATCTTTTCAAAATCTTTTTTAAAAATCAAATCTTTTTCAAAATTTCTTTCTAATATTTTTGAAAATTTTTCAAATTAATTTTCAAAAATCTTTTTCTTAATTTTATCTCATAATTTTCGAAAATATTATCAACAATTAATGTTTTGATTCAAAAATTTCAAGTTTGTTACTTGCTTGTTAAGAAAGATTCAAACTTTAAGTTCTAGAATCATATCTTGTGATTTCTTGTGAATCAAGTCATTAATTGTGGTTTTAAAAATCAAATCTTTTTCAAAACTAATTTCAATCATATCTTTTCAAAAATATCTTTTTATCTTATCTTTTTCAAAATCATATCTTTTTAATCATATCTCTTCATATCATATCTTTTTCAAAAATCTGATTTTAAAATATCTTTTCCAACTTCTTATCTTCTTATCTTTTCAAAATTGATTTTCAAATCTTTTTCAACTAACTAATTAACTTTTTGTTTGTTTCTTATCTCTTTCAAAACTACCTAACTAACTGTCCCTCTCTAATTTTCGAAAATACCTCCCTCTTTTTCAAAAATTCTTTTTAATTAATTATGTTTAATTTTTTAATTTTAATTTTAATTTTATCTTAATTTTCGAAAATCATTAACTCTTTTTCAAAATTTATTTTTCGAATTCTCTCTCTCCCATCTCCTTCTATTTATTCATTACTTACTAATACTTCTCTTCATCTCATATCTCTGTTATCCTCACCCTTGTGTTTGGATTCTCCTCCCTTCTCTTTCCTTACATTACATTCTTTCCTTCTTCTACTCACCCAAAGGAATCTCTATACTGTGACATAGAGGATTTCATATTTTCTTTGTTATTCCCTTCTTTGTCATATGAGCAGGAGTAAGGACAAGAACATTCTTGTTGAAGCAGATCCTGAACCTGAAAGGACTCTGAAAAGGAAACTAAGAGAAATTAAAATACAACAATCCAGAGACAACCTTACAGGAATTTTCGAACAAGAAGAGGAGATGGCAGCCAAAAATAATAATAATGCAAGGAGGATGCTTGGTGACTTTACTGCACCTAATTCCAATTTACATGGAAGAAGCATCTCCATTCCTGCCATTGGAGCAAACAACTTTGAGCTGAAACCTCAATTAGTTTTTCTGATGCAACAAAACTGCAAGTTTCATGGACTTCCATCTGAAGATCCTTTTCAGTTCTTAACTGAATTCTTGCAGATATGTGATACTATTAAGACTAATGGAGTAGATCCTGAAGTCTACAGGCTCATGCTTTTCCCTTTTGCTGTGAGAGACAAAGCTAGAATATGGTTGGATTCTCAACCTAAAGATAGCCTGAACTCTTGGGATAAGCTGGTCAATGCTTTCTTAGCCAAGTTCTTTCCTCCTCAAAAGCTGAGTAAGCTTAGAGTAGATGTTCAAACCTTTAGACAGAAAGAAGGTGAATCCCTCTATGAAGCTTGGGAGAGATACAAGGAACTGACCAAAAAGTGTCCTTCTGACATGCTTTCAGAATGGACCATCCTGGATATATTCTATGATGGTCTGTCTGAATTAGCTAAGATGTCATTGGATACTTCTGCAGGTGGATCCATTCACCTAAAGAAAACGCCTGCAGAAGCTCAAGAACTCATTGACATGGTTGCTAACAACCAGTTCATGTACACTTCTGAGAGGAATCCTATGAGTAATAGGACGCCTCAGAAGAAGGGAGTTCTTGAAATTGATACTCTAAATGCCATATTGGCTCAGAATAAAATATTGACTCAGCAAGTCAATATGATTTCTCAGAGTCTGAATGGAATGCAAGCTGCATCCAACAGTACTCAAGAGGCATCTTCTGAAGAAGAAGCTTATGATCCTGAGAACCCTGCAATAGCAGAGGTAAATTATATGGGTGAACCTTATGGAAACACCTATAACCCCTCATGGAGAAATCACCCAAATTTCTCATGGAAGGATCAACAAAAGCCTCAACAAGGCTTTAATAATGGTGGAAGAAATAGGTTTAGCAATAGCAAGCCTTTTCCATCATCCACTCAGCAACAGACAGAGAACTCTGAACAAAATACCTCTAATTTAGCAAACTTAGTCTCTGATCTATCTAAGGCCACTTTGAGTTTCATGAATGAAATAAGGTCCTCCATTAGAAATTTGGAGGCACAAGTGGGCCAGCTGAGTAAGAAGATCACTGAAACCCCTCCTAGTGCTCTCCCAAGCAATACAGAAGAAAATCCAAAAGGAGAGTGCAAGGCCATTGATATAACCATCATGGCCGAATCCAAGGAGGAAGGGGAGGATGTGAATCCCAAGGAGGAAGACCTCTTGGGACGTCCAGCGATCAACAAGGAGTTTCCCTTTGAGGAACCAAAGGACTCTGAGGCTCATCTAGAGACCATAGAGATTCCATTGAACCTCCTTACACCCTTCATGAGCTCTGATGAGTATTCTTCTTCTGAAGAGAATGAGGATGTTACTGAAGAGCAAGTTGCCAAGTTGCTTGGTGCAATCATGAAGTTGAATGCCAATTTATTTGGTAGTGAGACTTGGGGAGATGAACCTCCCCTGTTCACCAATGAACTAAATGCATTGGATTAACTAAGATTGCCTCAGAAGAAACAGGATCCTGGAAAGTTCCTAATACCTTGTACCGTAGGCACCATGACCTTGGAGAAGGCTCTATGTGACCTTGGGTCAGGAATAAACCTCATGCCACTCTCTATAATGGAGAAACTGGGAATCTTTGAGGTACAAGCTGCTAAAATCTCATTAGAGATGGCAGACAATTCTAGAAAACAGGCTTATGGACAAGTAGAGGACATATTAGTAAAGGTTGAAGGCCTTTACATCCCTACTGATTTCATAGTCCTAGATACTGGGAAGGATGAGGATGAATCCATCATCCTTGGAAGACCCTTCCTAGCCACAGCAAGAGCTGTGATTGATGTTGATAGAGGTGAACTAGTCCTTCAATTGAATGAGGACTCCCTTGTGTTTAAAACTCAAGGACATCCTTCTGTAAACATGGAAAAGAGGCACAGTAAGCTTCTCTCAGTACAGAGTCAACTAAAGCCCCCTCAGTCAAACTCTAAGTTTGGTGTTGGGAGGCCTCAGCCAAACTCTAAGTTTGGTGTTGAACTCCCATATCCAAACACTAAGTTTGGTGTTGGGAGTCTACAAAATTGACCTGATCACCTGTGTGGCTCCATGAGAGCCCACTGTCAAGCTATTGACATTAAAGAAGCGCTTGTTGGGAGGCAACCCAATTTTTATTTATCTAATTTTATTTTTATTTTCATTGTTCTTTCATGTTTTATTAGGTTCATGATCATGTGGAATCACAAAATAAATACAAAAATTAAAAACAGAATAAAAAAACAGCAGAAAAAAATCACACCCTAGAGGAAGGACTTACTGGCGTTTAAACGCCAGTAAGGAGCATCTGGCTGGCGTTCAACGCCAGAACAGAGCATGGATCTGGCGTTGAACGCCCAAAACAAGAAGCATCCTGGCGTTCAGACGCCAGGAATGCACACTGAGAAAAGCTGGCGCTGAACGCCAGAAACAAGCATGAAGCTGGCGTTCAACGCCAGAAACATGCTGCAGATGGGCGCTGAACGCCCAGAACAAGCATCAATTCGGCGTTTAAACGCCAGAATTGTATGCAAAGGCATTTTACATGCCTAATTGGTGCAGGGATGCAATTCCTTGACACCTCAGGATCTGTGGACCCCACAGGAAACGCCGAATTGATGCAAAGGCATTTTACATGCCTAATTGGTGCAGGGATGCAATTCCTTGACACCTCAGGATCTGTGGACCCCACAGGATCATCTCAGCATCTGTGGACCCCACAGGATCCCCAATAAACACCCTTCCCCAAAACCCTTCACCAATCACCTCAAGCTCTCTTCCCTATTACCTATTCACCACTCACATCCACCTACTCTTCCCCATAAACCTACTTCATACACCCCACCTACCTTCAAAATTTAAAATCACTTTCCCACCCAAACCCACCCTAAATGGTCGAACCTAACCCCTCTCCCTCCACTATATAAACCCCTCCATTCTTCTTCATTTTCACACAACACAACCCCCTCCTCCTCTTCTTGGCCGAAAAACATCTCTCTCTCCCTCTCCTCCATTTCTTCTTCTTCTTCATCTATTCTTTCTTTTCTTGCTCAAGGGCGAGCAATATTCTAAGTTTGGTGTGGTAAAAGCATAAAGCTTTTTGTTTTTCCATTACCATTGATGGCACCTAAGACCGGAGAATCCTCTAGAAAAGGGAAAGGGAAGACAAAAGCTTCCACCTCCGAGTCATGGAAGATGGAAAGATTCATCTCCAAAGCCCATCAAGACCACTTCTATGATGTTGTGGCCAAGAAGAAGGTGATCTCCGAGGTCCCTTTCAAACTCAAGAGAAATGAGTATCCGAAAATCCGACATGAAATCCAAAGAAGAGGTTGGGAAGTTCTAACAAAACCCATCCAACAAGTTGGAATTCTAATAGTTTAAGAGTTCTATGCAAATGCATGGATCACTAGGAACCATGATCAAAGTAAGAACCCGAACCCAAAGAATTATCTCACCATGGTTCGGGGGAAATACTTAGATTTTAGTCTAAAAAATGTGAGGTTGGCGTTTAACTTGCCTATGATACAAGGAGATGCACACCCCTACACTAGAAGGGTCAACTTTGATCAAAGGTTGGACCAAGTCCTCATGGACATATGTGTGGAAGGAGCTCAATGGAAGATTGACTCAAAAGGCAAACCAGTTCAACTTAGAAGACTGGACCTCAAGCCTGTGGCTAGAGGATGGTTGGAGTTCATCCAACGCTCCATCATTCCCACTAGTAACCGATCCGAAGTTACTGTGGATCGAGCCATCATGATTCATAGCATCATGATTGGAGAGGAAGTAGAAGTTCATGATGTCATCTCCCTTGAACTCTACAAAATAGCCGAAAAGCCCTCCCCCTTGGCAAGGCTAGCTTTCCCTCATCTTATTTGCCATCTATGTTACTCAGCTGGAGCTTTCATAGAAGGAGACATTCCCATTGAGGAAGAGAAGCCCATCACTAAGAAAAGGATGGAGCAAACAAGAGAGCCCACTCATGGAGCTCAAGAAACACGTGAGGAAGCTCATCATCAAGAAATCCCTGAGATACCTCAAGGGATGCACTTTCCTCCACAGAATTTTTGGGAGCAAATCAACACCTCCCTAGGAGAACTAAGTTCCAACATGGGACAACTAAGGGTGGAACATCAAGATCACTCCATCATCCTCCATGAAATTAGAGAAGATCAAAGAGCTATGAGAGAAGAGCAACAAAGACAAGGAAGAGACATAGAAGAGCTCAAGGACATCATTGGTTCCTCAAGGAGAAAACGCCACCATCACTAAGGTGGACTCATTCCTTGTTCTTAAACTTTCTGTTTTTCATTTTCTTATGTTAAATGTTTATCTATGTTTGTGTCTTTATTACATGATCATTAGTGTCTAAGTGTCTATGCCTTAAAGTAGTGAATATGAATCCATCACCTCTCTTAAATGGAAAAATGTTTTAATTACAAAAGAACAAGAAGTACATGAGTTTCAAATTTATCCTTGAACTTAGTTTAATTATTTTGATGTGGAGACAATACTTTTTGTTTTCTGAATGAATGCTTGAACAGTGCATATGTCTTTTGAAGTTGATGTTTTAGAATGTTAAATATGTTGGCTCTTGAAAGAATGATGAACAGGAGACATGTTATTTGATAATCTGAAAAATCATAAAAATGATTCTTGAAGCAAGAAAAAGCAGTGAATACAAAAGCTTGCAGAAAAAAATGGCGAAAAAAAATAAAAAAGAGAAAAAGCAAGCAGAAAAGCCAAAAGCTCTTAAAACCAAAAGGCAAGAGCAAAAAGCCAATAACCCTTAAAACCAAAAGGCAAGGGTAAATAAAAAGGATCCCAAGGCTTTGAACATCAGTGAATAGGAGGGTCTAAAGGAATAAAATCCTGGCCTAAGCGGCTAAACCAAGCTGTCTCTAACCATGTGCTTGTGGCGTGAAGGTGTCAAGTGAAAACTTGAGACTGAGCGGTTAAAGTCAAGGTCCAAAGCAAAAGAAGAGTGTGCTTAAGAACCCTGGACACCTCTAATTGGGGACTTTATCAAAGCTGAGTCACAATCTGAAAAGGTTCACCCAATTATGTGTCTGTGGCATTTATGTATCCGGTGGTAATACTGGAAAACAAAGTGCTTAGGGCCACGGCCAAGACTCATACAGTAGTTGTGTTCAAGAATCAACATACTGAACTAGGAGAATCAATAACACTATCTGAACTCTGAGTTCCTATAGATGCCAATCATTCTGAACCTCAATGGATAAAGTGAGATGCCAAAACTATTCAAGAGGCAAAAAGCTACAAGTCCCGCTCATCTGATTGGAGCTATGTTTCATTGATAGTTTGGAATTTATAGTATATTCTCTTCTTTTTATCCTATTTGATTTTCAGTTGCTTGGGGGACAAGCAACAATTTAAGTTTGGTGTTGTGATGAGCGGATAATTTATACACTTTTTGGCATTGTTTTTAGTATGTTTTTAGTAGGATCTAGTTACTTTTAGGGATGTTTTCATTAGTCTTTATGTTAAATTCACATTTCTGGACTTTACTATGAGTTTGTGTGTTTTTTTGTGATTTCAGGTATTTTCTGGCTGAAAATGAGGGACTTGAGCAAAAGTCAGATTCAGAGGTAGAAGAAGGACTGCTGATGCTGTTGGATTCTGACCTCCCTGCACTCAAAGTGGATTTTCTGGAGCTACAGAACTCAAAATTGCGCGCTTCCAATTGCGTTGGAAAGTATACATCCAGGGCTTTCCAGCAATATAATAGTCCATACTTTGGCCGAGTTTAGACGACGCAAAAGGGCGTTGAACGCCAGTTCTACGTTGCAGTCTGGAGTTAAACGCCAGAAACACGTCACAAACCAGAGTTGAACGCCAGAAACACGTTACAAACTGGCGTTCAACTCCAAGAATGACCTCTCCACGTGTAAACTTCAAGCTCAGCCCAAGCACACACCAAATAGGCCCCGGAAGTAGATTTTTGCATCAATTACTTACTTCTGTAAACCCTAGTAACTAGTTTAGTATAAATAGGACTTTTTACTATTGTATTAGGGATCTTTGATCAGTTTTATGCTATCTTAGACTTTCATGGGGGCTGGCCATTTGGCCATGCCTGGACCATTATCACTTATGTATTTTCAAACGGTAGAGTTTCTGCACTCCATAGATTAAGGTGTGGAGCTCTGCTGTTCCTCATGATTTAATGCAAAGTACTACTATTTTCTATTCAATTCAACTTATTCCGCTTCTAAGATATCCATTTGCACCCAAGAACATGATGAATGTGATGATTATGTGACACTCATCATCATTCTCACTTATGAACGCGTGCCTGACAAACACTTCCGTTCTACATGCAACCAAGCTAGAATGAGTATCTCTTAGATATCTAATACAGGGGACCGAGTCCGAGTTATTAGTATCTTCGTGGTATAAGTTAGAACCCATGGATTGCCATTCCTGAGATCCAGAAAGTCTAAACCTTGTCTGTGGTATTCCGAGTAGGATCTGGGAAGGGATGGCTGTGACGAACTTCAAACTCGCGAGTGCTGGGCGTAGTGACAGACGCAAAAGGATAGTAAATCCTATTCCAGTATGATCAAGAACCTCCAGATGATTAGCCATGCCGTGACAGAGCATTTAGACCATTTTCACAGAGAGGATCGGATGTATCCATTGACAACGGTGATGCCCTTACAGAAAGCTTGCCATGGAAAGGAGTAAGACTGATTGGATGAAGACAGCAGGAAAGCAGAGATTCAGAGGAACGAAAGCATCTCTATACGCTTGTCTGAAATTCTCACCAATGAATTACATAAGTATTTCTATCTTTATTTTCTGTTTATTTATTATTATTATTCAAAAACTCCATAACCATTTGATATCCGCCTGACTGAGATTAATAAGATGACCATAGCTTGCTTCATACCAACAATCTCCGTGGGATCGACCCTTACTCACATAAGGTTTTATTACTTGGACGACCCAGTGCACTTGCTGGTTAGTTGTCCGAAGTTGTGAAGTTATGTTTGGACCATGGTATTGTGCACCAGTTATTGGCGCCATTTCCAGGGAGAGAACGAACAAAAAATTTTACAACCTCAGAGTAACAATTTCGCATACCGAAGGACTAAAGATATCTAAACCATCCAATGAATATTCGCAAGTGTTATACTCAGTCAAATTGCAAAGATCTTTATATGGTCTAAAGCAATCTGGACGAATGTGGTATAGTCGTCTTATTGAGTATCTGGCCAAAAATGGATTCAAGAATGATGATATCTGTCCATGTGTTTTCATAAAAAAATCTGCATCTGGATTCATTATAATTGCTGTGTACATTGATGATTTAAATATCATTGGAACTCCTGAAGAGATTCCAACAATTATAAAAACTCTAAAAGAAGAGTTTGAGATGAAAGATCTTGGAAAGACTAAATTTTGTCTCGGCCTGCAGATCGAGAATATAAAAAATGGGATCTTTTTTCATCAAACAACATACACAGAAAAAATCTTGAAGAGATTTTATATGTATAAGTCACATCCATTAAGTACCCCAATGATTGTAAGGTCTTTGGATGTGGAAAAGGATCAATTCTGCCCTAAAGAAGAAAATGAAGATATCCTTGGTCCTGAAGTACCATATCTTAGTGCCATTGGAGCACTAATGTATCTTGCTAATAATACAAGACCCGATATATCATTTACTGTGAATTTACTAGCAATATATAGTTCCTCTCCAACCAGAAGACATTGGAATAGAATCAAACAAATCTTTTGATTTCTTCATAGAACTGGTTGATATGGGATTGTTTTATCCTTATGGATCCAAGTCACAACTAGTTGGCTATATAGATGCTGGATACTTGTCTGATCCACATAAAGGGAGATCTCAAATAGGATATCTGTTTACATACGGTGGAACAGCTATATCATGGAGGTCTACAAAACAGACGATTACAGCAACATCCTCTAATCATGCCGAAATACTAGCGATTCATGAAGCAAGTCGCGAGTGTTTTTGGCTCAGGAGTTTGATCCAATATATTCTGTCATCATGTAGACTGATTGATCATAAGATAGCTCCAACTATCCTGTTTGAAGATAATACAGCATGCATTACTCAACTTAAAGGCGGATACATTAAAGGTGATAGAACAAAGCATATTTCTCCCAAATTCTTCTTCACTCATGATCTTCAAAATCAAGGAACAATTGATATCCAACAGATCCGATCAAGTAATAATCTGGCATATTTATTCACAAAGTCACTCCCAAAATCCTCCTTTGAAAGATTGGTACATGAGATTGGGATGCGCCGATTTCGAGACATTAAATGATGTCGACAAGAGGGGGAGACTGTACTCTTTTTTTCTTTGGTCAGGTTTTTTTTCTATTGGGTTTTTCTTGACAAGGTTTTTAATGAGGCAGTCTCCATCACAAAGGATATTGTACTCTTTTTCCTTCACTAAAGTTTTTTCCTATTGGATTTTTCTTTAGTAAGGTTTTAACGAGGCATAATCTTAAATGGGCATCCAAGAGGGAGTGTTGTGATAAGAATGAGTATGTGGATGCCATTTATTATGGACGGCTCACACATTCTCAAAACTGATTACATTAAAGAGGTGTTTGAAAGTGTAAACATTTCACCTCTATAAATAAGAAAATGTAATTGTACATACCCAACAACAACATAAATAAAAGCACTTCTCGCTTTTCTTTTCATATTCTACTAATACAATATCAATATATTATAGGAAATACTTCACGTGCGCCACGGTACGGGATTAGAGTTTCAAAACTCCAATGTCTAAAAGCGTTCAGATTTAATATAAAAAATTTCATTGACTAAGATGAAGCAAAACTTTGATATTGTGGACTCAGGTTAGGTGGGATGTAGCGTGGAGATTTGACTGGTCGTGAAAGTGAGTTGTTAACCCAATGTTAAAGGCCAGATTTGGCCAAATTTTAATTGAGTGAACTGACGGGATTTGTAGCCGGCTACCCTAACAGCTGCATGGCCTTAGGCTTCCGGACATGGACATTGAGGTCCGATTAATCATGGGCCCTTTAATGACATATTGAGGTAAAACCCAAAAAAATAAAAAAAAAAAAGAGAAATTGAGGTGGGCTTGTGGGACATGGTTTATTTTTTAGAAATGGAATATTTTAATAATTTGTAACTCGTGTTAAAGGAAAGTGTTCTTTTCATATGGCTAAGATGATCAAACCAAAAAAAGAAATTAAATTTAAAAAATCAGAATTGAGACTGAAAAAACATTGTGAAAAATAATAACAAGAATAACACAATGACATATGTTAACAAAAAAAGATTAAACACAATCTTACTTGATTTTTGTAATATATCAAAACTAATAATTCCAAAAAATTAGTTTTGTTTTTTAAAGGTTTAGGGATATTATGAATTTGTTTGAATGTATTAAATTATTTTTGCTATATAATTCAGTTTTGATACATAACAAGAATAGAATTAATGTACTTAATTGTTAATTCAGTTTTCATATATAACAAGAAGTAAATAAAAAGGATTGTTTTTAATGTAATTATTTTATTAACATATTTTATTGTGATGTTTATAAATTATATCGCAAACTTTTTTCAGTTTAACTTATTTTTCATTTTATAAATTTAATGGAAGTAGAAGTTAAATTAAAGTGGATAGGTTGTTATTTTTAATCTCCGGAATGCTAGCAAAATTAAACTACATCTCATATAGAAAAGCATATATGTTAAAACAGAAATAGACTAAAAACACAAGCACAAGCACCTCATTTTGCGTTTGGTAAATTAAAAAGCTCAAGTGCTTGTGTTTGCAGCTTTTAAAAGTTAGAGGTGCTTTTGAAAGCACCTAACAAGGAGCTTTTCAAAGTTGACTTGTGCTTTTTAAAATTTAAAAGTCTAATATAACCTCATATGTTAACTAATTTTCAATTTTAATGCTTGCATTTATGTCTATTATAGTATTTTTAAATTTTAAAAGCTATTTTACCAAATGCAATTGTTGTTGCTTGTGTTTATTGAAAGCTATTTTTTAATTTAATTTACCAAACATAAATGCTACAATTTTTATAAAGCCATCTTTTAAAAGTTAGCTTTTATAAGATATTTTTGAAAAGTAAAAACTTTACCAAACTAAGCCTAAATTAGTTCGTTGTTCTTCATGCTAAGAAGAAAATGATGAGATTGAAACAAGGATAAACACTAGAGAATTCGATTACAATAAGCATGGATAACAGTATTCTAAATGTAACAAAATGTAATTTTTGTTAATTAGCATTGAAAGCGACATCTTTTCTGGCGTCTGATTCAACCACGGAGTACCTTCCCTTAGTGAACATAGTACCAGTCGTTTGTCCGCAAACACCGTCGGGTCTCAACATTACGCAGACCAAACCCACTCACTTGCCGGCTGTAGGAAATCACACAGATCTAGAATCGCCGCCAACCACAGGTGGTTACTACAGAGCTTCCTCAAAAAACTAGTAACTCCCACCCATTTATTTTTTATTTGCCCGATCAGTTCATATTGCATGCAAACTTTTGAGACTCACGGTGTGTCGATCAGCTCCCCGTCTTTTCTCTCAAAGTTACAAGCTGTCTAACATAGTCTTTTTCATTTTAAATGTGGAGTGAGTTGGTAATTTAACAAACTGCTAAAAGACAAAAATTTACAAGTAACTTGATCGTATATGGAGTTCTAAAACTCCAATACCGTACCATGGCACACGTGAAACGTTTCCTATATCATAATATTATTGGTAAATATTAATATTGGTGTCTTCTATTTATACTTTGTTATTTTATCTTCCTCGTTTATTTATTTTACAACAAAAAATCCTAATTTTACCCTCTCATATTTTCATCCCACACCCACAGCCACACCCACAGCCACACCCAGTCACCCACACCCTTCCTTTTCCCTCAGCAGCCACCGAAATCCCCCTCCCCTCACAACACCCTGATGCACAAACACACACACACGACGCCATACATACGCGCAGAAAGAAGAGAAGGAAAGGAAGAAGAGGACAACGCCGGCAGAGGGGCATCGTCGTCGCCGTCGTCGTCGTTGAGGGAAACTGAGGAAGAAGACGCGACCCAGTGACACGCGAGGAAGAGGGAAGAGCTGTCGCTGCCATCACGCCTTGCTGCTGCCAGCTCTGTCGCGTCTGTCGTCGCCATTGGTTGAGTTCGTCGCCGTCCTTGTCGCTGCTCTGGAAGGAAGAGAGCGCGCGAGAGATCAGAGAAGGAAGAGAGGATGACGGCGCTTTTCAGTGGGGGAGGAAGAACTGCGGCGAGGAAGGGGAGCAGGAGTCCGTCGCCGTCATTGCCGAGCTGCCGTCGACGTTCCACACCGCCGTTGAAGTCAGCCTCATCGCCGTGGAACCCGTCGGAAGCTGCTGCCGTCGTTGTTTGGGTCTGACCGAAGGAGAGGTGGTGACTGTGGTAGATGTTGGCGCTGCTGCTTGCGGCAACAAGCGTCGCCGCTGAAGCTCTCTGCCTTCGTTATGCTCTTTAGAAGTCATCATTGGAGCTGCAGTTGCACCATTCCTTGGTTCTTCTCTAAGTACAGTAAGTTGTTTTGTTCCAAAAATTCTTTTAGTCACTGTTCTGTTATATGTTGTTGAGGTTTTTCGGCGTAATTGCTATTGAGTTGAGTTTCTGTTCTTGCATGTCACGATTAGAGTTGCTATTATTGCTGCGAAAGCAGAATGGAGTTGTGGTTGCAGCTGTAGCTGTTGCAGGCCTGGAGAAAAAGGGGGTTTTGACGGGTTGTTTTTGTGAGTTTCGACGACTTGAGGTAGGGATTTTTTTCTTAAAACTCATTTTATTTTTAATTGTTACAAGTCAATATTAATGCAAAAAATGTATTTTTATGATTTCGTAAGTCTTATGGATTAAAATGAGCTATTTTGGATGAATGGAGTTGTTTGCTTGATGGATATATTAATTGTTTGAGAAGGTTGTATAATCTGGTTAATTGATTGATTTTGTTGAGCAGGTGATTCTTGAGTTGGTCTCTTGATTTACTGGAATTGATTGGCTGTTGAAATTTGTTATGTTGATTCCTTGATTTAGTGTTGGATTGAAATTGGTTTGATTTTGAAATGGTTTGACATCAAAAATGTTTGATATTTGGAAATTTGGATTGTGTTTTATTGGGAAATGATTTGGTTTTGAATCCATTGAAAATGGTTGAAAAATGGTTTGTGTAATACCCGGTCTAACCGAAATTAATTAAATAATAAGTTAAATAGGAGCGAATATGGTTGGAAGATTTGGCAATTGGAATTTGATAATTTAAATATGATATTTGGATTCAGTGAATTTTTCCGAGTCGGAAAACATAGTTTTCTGCGTAAAAGCGCGCAGTGGAATTTTGACCGGCAGTACCGGCTCAGATCTGTCTGGTACTACAGCTGAAAAAATTGATTATGAGTAAATGAGATTAAGAAATGAGGAATTATAATTAGGGAAGGTAGAAATATTTAAAGTACGATTTAGAGCGCTAATCTTAAAGGTTTTGGCCCAAAATTGGGACAACGGACAAAAATAAGTGAACCGAGCCTAAGTGGGCCCAAGACCCAACATATATAAACATTAGTTATGAGCATTTCAGCTCATTTTACCCTACAAAGAAGGGTTGGGGCGCTGAAATTGAGAAGAGAGAAGAGAAGAGAGAAAACCTAACTCTCTTTGATCTTCAAACCACCATAACTTGAGCTACGGAGCTCCGATTGACGAGCCGTTTGCGGCCACGCGTCGCTCTTCTCATCCTCTACAATTCTATCTAAGTTTTGTGGTGAGTATTCCATTCATCTCTGCCCAGTTTTCGAAATTCCCCACTGTTACACGTTTTTGGGTAGTTAGTGTTGAAATCTTGTGATTTTGGGTGTTTAGGGATACTCCAACATGGATTCTAAGTGGGTTCTATCCCTACTTCATATGGGCTGAGGTAAGAAGTGCTCAAACCCTTATGATTTGTCATTTTTATGAGCCCTAGGTTGATGTATGTATGTGATATTGGTTATGTTAGTGTATTTGGTGATGTTGGTGCACAATTGAGAGATTGGTATTGCTTGAGGAGCTTTGGTAAGGCTTGGAGCTAAGGTTGGTGAAGACTTTCAAAGAAGAGGCTCAATTGATTTGGCTACAAGAGGTACGGTTTAAGTTTCATTTAAGTACCATGTGTTGTGATGAGAATTCCTAGGCTAGATGCCCCTAGGATTAAGTTTGGATTGTGTAAATGGTTGGTGCTAATATGCATAGTTGGTATGTAATGTGAATTAATGATTGGGTTGAGAATTGTGTGGCCTTGTATGCTTGGTGTATTGAGAATTTGATGTATTGGGTAATGAGTATTGATTTGTGGTTTATGCATTTAAATTGTAAAAATTGGGCCGGAGGTCGTGAATTTTGGGCCGGAGGCCGGAAAGAGGTAAGAAAGGTAAGTGATGTGTGCATTGTATGATGACATAAGTGATTGGATGAATTTCCGGTAATGAATATATGAATGATTGGGTTGGTTATTGAATAATAAGGTTTGAGGAGTTGAAGTGTGGAATTTGGTAAATTTAGGTGAAATTATATAGATGAGGTATGTTTGGTTTTGGTTGAGACATATTATGTGGTCATATATGTGATTATGACTATTGATGCCTTGATGGTATGATGATGCATTAGAGATATGTATGTTGTGATATATGCTTGAGGAATGATTAAGGTTGATTTGTGGGTGAAACCACGTGATAGTGAGTATGATATTGATTATGTATAATGATGGTTGATTGGAAATAGTGTTGTTGAAATTTGGCATAAGGAAGAGTGTATGATATGTAAATGTGTTTGAGTTTGAGAAAGTGTCAATGTGTGAGTTGAGGAGGGTTGATGTTGATTTTAGTATATTTTGATTGATTTCAAAGAAAGGGATGAAATTGGCATGTTTTGGTTGATTTTGAAAAGAGTTGAAAATGGCTTGTTTTGAAAATGGCACCTTGTGGTTTTGTATGAAAACATGGTTTTTGGGCATATTTTGATGGGACATAACCTGGACTACAGACCTCCGTTTTCTACCAAATCTGTTTAGAAATGAAATTGGATCTGGGATGTCCATGCCGTTCGAAGAACGGGTGAAAAATGATTTAAAATGAGGAAGTTATGACCGTCGGAAGATTGGGGGTTGAATCTGTAAATTCTGCAGCTTTTAACTTAGAAAATTTTTAGCAGAACGACCCTACGCGCGTAGGCGCACTTGACGCGTGCGCGCCATTCTTCCAGAAAGCACCATCCACGCGTGCGCGTGGTATGCGCGGGCGCGTCGATGCGCTGCACCATATGCCCAGCTATTTTCCAGAGAGTTGTGCCAGAGTTGTGCCAGTTTTGTGCCTGGGCGCAAGAGCACCCACGCGTACGTGTGGTTGACGCTTGCGCGCTGTTTGGATATTTTTCAACCCGCGCGTTCGCGCGTATGACGCTTGCGCGTCGATGAGTTTTTGGCCATCTGCGCGTGCGCGTGGAGTGCGCGTACGCGTGGCCCTGTTTTCATGCCAAAGTTCATTTTTGAGTTTTTAAAGGCAAATCTCATACTTCTAAGCCTCCGATTTCACCCCTTATGTATTAAATCATTATGATATGCCTAGAAATGAGAAAGGAGCTAGGGGATGTGGTAACTTGCGAGTGAAGCAAGGGGAAAAGTTATGATCAATGATGATCAAAGATGATTATATGAGATATGGAGGGTGACGGTGGGAGTACCGTGTATGCCATGAGCCGAAGGGCTATATTTGTTGATAAATGGCCGGTTCTTGATTGAACCATGGGCCGGATGGCTGAGTTATTGCCGGGTTACAGCAAAGCCATTATTGTTTATGGCTGAGTATAAATGCATATATGATTAATGAATGAATGTGTTACACGGATAACAATGAAAAGGGTTGAAATGTGATGTGTGACCCCGGGTAGTAGGCAGTGGCGTTGTCCACTTGCTCCGGGTATGAGACGGGAAAGGATGTTTATGATAAATGAGTTTAATTATGGAGTTTTGAATACATGTATGTTTTGAGATCCTGGGTAGTAGCAAGGGTTGTGGTTCGTCCCGCTTGCTCCAGGTTAATGTTTGAGATTTGATAACAGTGATGATTGCTTCTAAACTGAACGAATGTATGTTTTGAGATCTTGGGTAGTAGCAAGGGTTGTGGTTCGTCCCACTTGCTCCAGGAGAGAGATTGAGACCCTGGGTAGTAGCAAGGGTTGTGGTTTGTCCCCCTTGCTCCAGGTCAGAGATTGTGACGCCTGGGTAGTAGCGGTAGTAGTGGTGATTCTACTCGCTCCAGGTTGAGCTTTTAGACACCCGCCTGGGTAGTAGCCGCAGTAGTGATTATTTCACTGGCTCTGGGTTGAGCGGGCAGTAGCAAGGGGGTTATAGCTCAAACCTACTTGCTCTGCAAGGGTGTTTCTGTCCAATGGTTAGCTACCAGGACATGTCGGGTTGGCTATATAACCGACAGATGATATCATCAGCCATAGGACATGCATTCATCATTTGCATATGTTTGAATTTTTTGGGTTTTCCATTTGTTTTGGATTTCTACATCATATATGCCATGTTACCTGACTATATGCTACTTGTTCTACTTGTACCATATTTGTGTAGTACTTGCCTGTATTGCTTGTGTTTGTACAACTGAGAGGCCCCTCATGCTGGTGTCGGTGGGTGTTGAGGGCTGTTCTTGATGAGATGAATTGATGATGTGATTGCATAATGATGATGATTATTGAATGAGATAACTGGAGCTCCCTGGGTAGACGCAGTGATGTGGTTTCACTAGCTCCAGGCGAGTGTATGATGTATTGATATAGAATTGCTGAGGCAGAACAACTGGTGATGGTTTTGTTTATAATTCTGAGTCTGATTCGTGGAAGAGTCAGCGAGTTGGGAAACATGTGAAACATGAATTAGATTTAGCACTCCCTTGTGACAGTTGCCTATTCATGGATTAGCGAGAACCTAGGATGAATAATTGGCGAAGAAGTTTAGGATGCTTAGTGAGTTTTCATTGCAGTACATTGAATTTATTTGGCACTTTTACCGTACTGGGAACCCATGGGCCCAGGGTTCTCATTCCGTATATATCTCTTATTTTTCAGATACAGGTCCAGGTGCTCAGAAGTGAGTTGTGGGTCGTCTGAGAGACGGCGAAGATCTTTATTTTTTCTACTTTGGGTTTTGCTTAGAATCTCTCCACCTTTGTTTCGAAAAGATTATATTATGTATTGAACTCTTTTGAATTGCCTATAGAGGCTCTCATGTTTCCTTCGGGAGAGATTAGGATATACTGTTATCAACTACTTTCATAATGTATCCTAGCCGGCCTAAACTTCGCGGGTCGCGACTAGTGGCTATTTACTTATGTTATATATATCTATCTATTATCTATCTCTTAATCTCCTCTACGCCTTGTCCGTATAACATTTTCGGCTCCGCGGTTTATCTTTTGTTGTCGAAACGTGAGTGATACGTCTTCGCAATTTTATTTCTACTCTTTTCAGGCTTCTCGATTAATACTCCTTTCGAAAGTACCTATATTTATTTATTAAAAATCCTCCTGAGAGTCGTACCACCGTAATATCATTGACTTATGACTCGAGCATAAGGATTTGCATATTAGGGTGTTACAGTTTGGATGGGACCCGAGAATGGTAAAGTCCGAGTTTAGAGTTGCTGCCAAAATTTTTATAAGCATTTAGTGAAATTTAATAATTGAGAATTTAATTATTTTGGGTTTTGATTAGTTATGAAAGGAAGTTGAAGTTGATTTAGAGTTGGCCTTTAGTGGCTTTAACCTAACCTGAATATATCAGAATTTATTGCAAATATGCTTTCGTAGGTGATTTTATATTTCAAGATCTTAAGTGCAATCTCAATACAAACTGTTTTTCATTGGATCTTGGTGGATCTGTCCATTTTCATACATATTAGGAAATTGTGTTGTACACATAGATCGAGTTTACCGACAAAAAAAATATTGAGATTATTCACCTTAATGCATCCATCAAATGTAATCACACTACAGAAAAAGGGTTAAAATGGCATGGAAATTAAGGCGGTTTTAAAGAACCGCCATATTATCGAGCCATTATGGCAATTTTTTCTGCTGCCATAATTGGCTTTAGATATTTTGGCGGTTCTGGTGATTATGGCGGTTTTGAACCGCTGTTTTCACACGCATATAAAAAGAGAAAAATTGCAATCCCTGGCTTATTCAACGCCGTTCTTCCTTCTAGCTAGGGCTTCTATCCTCTCTGAACATACAACACTCTCATTTCCTCAGTGTAAAGAAGCTCTCCGACAACGCCTTCTTCCTTCTAGGGCTTCTCCTCTCTCCGCCGGTTACGATCTCTCCAGGTACCTCTCCTTCTCAAGTTAAACTGAAACCGAAACCGAAATGCTGTTTTCGTACATAGAGAAGCCGAAATCGAAACTGATGCTATTTTATTTTGTTTTTTCTTTTGTGCTGTGGAGACGAAGATTCCGGCGAGAGGCAAGGCTCTGGTGGCTACTGACCTCAGCATTTCGATTCCAGAAGGCACCGATTCCTTTGTTTTTGTTTGGGTTAGGATTTCAAAATTGCTTTTGGTGCTGATTTTTGGGGTTTCTGTTTCTCTGCAGCTCTGTTAGGGATTTTTGGGTCTTCCGTTGAAGCATTGGATTGACGTTGGTGCGGGGGTGATTGACGACGATCTCAGGTCCTCTTTCGCTTACTTCTATTAAGGTGTTTCTCTCTCTCTCTCTCTGAACTCAGATCTTCTATTGCTTACTTCTATTAAGGTGTTTCTTTGATCTCCGATCTCAGATCTCAGATCTCAGAAAAACCTTGGAATAGAAGAAAAACCTTGCCATCGATGTGTTGTTAACTGGGATTAGACTCTTGCTTGCCGGTTGCGGCCTTGCCTTCAGTTACAGGGCAAGCAAGCAACTTGTGTGGATCACGCTCATGCAACACATGAAATTTAGCTAGTTTATTGAGTTTGAATTTTAAAAATGTTTGGCTAGTCGCTAGTGTGGAATTAACCGTGACTTTTACAAGTTGGACTGTGAGAGTTGTTTCTACCAGATTCCAAAAAATAGGACAGCTTTTTATTTTGCAAGTATACGTATTTTGATAAGCCATGGTTTTGTCTCTGCATTTGCTGCCTTCTACTCATACAAAACTTTATTTCCTCATAAGGTTTTTTTAAAATTAGTTCTTATGTTTTAGGTTAGATTTCTAAAGAATAAAATTCTTTCTTTTATCTAGAATTTTTAATTTTTTTAAATTTGAATTTATGTTTATTTGAGTTATTCTTATCTTCTTTGTTAATTTGATAATTTTGAATTTTGGTTTTATTTACTTGCATTGAGTTTTGTTTATATACCAAATATTTGATGAAATGCGTTTAGTTTATATAGAGTAATTTTTTTTGTCTTGATTTGAGGATAGGATATATCTAGGGAAGTCTTGAATCACATAATTGATCTTAACTAATTGTAATTGAGGTGGTTGAATCAATTGAATTGATATAGCTCTATCTGATTTTTTATAATACCAGTGGACGATGGGTTAGAACCTTGTTAATTGTGTTGAAAAACTTTAATAAACTTACTGTTGATTATTTTCAGTGACTTATTAGGACAACTTCATCTCAATTGTACGTTTATTGATAAGATTGAGTTTAATTGAATTTGCTAGATTAACATAACTCTATCCAACTTTCTATAATACTAATAGACGGTGGGGTAAGACCTTTTTAATCCAGTTGATGAAAAACTCCAATAGACTTATCATTGATTTTTTCGATTGACTTATTAAAATGATTTATTCTCTCGTTGATATAGTTAATTATACAGAGAGCTCACTGAACTTTTATTCATTATTATTGATTGATGTTTGTGTGCCTTGTAAGGCTGACATCTCATTATTCAAACTATTAGTTTATCCGCCTCTTTTGCCTAGTTAAATAGTTACTTTATTTAGCATATAATAATTATCTATAGTAGTAGAACTACAATTACAACCAAGTTGCTTGCATGTTCAATGGCTCAAATTGATTAATCATTTCAAAAAATGTTAGGAGATAATAGTTTTAGTGTAAAATAGAAGATAATTAGCTAATATTAATTCAAATGTAAAGTAAAAACAAAGAAAAAGTATTAGTCTAGTCATCCAAAATTTTTTTATGTGACTTACTCTTTTGTCCTTTTGCTATTACTTCTATTAATACGTGGACTGTGGTTCTGGAAAATGAAAACTTGGTAAGAGTTAGAGCAAAATTGATTATGGATGGTCGTGGTTTATATGTAAAAGAAGATTTTTTCTTTGAGAAAAAATTCACCACTTTTTTGTTATTTTGATGTGTGTATTGGACACTGGTTGAGCTGTTTCTTTGATTTTGGACTTGCTTCTTAGGCACTTAGAACCATTTTGTTTTGCAGTTTGGGAACTAGTTTATGAGGCAATAACTAAACTATGTTTGCTTTGTTTTGCTTACTTCTATTTAGTTCTCTTTATTTCTCAAGCAAAAGGAAGCAACTCAAATAGTGTAGAGGTGTTATTCAAGTTGTGTGTGTTTTTTCTTCTGAAGTTGATATGTTTTGCTACTCAATTTTGTCATGAGTTATTGAAATATGAGTGATTATGTTGCAGTTTGTGTAGTATGTTGCAGTTTATGTTATCCAACTATATTTAACTCAATTTTGTAGAATTCTGCACTCAAGATTCATATCTTCTTCATTATTAGATAACTTTCTTCTTCATATATTATTCAAAATTTGCACGAAAAGTTGCACCATTTGGAACACAACATGACATGTTACAGATGAGTGATGACTTCACAAATTTAAGAAAAAAAATTATTTTCTTTCCTATTATGAATTCATGATTGATGTAATTAATGTGTCCATGGAGTCTCGTTCTGAAGTTTGTAAAATATTTATGTTCTTTGAAAAAGCATTATTGTTTATTATTCTGCATATATAAGAGGAAGAGCTTAACAAAAGTGTTATGTTTCTATAGTGTTAGACTGTTAGTGTTATTTTTGTAAATGGCAAAAAAGAAAATAGACTGAACTAAACATGAAAATTATGATTTAAATTGTAGACCATATTTTATGAAGTTTTTCCTTGGCATATGAGTTATATAACTGATTAATTATTTGACACAATGTGTCTAATACTGAATGTTTGTACATAAAGTGATTCAATATTAATGCTGCTATATTAATTAAATATTACTTAATATGTGATAGATTTAATTTATTCACAAATAAAACTTATAGCTAATTAAATAATTAAAGGCAACCATTTTGTTAGAATAATAACCTCTAACCAAGGGAATCTAATTCATAATTAAACAATGATTAAATGCATATGCTAATTTGACTTTATGAACATCTAGTAATGTTAAGAAGTCAAAAGCTGTTGTATGTGGTCCATATATCTAACCATAATCTATGAAATGGCATGTGCAATTGCAACTTCAGTTTGAAGAAACTGTGTCGCGGCACAAGCCGCAAAACAAATGAAAAAAAAGGATAAATAGTACCTGTGAGTTGTGATAAATAGTTCATATCTTCTTCATTATTAGGTAACTTTGTCATCACTCGACTTTTTCCTCTGCACTCAACTTTTCTGTTTGTTCTATTTTTCATTTTTTTGCAGGAGGACTTTGATGAATTCAGCGATGTTGATGAACTATACAGCTCATTGCCTTTAGATAAGGTGGAGACTCTTGAAGATCTTGTTACAATCCCCCCTGGCCTATCTAAGGTCACTTCCCTACCCCTCCTGCTCTCACTTCCCAGTTTTGGTAATTACTTACTCCCTTCCTTTTCCCTTTCACTTTCTATCCATTCATTCTTCTAATTATATGTGTGTTCAGAATAAAATTCAAGCAATGTTATATCTAATACTGATTAAACACCCTTAGTCATAAAAAGGTTATTAGTCTTTATATAAATTATTCTAAATATTTTTTTCTGTTATTTTTAAAACTTAGAAAAAGAAAATTTTAGTTAGTTAGTTAATATAATACGAGTTTTATACAAATTTTTTTTATAAATTATAATTTTTTTGTCTCTTGCTATCTTGTAGAAAAAAATTAATTTGCATATATACCACTACTTGAGAAGGAAAAGTTCACAAAGCCATTGTTACAGCCACAAAATTATCATTTGGAAGAGGTAATTACAATTTTTTTATAATTTCTTTTAAAATACTATTTAAGTATTTGTTTGATATCTAATTTGTACATACAAGAATTTCTTTTTATAGAGTGCCTGCTGATATATACTAGTTAGTTGCCTAGTTAATATGAGAGAGAGAGAGAAATTTTTAATGAATAGATTTTTTAAAATTTCTATTTGTAGTCCCTCTTAGTAATGTCAATCGATAAGTCATGGATTGAAAAACCACGAAACACGCATGAGTATAAAGATGGTCTAAACAAGTTTTTGGATTTCGCTTTTGAGCATCGATCTCTCGGGGGTCATCAGATTAAATGCCCTTGTCCGGTGTGTGGTTTTGGCAAGTGACAAACAAGAGAGAAAGTTTTTGAACATTTAATAGTCAAGCCATTTCCAGAAAACTACAAAGTTTGGTATTGGCATGGTGAAGAAGCAGTTGGAGTTGGGTCACAAGCTCATCAAACTAGTCATATTGTACAAGATGATTTGACATCTCAATATCCAATGGTAACAATGCTCAATGACGCGTTTGGAGTTACTGGACCTGACTTGAATGAAGATGGATATGGAGATGAAGACAACATAGAAGATGGAGATGAAGATGAAGACAATATAGAAGATGGAGATGGAGACAATGCAGAAAATGTAAAATTTTACAAGTTGTTGGAAGATGGTAGTGAACAATTGTATGAAGGGTGCACAAAGTATTCAAAACTGTCTTTCTTGATTAGTCTATATCACATAAAGTGCTTATACAGAATAAGCGACAAAGCATGACCGAAATTCTCAAGTTAATAAAAGATGCTTTTGGAAATGCGAAGATTTCAAATACATTCTATGAGGCGAAGAAAACCATAAACAAACTAGGGCTTAATTATACCAAGATACCTGCTTGCCCTAATGACTGCATGTTATATTGGGGGGAGGATGAAGATTTGCAAGAATGCAAAAGATGCAAGACATCTAAATGGAGCGATGCTAAAAAGAAGAAACCGGCAAAGATCTTGCGATACTTTCCACTAAAACCGAGACTTCAACGATTATTCATGTGTTCTAAGACTGCTCAATCAATGCGATGGCATGCTTCGGCAGAAAAGAAAGATTCGAAGATGAGGCATCCGTGGGATTCTGAAGCTTGGAAGACATTTGATTTACTTCATGATAGGTTTGACGAAGATCCTCGAAATGTACGTCTTGGTCTTGCAGCGGATGGATTCAACCCCTTTGGAGCTATGCGCACAAACTATAGCGTTTGGCCAGTGGTGCTTATTCCATACAATCGACCTCCATGGGAGTGCATGAAGCCAGCATCACTAATCTTGTCAATGATTATTCCCGGAGAGAAAATGCCGGGGAACAACATAGACATATACTTACAACCTCTTATCAAAGAGTTAAAAGAGTTGTGGCATGATGGTGTTCAAACATTAGATAGGTTCAAGAATGAAATGTTTACATTGCGAGCAGCATTAATGTGGACAATTAGTGATTTTCTAGGCCTTGGTAACTTATCTGGGTGGAACGTACACAGTAAATATGCTTGTCCCACATGTAACTTCAACACTGATTCATATAGATTAAAGCATGGTGGAAAATGGTGTTTTTTGGGGCATCGCCGTTTCTTAGAAAGGGGTCATAAGTTTAAGCTAAGTCGTTGGTATGTGAAATTGTTACTCAGGTTGTGAATTGTTGTTCGAAATTGATTCCCTGGCAATGGCACCAAAAATGGATGCACAGAACCATAGTCTAAACATATCTTCACAACTTCGCATAACTAACCAGCAAGTGCACTGGGTCGTCCAAGTAATACCTTACGTGAGTAAGGGTCGAATCCCACGGAGATTGTTGGTATGAAGCAAGCTATGGTCACCTTGTAAATCTCAGTCAGGCGGATATAAAATAGTAATGGGGTTTTCGAAATTTAATAATAAAAGAAGGATAGAAATACTTATGTAAATCATTGGTGAGAATTTCAGATAAGCGTATGGAGATGCATTCGTTCCTCTGAACCTCTGCTTTCCTGCTGTCTTCATCCAATCAGTCTTACTCCTTTCCATGGCTGGCTTTATGCAAGGGCATCACCGTTGTCAGTGGCTACATCCCCTCCTCTTGTGAAAATGGTCCAAGATGCCCTGTCACGGCACGGCTAATCATCTGAGGTTCCCGATCATGCTGGAATAGGATTCACCCTCCTTTTGCGTCTGTCACTACGCCCAGCAATCGCGAGTTTGAAGCTCATCACAGTCATTCAATCATTGAATCCTACTCGGAATACCACAGACAAGGTTTAGACTTTCCGGATTCTCTTGAATGCCGCCATCATTCTAGCTTACACCACGAAGATTCCGATTAAGAGATCTAAGAGACACTCATTCAATCTAAGGTAGAACGGAGGTGGTTGTCAGGCATGCGTTCATAGGGAATGATGATGATTGTCACGTTCATCACATTCAGGTTGAAGTGCGAATGAATATCTTAGAAGCGAACTAAGATGAATTGAATAGAAAACAATAGTACTTTGCATTAATCTTTGAGGAACAGCAGAGCTTCACACCTTAATCTATGGAGTGTAGAAACTCTACCGTTAAAAATACATAAGTGAAAGGTCCAGGCATGGCTGAATGGCCAGCTCCCATGATCTAAGAACTAAGCGTCCAAAGATGTCTAATACAATAGTAAAAAGTCCTATTTATAAGAAACTAGCTACTAGGGTTTATAGAAGTAAGTAATTGATGCATAAATCCACTCCCGGGGCCCACTTGGTATGTGCTTGGGCTGAGCTTGAATGTTACACGTGCAGAGGCTCTTTCTGGAGTTGAACGCTAGGTTGTAACGTATTTCTGGCGTTCAACTCTGGTTTGTGACTTGTTTCTGGTGTTTAACTCCAGACAACAGCATAGAACTGGCGTTCAACACCCTTTTACGTCATATAAACTCGGCCAAAGTATAGACTATTATACATTTCTGGAAAGCCCTGGATGTCTTCTTTCCAACGCAATTCGAAGCGCGCCATTTTAAGTTTTGTAGCTCCAGAAAATCCACTTTGAGTACAGGGAGGTCAGAATCCAACAGCATTAGCAGTCCTTCTTCAACCTCTGAATCTGATTTTTGCTCAAGTCCCTCAATTTCAGCCAGAAAATACCTGAAATCACAGAAAAACACACAAACTCATAGTAAAGTCCAGAAATGTGAATTTAACATAAAAACTAATGAAAACATCCCTAAAAGTAACTAGATTCTACTAAAAACATACTAAAAATAATGCCAAAAAGTGTATAAATTATCCGCTCATCACAACACCAAACTTAAATTGTTGCTTATCCCCAAGTAACTGAAAATCAAATAGGATAAAAAGAAGAGAATATACTATAAATTCCAAACTATCAATGAAACATAGCTCCAATTAAATGAGCGGGACTTATAGCTTTTTACCTCTTGAATAGTTTTGGCATCTCACTTTATCCATTGAGGTTCAGAATGATTGGCATCTATAGGAACTCAGAGTTCAGATAGTGTTATTGATTCTCCTAGTTCAGTATGATGATTCTTGAACACAGCTATTTTATGAGTCTTGGCCGTGGCCCTAAGCACTTTGTTTTCTAGTATTACCACCGGATACATAAATGCCACAGACACATAATTGGGTGAACCTTTTCAGATTGTGACTCAGCTTTGCTAAAGTCCCCAATTAGAGGTGTCCAGGGTTCTTAAGCACACTCTTTTTTTGCTTTGGACCTTGACTTTAACCGCTCAGTCTCAAGTTTTCACTTGACACCTTCACGCCACAAGCACATGGTTAGGGACAGCTTGGTTTAGCCGCTTAGGCCAGGATTTTATTCCTTTAGGCCCTCCTATTCACTGATGCTCAAAGCCTTGGGATCCTTTTTATTTACCCTTGCCTTTTGGTTTTAAGGGTTATTGGCTTTTTGCTCTTGCCTTTTGGTTTTAAGAGCTTTTGGCTTTTGTGCTTGCTTTTTCTTTCTATTTTTTTTCGCCTATTTTTTTTCTTTTTTTTTTCTGCAAGCTTTGTTCTCTGCTGCTTTTTCTTGCTTCAGGAATCATTTTTATGATTTTTCAGATTATCAAATAAAATGTTTCCTAGTCATCATTCTTTCAAGAGCCAACATATTTAACATTCTTAAACAACAACTTCAAAAGACATATGCACTGTTCAAGCATACATTCAGAAAACAAGAAGCATTGTCACCACATCAATATAATTAAACTAAGTTCAAGGATAAATTCGAAACTCATGTACTTCTTGTTCTTTTGAATTAAAACATTTTTCATTTAAGAGAGGTGATGGATTCATAGGACATTCATAACTTTAAGACATAGTTACTAACTACTAATGATCATGTAATGAAGACACAAACATAGATAAGCACATAACATAGAAAACAAAAAACAGAAGAAATAAGAACAAGGAATGAATCCACCTTAGTGATGGTGGCGTTTCCTTCTTGAGGAACCAATGATGTCCTTGAGCTCTTCTATGTCTCTTCCTTGTCTTTGTTGCTCCTCCCTCATTGCTTTTTGATCTTCTCTTATTTCATGAAGGATGATGGAGTGCTCTTGATGTTCCACCCTTAATTGTCCCATGTTGGAACTTAATTCTCCTAGGGAGGTGTTGATTTGCTCCCAAAAATTCTGTGGAGGCAAGTGCATTTGAGGCATCTCCGGGATCTCATGGAGATGAGCTTCATGCACCTCTTGAGCTCCATGAATGGGCTCTCTTGCTTGCTCCATCTTTTTCTTAGTGATGGGCTTGTCCTCTTTAATGAGGATATCTCCCTCTATGTCAATCCCAGCCGAATTGCATAGGTGGCAAATGAGGTGAGGAAAGGCTAACCTTGCCATAGTGGAGGACTTGTCAGCCACCTTGTAGAGTTCTTGAGGTATAATCTCATGAGCTTCCACCTCTTCTCCAATCATGATGCTATGGATCATGATGGCCCGATCTATAGTAACTTCAGACCGGTTGCTAGTGGGAATGATTGAGCATTGAATGAACTCCAACCATCCTCTAGCTACAGGCTTAAGGTCCAGTCTTCTTAGTTGAACCGGTTTGCCTTTTGAGTCAATCTTCCATTGAGCTCCTTCTACACATATGTCCATGAGGACTTGGTCCAGCCTTTGATCAAAGTTGACTCTCCTTGTGTAGGGGCGTGCGTTCTCTTCCATGTTTGGCAAGTTGAACGCCAACCTCACATTTTCCGGACTAAAATCTAAGTATTTTCCCCGAACCATGGTGAGATAATTCTTTGGGTTCGGGTTCTTACTTTGATCATGGTTCCTAGTGATCCATGCATTAGCATAGAACTCTTGAACCATTAGGATGCCGACTTGTTGGATGGGGTTTGTTAGAACTTCCCAACCTCTTCTTTGAATTTCATGTCGGATCTCTGGATACTCATTTCTTTTGAGTTTGAAAGGGACCTCAGAAATCACCTTCTTCTTGGCCACAACATCATAGAAGTGGTCTTGATGGGCTTTGGAGATGAACCTTTCCATCTTCCATGACTCGGAGGTGGAAGCTTTTGTCTTCCCTTTCCCTTTTCTAGAGGATTCTTCGGTCTTAGGTGCCATCAATGGTAATGGAAAAACAAAAAGCTTATGCTTTTACCACACCAAACTTAGAATTTTGCTCGCCCTCGAGCAAGAGAAGAAAGAAAAGATGAAGAAGAAGAAGAAGAAAAGATGGAGAAGAGGGGGGATGTGTGTTTCGGCCAAGAAGAGAAGAGAGGGTTGTGTTGTGTGAAAATGAGGAAGAATGGAAGGCTTTATATAGGGAAGGGAGGGGAGGTGAAGGTTCGGCCATTTAGGGTGGGTTTGGGTGGGAAATTGATTTTGAATTTTGAAGGTAGGTGGAGTTTATGAGGTAGGTTTATGGGGAAGAGTGGATGGATGTGAGTGGTGGTGAGGTGATGGGGAAGAGAGATTGAGGTGATTGGTGAAGGATTTTGGGGAAGAGTGTTTATGGGATTGTGTGAAAGAGGGGTGAGAAGAAGTGAGTGGAGGTAGGTGGGGATCCTGTGGGGTCCACAGATCCTGAGGTGATCCTGTGGGGTCCACAGATCCTGAGGTGTTCAAGGATTTACAACCTTGCACCAAATTAGGCATGTAAAATGCCCTTGCACACAACTCTGGGTGTTCAGCGCCAGGTTGGTGCTTGTTCTGGGCGTTGAACGCCCATTTGTAGCCTATTTCTGGCGTTGAACGCCAGAACCATGCTTGTTCTGGGCGTTCAGCGCCAGCTCTCCTCCAGGGTGCATTTCTGGCGTTCAAACGCCCAGATGCTGCCCATTTCTGGCATTCAGCACCAGAACCATGCTCTGTTCTGGCGTTGAATGCCCAAAACATGCTTCTTACTGGCGTTTAAACGCCAGTAATGTCTTCCTCCAGGGTGTGATTTTTCTTCTGCTGTTTTTGATTCCATTTTCAATTTTTATATTTATTTTGTGACTCCACATGATCATGAACCTATAAAGACATATAACTAAGAAAAATATAGTTAGATAAATAAACATTGGGTTGCCTCCCAACAAGCGCTTCTTTAATGTCAATAGCTTGACAATGGGCTCTCATGGAGCCTCACAGATGTGCAGAGCTTTGTTGAGACCTCCCAACACCAAACTTAGAGTTTGGTTGTGGCCTCCCAACACCAAACTTAGAGTTTGACTGTGGGGGCTTTGTTTGACTCTGCTTTGAGAGAAGCTTTTTATGCTTCCTCTCCATGGATGCAGAGAGAGATCCTTGAGTTGTAAACACAAGGTTGTCCTCATTTAATTGAAGGATTAATTCTCCTCTGTCCACATCAATCACAGCTCTTGCTGTGGCTAGGAAAGGTCTTCCTAGGATGATGGATTCATCCTCTTCCTTTCCAGTATCCAGGACTATGAAATCAGCAGGGATGTAAAGGCATTCAACCTTTACTAACACGTCCTCTACTTGTCCATAAGCCTGTTTTCTTGAATTGTCTGCCATCTCTAATGAGATTTTAGCAGCTTGTACCCCATAGATTCCCAGTTTCTCTATTACAGAGAGGGGCATGAGGTTTATCCCTGAACCAAGGTCACACAGAGCCTTAAAGATCATGGTGCCTATAGTACAAGGTATTATGAACTTTCCAGGATCCTGTCTCTTCTGAGGCAATGTCAGTTGATCCAGATCACTTAGTTCATTGGTGAACAAGGGAGGTTCATCTTCCCAAGTCTCAATACCAAATAATTTGGCATTTAGCTTCATGATTGCACCAAGGAACTTGGCAGCTTGCTCTTCAGTAACATCCTTATTCTCTTCAGAAGAGGAATACTCATCAGAGCTCATGAATGGCATAAGGAGGTTCAATGGAATCTCTATGGTCTCTAGATGAGCCTCAGAGTCCTTTGGTTCCTCAGAGGGAAGCTCCTTATTGATCACTGGGCGTCCCAGGAGGTCTTCCTCCTTGGGATTCATGTCCTCTCCTTCCCTTACAGGTTCGGCCATGGTGCTTATGTCAATGGCCTTGCACTCTCCTTTTGGATTCTCTTCTGTATTGCTTGGGAGAGTACTAGGAGGGATTTTAGTGATCCTTTTACTCAGCTGGCCCACTTGTGCTTCCAAATTTCTAATGGAAGACCTTGTTTCATTCATGAAACTTAGAGTGGCCTTGGATAGATCAGAGACTAAGTTTGCTAAATTAGAGGTATTTTGTTCAGAGTTCTCTGTCTGTTGCTGAGTGGATGATGGAAAAGGTTTATTATTGTTAAACCTGTTTCTTCCACCATTATTAAAGCCTTGTTGAGGCCTTTGATCCTTCCATGAGAGATTTGGATGATTTCTCCATGATGGATTATAGGTGTTTCCATATGGTTCACCCATGTAATTTACCTCTGCTATTGCAGGGTTCTCAGGATCATAAGCTTCTTCTTCATAAGAAGCCTCTTGAGTACTGTTGGATGCAGCTTGCATTCCATTCAGACTCTGAGAAATCATATTGACTTGCTGAGTCAATATTTTGTTCTGAGCTAATATGGCATTCAGAGTATCAATTTCAAGAACTCCCTTCTTCATAGGCCTCCCATTACTCACAGGATTCCTCTCAGAAGTGTACATGAACTGGTTATTAGCAACCATGTCAATGAGTTCTTGAGCTTCTGCAGGTGTTTTCTTTAGGTGAATGGATCCACCTGCAGAAGTATCCAATGACATCTTTGATAGCTCAGATAAACCATCATAGAATATATCCAGGATGGTCCATTCTGAAAGCATGTCAGAAGGACACTTTTTGGTCAACTGTTTGTATCTTTCCCAAGCTTCATAGAGGGATTCACCTTCTTTCTGTCTGAAGGTTTGAACATCCACTCTAAGCTTGCTCAGCTTTTGAGGAGGAAAGAACTTGGCTAAGAAAGCCGTGACCAGCTTATCCCAAGAATTCAGGCTATCTCTGGGTTGAGAGTCCAACCACACTCTAGCTCTGTCTCTTACAGCAAAAGGGAAAAGCATGAGCCTGTAGACTTCAGGATCTACTCCATTGGTCTTAACAGTATCACATATCTGCAAGAATTCAGTTAAGAACTGAAAAGGATCTTCAGATGGAAGTCCATGAAATTTGCAGTTCTGCTGCATCAGAGAAACTAGCTGAGGTTTCAGCTCAAAGTTGTTTGCTCCAATGGCAGGAATGGAGATGCTTCTTCCATGTAAATTGGAATTAGGTGCAGTAAAGTCACCAAGCATCCTCCTTGCATTATTATTATTTTCGGCTGCCATCTCCTCTTCTTGTTCGAAATTTCCTGACAGGTGCTTGCTGGATAGTTGTAATTTAGCTTCTCTTAATTTTCTCTTCAGAGTCCTTTCAGGTTCTGGATCTGCTTCAATAAGAATGTTCTTGTCCTTGCTCCTGCTCATATGACAAAGAAGAGGGCACAGAAAAATAATAATAATAGGGATCCTTTTTACCACAGTATAGAGGTCCCTGTGTGAGTAGAAGAATAAATAAATAGAAGGAGATGAGAGAGAAGGGGAATTTTCGAAAACAATTTTTGAAAAAGGGTTAGTGATTTTCGAAAATGGTTTTTGAAAAAGGTTAGTAATTTTTTGAAAATTAAAAATTAAAAATTAAAATAATTGGTTAAATAAAAAAAAGAAATTTTTGAAAAAGAGAGAAGATATTTTCGAAAATTAGAGAGAGAGTTAGTTAGTTAGGTAGTTTTGAAAAAGATAAGAAACAAACATAAAGTTAGTTAGTTAGTTGAAACAAATTTTGAAAAGATAAGAAGTTAAGAAGTTAGAAAATATATTTTAAAATCAAATTTTGAAAAAGATATGATTTTGAAAAATATATTTTGAAAAGATATGATTGGAATTAGTTTTGGAAAAGATTTGATTTTTAAAATCACAATTAATGACTTGATTCACAAGAAATCACAAGATATGATTCTAGAACTTAAAGTTTGAATCTTTCTTAACAAGCAAGTAACAAACTTGAATTTTTTGAATCAAAACATTAATTGTTATTGTTATTTTCAAAAATTTGATATAAAAATAAGAAAAAGATTTTTGAAAAATATTTTTGGAATTTTCGAAAATAACTAAGGAATTTGAAAAAAAAGATTTGATTTTTGAAAAAGATTGTGAAAAAGATAAGGTTTTTAAATTGAAAATTTGATTTGACTCATAAGAAACAACTTGATTTTTAAAAATTTTTGAAAAAGTCAACTCAATTTTCGAATTTGATGAGAGAAAAAGGGGAAGATATTTTTTTTTATTTTTGAATTTTTAATGATGAGAGAGAAAAATTAAAACATCATTTTCATGTTTTTCTCTTTTATTTTATTTTTTTGAATCAAAACAAGGAATGCATGCAAGAACACTATGAATATCAAGATGAACACCAAGAACACTATGAAGATCATGATGAACATCAAGAACATATTTTTGAAAATTTTTATATGCAAAGAAAACATGCAAGACACCAAACTTGGAAATCTTTAATGCTTAGGCACTAAGAATTCAAGAATGCATATGAGAAACACCATACAACACAAAACAAAAAATCATCAAGATCAAACAAGAAGACTTACCAAGAACAACTTGAAGATCATGAAGAACACTATGAATGCATGAATTTTTTTCGAAAAATGCAAGATGAACATGCAATTGACACCAAACTTATAACATGACTCAAGACTCAAACAAGAAACACACAAAAAAGATTTTATTTTTATTTTTATGATTTCCAAATGTGTTTGTATTTTTTCGAAAATTATTTGAAAAACAAAAATAAGGATTCCAAAATTTTTTTATATGAATTCCAGGAATCTTATGCTCTAAAGCTCCAATCAAAGGGTCAGGCATGGCTTAATAGCCAGCCAAGCTTTAGTATGTAAATCAGGAACAGCAGCAGGTGGATTAGCAACAACTAGCTTGCTCTTGATAATAAATTGGAAGCCTCAGTCTAAATGAATTTAGACATGGCTTTACAACCAGCCAGGCTTCACATGCTTCATGAAACACTAGAATTCATTCTTAAAAATTCTGAAGAAAAATATATTTTTGAAAACATTTTTTTTTTAAATTTTTTTTCGAAAACAAAGGAGAAATTTTTGAAAGATTTTTTAAAAAATTTTTGAAAATAAAACAAAAAGAAAATTACCCAATCTGAGCATCAAGATGAACCGTCAGTTGTCCAAACTCGAACAATCCCCGGCAACGGCGCCAAAAACTTGGTATGTGAAATTGTTACTCAGGTTGTGAATTGTTGTTCGAAATTGATTCCCTGGCAATGGCACCAAAAACGGATGCACAGAACCATGGTCTAAACATATCTTCACAACTTCGCATAACTAACCAGCAAGTGCACTGGGTCGTCCAAGTAATACCTTACGTGAGTAAGGGTCGAATCCCACGGAGATTGTTGGTATGAAGCAAGCTATGGTCACCTTGTAAATCTCAGTCAGGCGGATATAAAATAGTAATGGGGTTTTCGAAATTTAATAATAAAAGAAGGATAGAAATACTTATGTAAATCATTGGTGAGAATTTCAGATAAGCGTATGGAGATGCATTCGTTCCTCTGAACCTCTGCTTTCCTGCTGTCTTCATCCAATCAGTCTTACTCCTTTCCATGGCTGGCTTTATGCAAGGGCATCACCGTTGTCAGTGGCTACATCCCATCCTCTTGTGAAAATGGTCCAAGATGCCCTGTCACGGCACGACTAATCATCTGAGGTTCCCGATCATGCTGGAATAGGATTCACCCTCCTTTTACGTCTGTCACTACGCCCAGCAATCGTGAGTTTGAAGCTCGTCACAGTTATTCAATCATTGAATCCTACTCGGAATACCACAGACAAGGTTTAGACTTTTCGGATTCTCTTGAATGCCGCCATCATTCTAGCTTACACCACGAAGATTCTGATTAAGAGATCTAAGAGACACTCATTCAATCTAAGGTAGAACGGAGGTGGTTGTCAGGCACGCGTTCATAGGGAATGATGATGATTGTCACGTTCATCACATTCAGGTTGAAGTGCGAATGAATATCTTAGAAGCGAACTAAGATGAATTGAATAGAAAACAGTAGTACTTTGCATTAATCTTTGAGGAACAGCAGAGCTTCACACCTTAATCTATGGAGTGTAGAAACTCTACCGTTAAAAATACATAAGTGAAAGGTCCAGGCATGGCCGAATGGCCAGCTCCCATGATCTAAGAACTAAGCGTCCAAAGATGTCTAATACAATAGTAAAAAGTCCTATTTATAATAAACTAGCTACTAGGGTTTACAGAAGTAAGTAATTGATGCATAAATCCACTCCCGGGGCCCACTTGGTGTGTGCTTGGGCTGAGCTTGAATGTTACACATGCAGAGGCTCTTTCTGGAGTTGAACGCCAGGTTGTAACGTATTTCTGGCGTTCAACTCTGGTTTGTGACTTGTTTCTGGCGTTTAACTCCAGACAGCAGCGTAGAACTGGCGTTCAACGCCCTTTTACATCGTCTAAACTCGGCCAAAGTATGGACTATTATACATTGCTAGAAAGCCCTGGATGTCTACTTTCCATCGCAATTGGAAGTGCACCATTTTGAGTTCTGTAGCTCCTGAAAATCTACTTTGAGTGCAGGGAGGTCAGAATCCAACAGCATCAGCAGTCCTTCTTCAACCTCTGAATCTGATTTTTGCTCAACTACCTCAATTTCAGCCAGAAAATACCTGAAATCACAGAAAAACACACAAACTCATAGTAAAGTCCAGAAATGTGAATTTAACATAAAAACTAATGAAAACATCCCTAAAAGTAACTAGATTCTACTAAAAACATACTAAAAACAATGCCAAAAAGCGTATAAATTATCCGCTCATCAGTCGTGCAAAATTTAATGGAAAAATTGAGTTGAGGGATCCCCCAGCAGTACTAACAGGGTCAGAAATATTGGAACAACTTGAAGGCATCAATGTTTCATTTGGGAAGGAACTACAGGCAAGTAAAGGTAAGAGGACTCGACGAAAAGTTGTTGAAGAAGATGATGAATCGGGGATGTGGAGGAAGAAAAGCATATTTTTTGATCTTCCTTATTGGGAGTCTAACTTATTGCGCCACAATCTAGATGTCATGCACATTGAAAAGAATGTTTGCGACAATGTGTTATACACTTTGCTCAATAAGACTGGAAGGTCAAAGGATAATCTCAAAGCTCGTAAGGATCTCAAAGAAATGGGTATAAGGAAAGATTTATGGCCAGATGAAAATGGGAGATATCATCAATCTTTGTTCACAATGTCAAATTCCATGAAAGATGTATTCTTGCATACTATAAAGAATATTAGAGTACCAGATGGTCTCTCGAGTAATATTTCACGGTGTGTTAATCTGAAGCAAAGAAAGCTCTCTGGATTGAAGAGCCATGATTGCCACATCCTTATGCAGCAACTATTACCCATTGCCATACGTAATGTGCTACCAGATAAAGTTACTGCAGTGCTAATAGAGTTGTCTTCATTCTTTCAACAGTTGTGCTCTAAAAGCTTAAGTCTTACAGAACTTGAGAAGCTCCAACCTTGAATAATCCTTACCCTTTGTCATTTAGAAATGTTGTTCCCTCCTTCTTTCTTTACAATCATGGTTCATTTAACCTGTCATCTAGTTGATGAAGAAAAACTTGGAGGACCAGTACACTATAGGTGGATGTATCCTATCGAGAGGTAAATATCTCTTTTCAATCATTGTTCATTTAACCTATCACTTAGTTATATCTTACTTACTAAAGCCAATTATACAAACTAGGTATTTAGGACATTTGAAGTCCTATGTACGAAACAAAGCTAAATCAGAGGGTTTTATAGCTGAGGGATATGTGGCTGAAGAAGCTCTTACATTTTGCTCTCGATACTTAGAAGGGATTGAGACAAGATTTAATAGGCCACCACGTGTTGATGATCGTCCGGATGGTAATTACAATACACATGTTGATTCACTTTTTCCACAAATGGGTAACTCTAAGGGAGCTTTCACAGTATTTGAGTTGCCACCTATGGAAAAAAAACAAGCACATCGCTATGTGGTTCTAAATTGTCCATATGTCAAACCGTTCATTGAGTAAGTACTTAAGGATTTGCATACATGTTTTTTATTTACTTGAAAATAGTTGTTTAGTTAGAGTTAAACTTTCATATCTGACAGTGACTTCAAAGATTTTGTACAAAGACGATCTAAGGGTAGAAGGCCTTCAAATGTAGAGATAGAAAAAAGAGTCAACAAAGATTTTGTTACTTGGTTTCCTACGCAGGTAAATAGAAAAGTGATCTCTTTTGCTAATATTGAGCAGTAGTTGTGGATATAATAACTAATATGTTGTTCTATCATAATAGCTTATGAACCCAGACGTTATGAATACTGTGCATGAGGATTTGAGATACTTAGCAAGGGGTCCATCACGATATGTCAAGAGGTTTTCTACATTTAGTATCAATGGGTTCTCCTTTCAAACTACCAATCGAGACAATGGGTTAAAAACCCAGAATAGTGGAGTTTTCTTAATGTCTTCAACTCCTTGTGTTGCTAGCGCTAGTGATGCTAATGTTAGGAATGCTGATTTGTCATATTATGGCAAATTAGAAGATATTATAGAACTAAACTACAATGGCCGATTTTGGGTTACTTTATTCAAATGTAAATGGGCTGACACCACTAGAGAATGGGGCTGTAGAAAGGATAGTTGGGGTTTTACTTCTGTTAATTTTTCACGAGTAATACACAGTGATGACCGAGAGGAGGATGATCCATATATTGAAGCCTCACAAGCTCGAATGGTGTATTTTGTCAATGATGAAGTGAATAAAGATTGGAGTGTTGTCGTGCATTTGAAGCCAAGAGACTCATATGATATGGGGGAAAATGAAGATGATGAAGCATGCGAGAATGAGCCATGGTTAGAGCAAAACTTGGATTCTTTATTTGAAAATGGTGATAATCTATCATTGTTAAGAGATGAGGTAGATGATGAACTACTAGATGATGACATTGGAGAAGACAAACACATGTCAGAATAGCTTGTAGGTTAAATTAATTTATGGTATGAAATTATTTTATCTATACATTATAGTAGTGCCTACTGATATATACTAGTTACTAGGTCTTCAAATTTAACTTGCAGATATGTAACTTCCTGAATTTCTTGATCTATTATGCAGATATGCCAAAGCAAAAGAGGTACAAGAATCTACTTAAAGCAGCAGCAGCTGCAAATTCTTCACAAGACAAGTCAATTGCAGCTGCAAATTCCTCCTGAGACAAGTCGGCAGCTTTAAATGCATCACATGTCAAGTCTGCAGCAGCTGCAAATTCCTCCCGAGAGACATCGGCAGCTGCAAATTCCTCCCGAGACAAGTCGGCAGCAGCTGTAAATTCCTCCTGAGACAAGTCAGCAGCTTCAAATTCCTCCTGGGATAAGTCAGCAGCTTCAAGTTCCTCCTGAGACAAGTCGACAGCAGCTGCAAGTTCCTCACGAGACAAGTTGGCAGCAGCTGCAAGTTCATCCCGAGACAAGTCGGCAGCTTCAAATTCTTCTGAGCATCCATCCGAACCTAAATGTAAACGTGGACATGAATCTAAACATTATTAGACTGTTGATGCCATAGGTATGTATAGATGATCTATTATGTTATTATTATCAAATATATTGTCTTGAAGCTCAAAAAGCAAGAAGCATTCAGAACCTAAAATAAAGAACAAACACATTATTGGTTTAGAGAATACTAGTGTGTGAAATTATTATATATTAATTAAGCAGCCATGATTCCTTCAGAATTTTGTCCGACTAAGTTATCTACCAGCAATACCCAAAAAATTAAAGCAGATTAACATTAACTAAACTGTATTTTAGGGCTTTAATTTTCTGCATATCTAATCTATCTCAAATAATAATTAGATGAATGTTATATACATGATTGAAGTTAGTAGGCTTCTATTTTTTGATCAAGTCTTTCTACTTTTCTTAAATTTTAGACGGAAGAGACGGGAAAAGAAGTTAGTAGGGTTCAAATGTGGGACATCACTCACAAGAAAATAGATGGAAGTTATGTTAATGAAAAAGCTAAAGAAATAGCGGTAAGACTAAAGTGTAATAAGTAACTTGTTTGTATTTCTTTTTCTTTCTTTTTTATAAGATAATACTATTTTTTATTCTTTCTTTTTTTTATACATGTAGGAGAAGATTGAAGCACATAGCAGTCAACAACCGATGGAATTAACTCTTAATTCTCCTCTTGATGCTCTTGGAGTAGTTTTTGGGAAAGAGCACCCTGGTCGTGTTCGAGGTTTAGGTATGGGAGTTGTTCCAACAATTGCTTTCAAGAACAACACTACAAGGATTAGTCAAATGAATTTAGGTTCTTCAAATGATGTTGGAACATCATCTACTTGTGGTCCAAATGTGCAAGAAGAGTTGGATACCATTAAAGTGCAATTGCAAGCGCTAGTCTCCTATATTGCTTCTAAGGAATGAGGTAAAATTCCAATACAATTGGCTGGAATGTTCCCTACTCAACAAGTTTTACATGTACAAATACAATTATCCTCTTTTTTTTCCTTTTGATGTGAAATAATTGTAAACAGTGGAGAGGATGCTACTAATGCAGGAAACAGTGGATTAATCTCTGCTTGATTAGTAGTGTTGCTGAGTTTGTTATAGCATTCAAGCTCTTGTGTATTTGTTGACAATCCATGTTGAAAGAAGTCATTATTGTAGTCTGATTGAGATAATAATAGACCAGTAGGGTTTGATTGTGATCCATATTCTTCACTTTTCAAGCCAAAAGGTTCTACAGTTTGAAGGATGTTTGACCCGTTAAGATAAGAATTATTGAAGCTGGGGTTTCCTAAGGGGAAATTAGGGTTATTCCCCATGTTAAAAAATGTGTTGCCGTTCATGATTTGCAACAGATTTTGCAACAGTTGTAGTTGGACTAATTGAGAAGTAGCATCTCCTTGTAGAGCAATATTAGGGTTTCTCCCCCAAGTAGTAGTGTTCATATTCATCATAGAATTCCCTCTTTTTTTTTTCCTTTTGATGTGAAATAATTGTAAACTGTTCATGAATACTTTTGATCTCCAAAACAAGTTAAGATTCGGTCATGGTCACTGTTGGCTATTTGAATGTACTTTTGAGTGAAATAATTGTAAACTGTTCATGAATACAGATTTTGACTTCCCGTTCTGATTTTCTTCTAAATTATAATTGTTTAACAAAAAGTGAAAAAAAAAAGATTTATCAATGTTTATGGTATATAGGCATAAGTAGGAAGCAACTAATGGTAATAGGTGAGCATGAGCATGTGTTATTGCTGGTTGTTGACTAAGGGTTGTTATTGCTGTTATTGCTTTGTTTGGAAATGATTCTATACATCAGTGAATAGAAAGATCTTAAGACTTCATTCTTTGTCGCTGCTATGGTTAACAAGCACATGGGAAAGCTAATTAACAACTAGCACTAGTAGTATTATTAGTAACATTTTATATGTATTTTTTAGATGAATTCAAATTCATAATTATCCACTTATTATTAATATATGCCTTTTTCTTGTATTTCTTGTGCTCATAATAATTATATTTTTGTTGTAGGGATTGGATCAGGAGAGTGAGATTTCATCACCAAAAGAGTTAGGAAGTAGGTCTTCTGGAGCAAGTAACAAGGAAGCATGACCTTGCTTGATATGTTAAGACATATATTAAGGATTATATGTTAAGACAATTATAAGTCATAATTAGTCAATGCTTGTTAAGGATTATTTTGATACTTTGTTTTTTGGATTATGACATTTCAATTATGACTTTTGGATCATGTATGAATTAAAAATCATCTTATGATGTTTGATTTATGGTTATACCTTTTGATTATTATGGGACTTTTAAGTGAGTTTCGAAAATATCACTTTAAATTAGTGGTTTCAATCTTATTTTAAAAAGTATAAAATTGTCATCATAATTAGGTACAAACGGCGGTTAGAAACCCCCGTTTTAAATGAAAACGATGCCATTATACGCTGGTAGAAACGGCGGTTAAAAACTGCCATTTTAAACGAAAATGATGCCATTATATTTTGGTAAAAACGGCGGTTAGAAACTGCTATTTTAAACACAAAAGATGCCATTATAACATGGTAAAAATGGCGGTTATCATGGCAAAAACGGCGGTTTCTAACCACCATTTTAAACGGAAGAGATGCCACAACATCCTGGTAAAAACGGCGGCTGTTCAAAAACCGCCATTTTAAGCGAAAATAATGGCGGATACAAACCGCCATTTTAACCCTCAAAAACCGCCATAATAACCAGAATGGCGCCCAGAATAACGGCGTTTCTTGGAGGCGCCAGTTTTGGTCATAATGGCGGTTATAACCGCCGTAATTACCCAAAATAACCGCCGTTTTAACATTTTTTTGTAGTGTCAGTTTATAGCATTCATATAATAGCCAAATGTTCTTGTTCTGTGGGGTGTTTAGGACTCATAAAATCTGCAAAGAGAAACCGTTGACATAAAAAACAATGAGAAATGTTATAGGGTTAGCAAAATTTATTGTTTTTGGTTGTTATTTTTAATTATCAATTTAATTTTTTAGTCTAGTAATTCAATAATATACTTTTAGTCCATATTTTGAAATATTTATGGCTAAATGTTGGCTAAAAATAATAAATTTTACTGGTTCTTTAGTATTTCTTCAAAACAATATTATTTAAAATTGAGTAAATTATCATTTCTATCACAATATTCAAGAAAATGTAAGATGAATTTATTTATAAATGAACACAATTAGTTTTGTATCTACAAAAGTTAATTGGTCTATGCGTGATAGAATTAAGATATTAATTTTCTTTATTGGTAATTTGTCAATTTTTTGAAGTTTTCATGAGTAGGAATGTAAGTTTATTCATTTTTTATTGGTACAAAGATAATTGTTTTTGTTGACTGGTACAAAGATAATTTTATTTATTCATAAGTAAATTTATTAACATTTTGAATTTTTATAAAAAAAATAAAAAGTTTATTCTTAAATTATATTGAAATAAGTATGGGTAAATTTAGAATGCATTTGAATGGATTACATGTATTTATTCTGTAGCGATGCAGATAAGAGAAATTTGGTACGTTGAAAAAGTACAAATCTATAATTTGATCTAATTTACATCTAGGGGTAGTAATGGGATGGGTATGTGGTGGGTTTTTGTCCTGTTCGACCTCGTCCTACCCTATAATAACCCGTATAAAATCTGTTCTACTATACTCCTGGGTTGTAAAAAATTGAACCCTTAACTTGTTTCCGTAGGTACCTGCTTCCGTGGGTACCTACTCTACTCCTATAATTATTAAAATTCAACAAATAAAATTAAATTTTAAAATTTATATGACCATCATCACATGCATAACATGAATTAAAGTACAAATTTAAAAATAATATAATATTATTAATTATTTTACATAAATTACATATATTATATATTAAAATTATATATATACCAGAACGAATAGAGGTGTGAATCACCTAAACCTGACCGCCCCACCCCACTCCGCCCAAGACCCTGACCGACCAAAAACCTGCCCTACATCGGGTGAGTACTTACCTGCCTAGGTGAGTAAGGACGGAGTGGGTACCTGCGAATTCGGGTAGTGTTGCCACTACTATTGACATGGTAAAATTTTGTATTGGGTTAGAACTTGAGTGTTTATCTATGATGCTATTTGGTAAAAAGGTAATATGTTTTAAAATAGTATAATTTGGTAATTAGTTTTAGAAATAGTGACAAATAATAAACAGTCATTATTTTACAACTTTTTTACTTTCATATTTTGCATCTTAAAAATTGTTAACTTAAAGTAACTAAATACTAGCTTTTTTACCTTAATATTTTCTGTAACTGCGTATAATAATAAATCCATCTCCAACCAAGAGATCGATCTAAAAACTTCTTTTGAGGAATGAGCAAAACCTGGTCATTTCTCTAGAGAACAATAACTAAGGGATCCAAGGATTTGGAACCTATATGCTGATACTCATGATTTCGATAGCTATACTAGTGTTTTAGAGAAGATTTTCTGATTGTGTTTTGTGGAACTCTAAGATAGCGTGACTCAGTGTTACTCGATTGGAAAAGGATGATGGAATTATAAAATGACAAAATAAAAAATTAATTATCAAATTTTTAACTTCTATGATGCGTCATTTTATTTGTTCACCTTACTAATTTGATTTATTTGATTAGGGTTTGTAGAGAATGGAGAAGAAAAAGGATTAGAATATAGGTTAGACTTGTAAGGCAGTTAATTAGTTTGAGTTTGACCCATAGCTTGTTATAAACTTATTTTCAAGTACTACATCTAGTTTGTTGTTGAATTTGACATGGGCTAAAATTTAAAAGGTCTCACAATTAGAGGTGGCAAACGGGCCGAAGTCTGTCAAGCCGGGCTAGAGTTTTGAAAAATCCACCTAACTCGCACTGGCTAACCCACGGGCTTTGGTATGCTTCGGTGGGGTGGGACGGGCTAGTCCAGTGAGCCCACCATTTTGTTTTTCTTTAAGGCCTAAAACAAAAATATCCAAATCCATACCAACTACCCATCTCGGAACAAATAATCCTATCCATAAATACAATTCACTCCCTTCAGTCTCCCCTCTCACCCCTAACCCTACTCACAAGCTCACAATTCACAAGTTTGATTTGGAATGTTTGCATTTTACTTAAGTTTTGACTTGGATAATGTTTGATTGATTAGAAATTTGGATAATGTTTAATTCGATGCTTTGGACAATGCTTATTTTGATTTGTACAATACTTGTTTGATTATTTTGTTCAAAATGCTTGGTTGACAATTACATTTATAAGAAATTGAGAATTATATGAATTTAGAAATCATAGGTTTATTAAAATGTTTGTGAATTGAATTTTTATTCCAATGTTTAATGGCTTAGTAATTTTTTTCAAAAAAAAAAAAGCGAAGTGAGAAAATAAACAAGTTTAGCCCGTCGGCCCGCCAATCCGTTGTTAGGCAGATTGGGGTAGAGATTTGGAACTGCCTTGTTAGGCAGGGCGGGGCGGGGCGGGCTAGCCCGCTTGCCACCCCTAGATACCATTATATTGATAGAAAAAGATCTTTTTTTCAATGAAAAAAAAAAGATTTTTTTTATTTTTTAGCCTATTTGACAAATTTCTAATAGTAAAAGTAAAAGTAATAAAAAAATATTTTTTTTGAGAAGTTACAATTTATATTTTTTAAAAAGATTTTTTTTTAAAAAAGATGGTTTTTTCCAAAATTCTGAAAACCGGACTGATCATCAAACCATTTTAGTTACTGATTTACTGGTCCAACCGGTTCAAACGTGGTTCAATCGAAAAAATCGTTTTATAATAAAATAATAACTAAAATATAGATAAACACAGTTTTAACAAAAATTTCAGCATAATTTCAAATTTTTGTAAAGGTTAACCGGTGAAGTAAGTCAACTAAATCAGTACAGTTTTATACAACAATAATTAACCCCATTTTCCTTTTCCAAAATCCCATGGGTTATCAATACTCAATAGTTTTCATCATAAATACCTCATTTTGTAAACGTGCCTTCTGTTTCAGTTCTTCAATGAATATATATGACGAAGAATATGTAATAAAAATAACTGAATAAAATAATATAAAGCATAAAATCCTCAATGAACTATGTGTAAACCAAATTTGTCAATACTTCATTTTGTGCTAATGTTATAACTATTTGCATTTCAACATGTTTCTGTTACACAATATATGAATTTTTTGGAGTTATCCAGTGTTAAATAGGATAATTTTATACAGGGTTAACTCTTTCCTTGTTTTTGTACGTGCATTGATATCTTGATGTTTCTCTGTTCTCACAATTTCACTATCAGATCAGCCCTATGCTTCTTCCTCATGATCCTTCATGTCATGTTGTCTATCTCTCATTGGTCCATGGCTGCTGGTTCATTTTCTTGGAATGTATCAGCCTTGTTCTTCTGTTGCCACCAATCATCTGTCACTGTGGTCGCAAAAAAACAGCAAATTGGGAACCACAAATTGGTATGTGCCACGCAAAGAGATGGGCCATAACTATGTAAAGACTAAAGAACTACCCTTTATGCCAATTGACATTTTTCCTCTCATGTTACTTGAACAGATAATCTTGCGGTGTAAAGGCCTGGATGGCTATAGAGACCGTCCTTCTTTTGCAAAAAAATCTGACATTATTTTTCATGATATGAATGTTGATGATTGCCTGCCCAAAATGTCTACTTTGTCTGCAGAGATGTTATACTATGCAGAGAGTGGCTTCATTCCTCAAGCGCACACTATATCGGAGCAACTTGTTAACAGTTCTTTTGTACCATCAATTAAATTCATCTCAAAATTGTTTGATGGTTATGAAAAGCACAGGAATTTCAACGGCATGCTTGAGATTCTACATTATGTCAGTTGGAGAAATTTTGGCATATTACCTCATGTTTACTCTTTGGCTATCTCATGCTTTGGAAGAGGAGGACAGCTCGAGTTGATGGAAGAAACCGTAAAGGAAATGGTTTCAAGGGGTTTCTGTATCAGTTCCAAGACTGGTAATGCTTTCCTTTTGTATTACTGTATTTTTGGTTCTTTGAAAGAGATGGAGAATGCATATGCACGCGTTAAGAGATCTGGATTTATGATAAACGAGGAAGCAATCAGGGCCATGGCCTCTGTATATACAAGGGAGAGAAAATTCTATCATTTGGGTGAGTTCCTAAGAGATGTGGGTCTAGGCAGGAAAAATGTGGGGAACCTTTTATGGAATCTTATGCTACTTTCTTATGCTGCCAATTTTAAAATGAAAAGCTTGCAGCGAGAATTTCTCAGAATGGTGGAAGCTGGGTTCCGGCCTGACGTTACAACCTTTAATATTCGTGCTCTGGCCTTTTCAAGGATGTCTTTGTTCTGGGACCTTCACCTCAGCATCGAACATATGGTAGATGCGAAAGTGATCCCTGATCTGGTGATATATGGCTGTGTAGTTGATGCATACTTGGATAAAAAGCTTGGAAAAAACCTGTACTTTGCTTTAAACAAGTTGAACTTGGATCATTCTCCGCAATTATTAACTGATCCACTTGTGTTTGAGGCTTTTGGTAAAGGGGACTTTCATACGAGTGCAGAAGCATTTTTTGAGTTCAAGACGCACAGACAGTGGACTTACAGGGTTCTAGTACAAAAATATCTTAAAAGATATTACCGGAGAGACCAGATATTTTGGAACTATTAATTACTTGGCAGATGTTTTATACTGTACAATGTCTGGCTAGGATGTTAGTTAGAATAACAAAGCTGAGTTGCAGGCTTGCAGTTTCGGCCTGTGTTTCTCTTATGACGAGCTAAGTCTTACTTGTAAATAACATGTAGTTAACTTGAAATAAGCTTTCACTAATCAAGGATTCACTTGAGTCGATGTTTAGTTAAAACAATATGATAGTATAATTGAGGGCATGATAACATTAAATCACTTTTACAAACCTTAATAAGGGATTAATAACTTCTATTATGTGTGAGCTCTTTTATTTTAATTTAAAAGTGATTAAACTCTTACTTTCTCATATTACTAACTTCTTCACTGTAGAGAGTCTTGATCCTATTTTGTAGGTTTACAAATAACATTTTTCTTTTTATTTATCTTTTACTTTTCTCTTTATTATCTTTTCTCGAAATTTGATATCTAAGACCTATTTTGGATTCATATACCATTGTTGAATGGCTGTAGTAGAAAGAAGATAAAAAATAAAAGGAAAAAAATAAATTAACAACATCAGTAAATTTTGAACGGTCAAAAGGATGTAGAAGACTTCAATTATGTTCTTGCCAAATATACCCATAGTAGAAGGAAAAAGGGAAGATCAATTTGTGTTTACTGTTTAGTTTTCTCCTGTTGGAACTTCCTTCTGTGAAGAATTTTGTGATGGATTTATAGATTTTTAAAGAAAAAGTATAAAATAATTAAGTAATTCTTTGAGAAAATTTTGTATTGATTTACAAGTTTCTTAAAGAAAAAGTATTAAGTCCTTGAAGAATTGCAATGTTAGACATATATAATTCATCTTTTTGTCAGGAATCTATAAATTCATCATTGCAATTCCTCAAGAACTTTTTTTTTCTTATGAGATCTATAAGTCTTATAAAAAATTTTCAAGGATGCATTTGTTATTTTTTTTTCTTAGGGGCTTATAAGTCATAAGATCATTTTAGAATCCTTGGGGCACTTGCTTATTTTGTTAATCTAAATAATACCTCTATACATACATGCATCCCTAGAGTATATAGTTGGCAGTACTTGATCACATAATTCTTTTTCTTCTTCCATTTTATTAAATTAATTATGTCAAGAATCCCGCTGGAGTATTTGTACAATGTGTACAATGAGTTATTTATTTGGCCTAATATGGGTTAAAAAATGAACATCCAGAATAAAATACTACTAATTTTTCAAACACAATACACCCATACTATCCAGAATAACCATTCGGGTACCAGGGATAATAAACATCTGATATCCTACTAAATCGAAGATTTCTATATCTCCATTATACACATTGTATAGATACTCCATTGGCTCCCTATACTTCCTCTTGTGTCAACGCTGCATTATTGACATGAAAAATTAAATGGTGATCAAGTTGTTGAATCATAATTAATTATAAAAATATTTGATCATATAGTGTTTAAAATATGCCAAAGAGAAGTCTCCTCTATTCCAAAGCATACGTTAGTCAGAGGCGGTTAATGCTGGGAATAGGATATATATCAAATCTTGGTCAAAATAATTTACTTATTATTATATATTATAATTATTTAGAGTTGAATGTGAAGTACTTTATTATATGTTTAGTTCTGCTTCCTTATTAACTACTCGTACATATAACTGTACAATGTCATTATTTGAATATAAAGTGTGTTTTACTGAGACATGTTTAATAGGATTGAGCTATGCTGCATGGCGCATGCTGTTGTGATGTAGAAAAAATGTACGAAAGACAAAGTTACCCAATGGTTATAACTATCCACGATGTGTCACTTATGATAATCAGAAGCAATAGTAATAATTTTCCATCCCATTGATTGTTTTTGGAGATAAGGATCAATTGGTTTTATGATTTTCACTTGATAATAATTTTGGATGCTTTAATTTGAACATACTTAGGTTGGTTCTTGAGTTTTATAATTGTTAATTAAGTTGATTTTCCTATCATCAATTTAGTTAACTACTTATTTGTTTAGTTAACAAAACGGAAATGCAAAAGAAACAAAAAAACACTATTAAAACGTATCTTATTTAGCATTTACAATAATTAATAAACTATTTTTTATTAATATTTTTTTGTTACTAAATATTTTCATTAACAAAGTCACTATGAGAGTTTAATAGCTCTCATAACACTAAAGGTGTTAAATTCAATTTGATACTTAATTTTATCGCTTATTGTTTAACGAACCGAAATTTATAGATAGGAAGAGACAAAAGCAAGTCTCACTTAGTGTAATTTCAGCTAAATAGACCAAATTGAGCTTTTATCTCATTGTTTTTGGTAAAAAAATTGTAATTTTCAAATTGAATAAAAATCAAATAATAAGTATATGTCAAGACAGTACAATAGTTTAATGTTCATAAATATTTTTTTTTAATAAAAATTCATATGCAGCTGATCCAAAATACAATATCTGTTTATATATGTCTTGTTAATGATACTTTAGAATTCCAAAATACAATTGATTCACATTGATTTTGCCATACCTATAATGAAATGGATTTTCCAGTGCACAAGATAACTGGAATTTAGAACAGAACCATGGAAGCAAATCCAAGAAACACAGATGCCAAAATGAATCCCCTACCAGTGTCAACACCATGTTGTGAGTTTGAATGTTGATTACTAGGCTTACCAAGGAAATATAACTGTTGGATCTGCACTGCATTGTCTTAACATTTGGAAGCACCCATGTTTTAGAGCTGTCCATTACCATGATCCCGAAACTAGAGCCTTCATAAAGTGCTGCCCCAAACTCGTCTCCGATCGTCCCGTTGTTAGAAAGGTCCATGAACACAATCTTGATGTTGCCATCTTTGAATGTTGTCTCTGTGAAGTTCAGAATCCTTATAGCATCTCACCATCGCTGGAATGAATCTTTGAACACATTGGCAATTTTGGGTTGTACATTGTACCTTCAAATTAAATTCGCAAATACTTGTTAGCTGTTTACTGTTTGTTCGATAAATAAAATTTTACTATTTATATAATTATTTTGATAAAATAATTATAAATAATATAAAATTTAAATTGAATTGAGAATAATTATGAATAATAAATTTTACATTTACTTTCAAACATTATCCATGAGATAAAATTCTATAAATATTAAAAGTATGACACTATAAATACAACTTTGACTAAGTAGACAATAGAAATTATAAACAATGTAAATAATGAATTATATCTTAAGTTCACTAAATATGAATAAATATAATTAATTCAAAATTTAAATTTTAAAATTAACAACTTTTTTTTAATTTTTTATTTACATTGTTCACTGTTCAAAAAAAAGTTTTTTTCTCTATACCTTCTCTTATAAATGATAAGAGTAACTCCAATAGTTATCCAAATAATATTTATTTACCTTGGGTCGAACCCATACGTGAGGATCTTGGTGCTGTTAGCGAACAACAGAGTCCCTTGAGGCCATGAGAAGTTCACAGGGAGGTCATAAGTAACGTTCATACCCGGCAAACCGCAGCGCGGCAGCAATATCTGCTGATACGTATCATTGTCTATGTCTCCGGTAGTGTCCAAATTGAAGAACCGTTGGTAATCCTTAATAGTTGATACCATGTTTTCATCCATGAGATCAGTGAAGTTTCCAGAAGAACTATTGTTTTGGATGTAGCCATAGGTGTAGAGATACTCTTTCACCAAATGGAGGCCTTCGATTTTCTGTGGAGAGTAAGGAACACTGCTTTGATGTTAGGTTGTGATGAAGCTACTTGAAGGTCCTTTAAACCCTTATTAAGTGCTGAAACCTGAGGAGTTGGTGGAATTGGAACCGCCGCTTTAACTGTTAGTAATGGAGGAAGGAAAACCAGAAGGATAAGGAGAAAGATGACATTCTGTTAATTTCTGTAAGGAACAAAATAATGATATGTGGCTAATTAATACTATTCGATGGGTGCGTGGTAGGCTGCATGATGCGATGATGTGAATGGAAGAAATCCACATGCAAGACACCCACAACATATATATATATATATATATATATATATATATACACTGATTCAATGGTTAATCCTCTCGTTTTTTTTTTGGTGAAAAAGATTAAGAGGTTGGGTAGTTTGTAAAAAAAAAAAGTGAAATTGCAAAATAAAATTTTATTGAAAATTCTTGTAATTTTAAAAAAATATTTTAATCTAATTGAATGATTTGGGGCACTTTACTATATAGATTGAAGTTATATTGAGAGAAAATATAAATTCTTTTTATAGTTATTTTTTATTATTTTATTAATATTCAAAATGTGGATCTTAATTTTTTTCAATTTTTCTTTCATCCCATAAAAATAAAGATCTATAAATTTACATCTTTATGACCTCTTTCCCAATTCTTGTTTATTTGTTTTATCCAGCAACTCGAGCCCCAGTAGCCACCAGCTGAAGGTGGAGCCTCTTAGATCTTTGTCTCTCGGATTATGTGCATGCATAGAGGACCGTGTAACATTTAAGTGTGGGGGAGGATCCGCAATCTTGGGGAGTAAATTTCTCTTTCTAAACACTTTGCACTATTTTTTAGTTTTTAATAATTAGGTTTTTGTCAATATTTGTTAGTATATATATATATATATATATATATATATATATATATATATATATATATATATATATATATATTAGCTTTCTTATAGTTTTATTGTAGTAAATATTTGCATTTGTATGTTGCCTAATATAGAAAATAAGTTTGGTGAAAACAACAAAGAATTTTCAAAAAATCTCTTTTAGGACGCTTTATTGATTTGATTTGAAAAATTGTTTTTCAACTTGTTTGAAGTATTTTTATGGAACATAGAAAAGAGGTAGAACAAAACACCAAGTGAGATTTGAGTTTTAACTGTGTGGTTGCACATTTTCAACCACAAATTTTGTTTTTGTGTGCTATACTCCTTTATGATTGTGATCTTAGATTTGTTTGAGTCTTTATGTCCTATATTTGGTATTTTGAATGCATTTAGTATGATTGTGGCCATTTTCGAAATTAAACTCACTAAACCATATGGCCAACCCTTACATCTATCTTTGTAACCCCGCTTTTGAGCCTTTTTATCCCCTTTTTGTTCTAATATTAAGCACATTATTTGTCCTAAGCGAAAAATCATTAATGTCCATGAATTGTATTTTTGATTAGCTTGGATTGAGTAGTATGTGTTATTCAAATGTGGGGGAAGATTTGTGGGAAAAACATTGGTAATAAGTATTTTGAGTATTCATTGAGAAAATTTGAAAAAAAAAATGGATAAACACTCATGCATTCAGTACTTAAAACATGTGCATTTCTTTTTAGTGATAAAAGAAAAGAAAAATTTTGGTGTATATATCTTTTGAAAAAAAAAAGAAAAAAAAAGAGAGAGAAAAGAAAAGAAAAGAAAAGAAAAGGAATGAATGATAATAATAATAATGTAAATAAAGAATGCATATGTGTGTGAATTAGAAAGAAGATGCATGAGTGAATGTGAGAAAAGAAATGAATGGGAAGTTAGGTTATTTTTCTTTGATATAAATAGGTTAATACAGGATTAGGAGGGATACTTGAGCTAATCAAAAATCTAATTTACTAAGTCCACTTAACCATATTAATCCTATCCTTACTCTAGCCCCATTACAATCCTCCAAAGACCTCATGATATTTGCATTTATGCATCAAATATTTGTTGATTGTTAGATGACTAGCAAATCTTAGAAAACATGATTAAAGGAGAATTGAGTGATTAAGCCCTAAATACTGAGCGATTAGAGTGTATACTCAACCAGTGAGGGGTTCAATTACTTAATTCTATGATTCCATCTATTGTCCTGTGTTTCCTTGCAAGTTATTGAAATTAATTTTTGAAAATTTCAAATCAAATCTTTGGACATCGATCATATTGCATTGATCCCTTGCCAAATTTTTCCTAATGATCTACTTTGGATTGATTGGAGTTCTATTGTTTGTTTTTGCCAAATTTCAATAGGGAACCATAGTATAGATATAAGTAGTTAACATTTAGCATAGTTGCATGCATGTAGGTAGTTGCATTGAATAAGTTGCTTGCCTTTTTAGCCTTTTCCTTTGATTGTGATTAGCATGAGGACATGCTATTGTTTAAGTGTGGGGGAATTGATGAATCCATATTTGATGATAAATTTTGGATTGAATTGAGTGGATTTCATCATATAAACCCACATTTATTCATATAAATAGCATGCTTTTGTGTTTTCTCTCTAAATTATGTCTAATTGTGAAAACATGCTATTTTGTGGTTAATTTGATCAATTTTATTCCACTTTCATTCTATACGATGCCTTGATGCTTTTGATGAGTGATTTCAGGTGTAATAGGTATGAATGACTTGATAAGGGTAGAAGAGAAGCATGCAATTGGGAGAAAACATGAAGAAAACAAAGGAGAAGCACACAGTCAAGTGTGCGTGCGCACAACCTTCTGTGCGTACGCACAAGAGGAAATCAGCATGTGTGTGTAACACCCTAATTAGCCTAAGCTTTACCTCGCGTCGTAAAGGAAAAGTTAATCAGAGATTACGACAATCCTAAGCTCACACGTATAATATATAGAAAGAATTATTATAATCTAGAAGCCCGATAAAGGATATAGCTCAAAAACAGGATTTTAAAAGCGCGAACGTACTAGCGAAGCTACTAACTTAAAGCACAAGATATGGACAAGATATAGCAATGATATTAGTATAATATCATAGGAATCTAGCCACGGCTCGCGGAGTTTAAGCTGGCTAGCCATATACAAACCATACATGAAACCAGACAGTAAAAATAGCTTATACAAGTTTTGTTCTCTCAATACAAGCCTCTAGGCAAAACAAAATACAAAAGTGAGAGATGTATAGTAAAATAAATCAAAAAGACTCAAAAGGTATCCGGATCCTCCGCTTCTGTCACCATCCAAGCAACTCATCGAGGTGGGTTGCGACCTGCATCTGAAAAACACAACAGAAATATGGTATGAGAACCAGAGGTTCTCAGTATGGTAACAGTGCCCAGTGATGTAGGAAATAAGACCCCGGGACACCAAAGACAATCCTAGACTTCATATCCATCACAAGATTCATCTTAGGCATACTAAAACAATGAAGCATAATTATATAAATCTTAACATAAATAAACAGGGTACTCTATCTTAGGGAATTTCTATTCTAACCAAACACTGCTGTCCCACAGCCTTCACCAACCTATCCTCCATGCAATCCCATTGCCATCCCCTTCCGAACCTCCTCAATCCCAGTAGAAAACACAATTAATTACAATGCAAGTAAAACACAAGTAGAAGCATATAAGGCAAGTAATTCAAGTAAGCAAATAGGCATGTTTTTCAATTAGGCATACAATTACAAGTCGGCAAAACAAACAAATAGATAGAAAATGCACATGATGAATGGCTGTTCTATTGGCTGTGATATCATATTGTCGGTTCAACTGCCAACCCGACACATCTCCATGGAGATGTCGCCATTTAGAATCATTATTGGGAACCCCAGAGATATAGCGCTCGGATCACTGTCATGGGTTTTGTGCCTGCACACTCTGATGATCCGAAGGGATGCGAGCGTGATACTCTTGCCTCAGACAACACATCTCAATGCAAGCGGGACGAACCACCGCCCTTACGCCGCTGCCGCTACCTCGACAGGCGAGATCCAAGCGCCGTCCCTGCCGGGTGCATAGTATCTCATAATCTCAGTACAAATCAGTACTTCAGTGGTTTCTTCAGAAAACATTTTCAGTATACATGGATCCATCATCTCATTTAGAGTAATCGACTCATCTCAACCACTGTAAATTAACATTTAAGTTCTGAACTCAATAGTTCCTCATTTCTCATCTCATATATCAATCATCATTCACATACCATCAAACCATCCTCAATACACCCGAGACCTAATCCTCTGTTTTCTAATTTTTCATAAAAATCATTGACTAAAACCCTTAGATTATTTCCCAGGTTCTCATACCCAAAATTAAGCCCAAAAGTCTTAAAATGGTGTTATAGAAGCTTACAATCTTGTTGGGAAGGTGAAATAGTTGAAAACAAAGTTAAATTGAAAAAACAGGGCGTGTGCGTCCGCACAGGGGTGTGCGTGCGCACGCCCAGGAAGATTTTTAAAAGTGTGCGTATGCACAGGGGTGTGTGTACACACAGGTACCAAAATTCATAAGTCTGTTCACTCGCACAAGCTGTGCTAGCACCCCCAACAAACAGACCTTCCCAACGTGTGCGGACGCACAGGCCTGTGCGTGCGCACAAGTTAAAATTTTCGCAGGGTTGTGCATGCGCACAAGGCTGTGTGTGCGCACATACCAGAAATCATAAAATTCTACAACTTTGCAGAACTTCAGATTTTTACACCAATCTTTGAATGATCATAACTCCCTCTACAAAAACCCAAATTTTACAAACTTTATATCGATTTGAAAGGTTTTTAAATAGCTTTAATTTCAAATAATTTTCAATCAATTTTGAAAACCGAGGCATAAGTTATGATCAGACAAAGTTCACCAAAAAATAACTTTTACCCAAACTCACAAAAATCTCAATTTACCAACCTTCATAACCCAAACCAACCAAAACTACATTAACTCTATCCCATATCAGATTTTACCATTTGCCATACTTCAACTTAACATTCCAACATATATAACCATCACTTCACAATATCAAGTACATAATAATACCCTTACTAACCATCATTTTCATCATTTATCAATATTAATCTCCAATATCATAGTATCAACATCAATATAGCCATTTATCAATCATTCCAAATATCAATTATCATGCATTATCATTGCAACACTTTCACCAACATAACCAAGACTCATCAATTCATCATAATTTATTATACCTCATCATTCAACAACCATTTTAATTCAAACCTATCCTATGGGCTACTAGTCTAAGTGTCCATGAATATTATATACTATATAGAGGAAACCAAAACCATACCTTGGCCGATTCCCAATATGTCTTTAACCCCAAATGAGCACAACAGTGACCACCAACAAGTTTTCTAACACAATCCAAGCCACCAACAAGTTCCAATAGCTCCCAAACTTACAATAATCAAACTATATATGCATAAACCATCACAAATCAACCTAGGGTTCCATTTAAACATAATCTCACAAGGGTTTAATGTCTCTTAACTTTTCCAACAGTTTTGGTAGCCAAAATCCAATGCTAAGCAATGATTAGAGTGAACCTAAACATCCAAAATCACAAAAACTCACTTAATCAAAAGCCCTAAAAACTCGAAATTTTGAAGAGAAGAACTGAGAAGGATTTGAGCTTTTCTTACCAGTTTCTAGGATGGGTTTTGTAGAGCTCTTCACAAGAAACGTGTAGCCGCAAACGGTGTGGCGATCGGAGCTCTATAGCTCAAGATATGAGTTTAGGAAGTTGAAGATGAATAGTACTTCTTCTTCATCTTCCTTCTTTTCTTTGTTGCTGAGTGTGTGTGTGTTTAATTTGTGTTGTTGTGCTGCATGGGTTCATTAAATAAACCTTTATATATGTTGGGCTTGGGCCTAACTTGGGCCCGGTCCAACTCGTTAGCGTTTTTAGTCCGTTTGGCCTAACTTCGGCCAAACCTTTAAAATTAACGCCTGATTTTCGACTTCTATTATTTTTCTAAGGTTTTTGACTGTTTTCACTTTTTCTCTCGCAGTACCAGGCAGACTTGAATCGGTTCAACCGGTTCAACTGCTGGTTTGCGGTTTTTCGCAGAAAGCACATTTTCTGACTCAGAAAGACCTACTGAGTCCAAAAATTACATTTAAATCCTCAAATTCTCACTCTAACTTTTTGGAACCTAATTTGGGTAATATTAATCACCTAATTAGGCAGTTAATTAGTCGCGGTTCTTATATTCTCCCCTCCTAATAAGATTTTTGCCCTCGAAAATTCGAATCACGCGACACATCCCCAACGAAGCGTTCTACCGTGTCGACATTCCCCTCACATTCTGCTGCGTCACTCTGATTATCGTCACCAAGGATTCCGAAATTTTTCCTTAAAACAAATATCGATTTTTGTAACATCTTTCCAAATCATTGAAAACAGTTTATTCCAAACCAGTTCACTGTTGAACTTTCTCAAAGGAGTCAAAATCATTTACCCGGAAGTTGATGACTTCAAATCATGATTTTCTTAAATAAAAACTTTTCAAATTAAACCCCTATTGATTATGATAAATTGGAAACCATTTTCACAATTGAACAAAATCAGAGAACTCACTTTTCTTTAAACCATATTTCTTAAATCAAGAGTTCCAACCAACTTTCAAAATCGAATTCACTGAAACAAAAGTTCCAAACCAGACTTGGAAATCATTTTAAACCTTAAAACCGCAAAATCACAGTTAAAACCGCAAAAGTGTCAGTTGGTACTTTCATTGCCGCTAATGCTGAATCACACCCTTCATCCCTACAGGGAGCCGATAAGATTTCTAGTGATGCCTGATACCCATTCCGGCACGTCCACTCGATTTATCGTCATTAAGAATCTGAGTTACTGATGAGCGGATAATTTATACGCTTTTTGGCATTGTTTTTAGTATGTTTTTAGTATGTTTTAGTTAGTTTTTATTATGTTTTTATTAGTTTTTATTTAAAAATCACTTTTCTGGACTTTACTATGAGTTTGTGTGTTTTTCTATGATTTCAGGTATTTTCCGGCTGAAATTGAGGGACCTGAGTGAAAATCTGATTCAGAGGCTGAAAAAGGACTGCAAATGCTGTTGGATTCTGACCTCCCTGCACTCGAAGTGGATTTTATGGAGCTACAGAAGCCTAATTGGCGTGCTCTCAATTGCGTTGAAATGTAGACATCCTGGGATTTCTAGAAATATATAATAGTCTATACTTTGCCCAAGATTTGATGGGCCAAACAGGCGTTCCAAGTCAGCTCAAGAATTCTAGCGTTTAACGCCAGAACTGGCACAAAAGCTAGAGTTAAACGCCCAAACTGGCACAAAAGCTGGCGTTTAACTCCAAGAAAGGTCTCTACATGTGAAAGCTTCAATGCTCAGTCCAAGCACACACCAAGTGGGCCCAAAAGAAGATTTCTGCATTAATTACCTATTTCTGTAACCCTAGGCTACTAGTTTTCTATAAATAGGACCTTTTGCTATTGTATTTTCATCTTTTGATCATCTTTTGAATCATGTTTTGATGATTGAACCCTCTTTGGGAGGCTAGCCATTCGGCCATGCCTAGACCTTTTGTTCTTATGTATTTTCAACGGTGGAGTTTCTACACACCATAGATTAAGGTGTGGAGCTCTGCTGTTCTTCATGAATTAATGCAAAGTACTATTGTTTTCCTATTCAACTCAAGTCTATTTCTTCTCCAAGATATTCATTCGCACCCAAGAACATGATGAATGCGATGATTATGTGACACTCATCACCATTCTCACCTATGAACGCGTGACTGACAACCACTTCCATTCTACATGCAAACAAGCTTGAATGTGTATCTCTTGGGTTTTTAATCTAAGATTAGAACCTTCGTGGTATAGGCTAGAATTATTGGCGGCCATTCCTGAGATCCGGAATGTCTAAACCTTGTCTGTGGTATTCTGAGTAGGATCTGGAAAGGGATGACTGTGACGAGCTTCAAACTCGCGAGTGTTGGGCGTGTGACAGACGCAAAAGGATCAATGGATCCTATTCCAACATGATCGAGAACCGACAGATGATTAGCCGTGCGGTGACAGCGTGCATAGCGGTGATGCCCAACATAAATCTTGCCATGGAAAGGAGTATGAATGATTGGAAGAAGGCAATAGGAAAGCAGAGGTTCAAGAGGAACAAAGCATCTTCATACGCTTATCTGAAATTCCTACCAATGAATTACATAAGTATCTCTATCTTTATCTTATTTTATGTTTTATTCATCTTTTAATTATCAATCCTCCATAACCATTTAAATCTGCCTGACTGAGATTTACAAGATGACCATAGCTTGCTTCAAGCCGACAATCTCCGTGGGATCGACCCTTACTCACGTAAGGTTTATTACTTGGACGACCCAGTGCACTTGCTGGTTAGTTGTGCGGAATTGTGACAAAGTGTGATTCACGTTTGAGAGCTCCAAGTCCTTTGGCACCATTGTTAATAATCACAATTTCGTGCACCAAGTTTTTGGTGCTGTTGCCGGGGATTGTTCGAGTTTGGACAACTAACGGTTCATCTTGTTGCTTAGATTAGGTAATTTTACTTTTTATTTTCGAAAAAAAATTTAAAAAAGTAATACAAAAAAAATTTCTATTTTGTTCTTCAGAGTTTTTAAGAATGAATTCTAGAGTTTCATGATGATCTGTTGAAGTCTGGCTGGCTGTGAAGCCATGTCTAATCTTATTGGACCGAGGTTTCAACTTATCATCACAAGAGCTTGTTGATTTCTATCAATCTTGCTGTTGAAAGCAATGATCTGCTAAAGCTTGGCTGGCCATTGGCCATGTCTAGTGTTTTGGACCGGAGCTTTCATTGAAAGCTTGGCTGGCTAGTAAGCCATGTCTAATTCCTGGACCGGAGTCTTAGACTAACATTGCAATGATTCCTGGAATTCTTACTAAAAATTTTGAATCCCTTTATTCTCTTTTCCACTCAATTTTCGAAAAATCACAAAAAAAAATTTATAAAACCATAAAAATAAAAAATATTTTATGTTTCTTGCTTGAGTCTAGTATCAATTTTTAAGTTTGGTGTCAATTGCATGTCTTTATTCTTCTTGCATTTTTCGAATACATGCATTATGTTCTTCATTAATCTTCAAGTTGTTCTTGATGATTTCAGTGCTCTGATCTTTAATTTCTCTTATTTTGTGTATTTTTTTGTTTCTTATATGAATTTTCAAATTGTTATAGTCCTTAGTACACAAACTTCTAAGTTTGGTGTCTTACATGCATTGTTTATTTGATCTTAGTTGCATTTTTATTGTTTCTCATCATTAAAAAAATTCAAAAAAATTTTAAAATTATGTCTTTTCAAGTCAATAATACAGACAATTGAAGACTCAGAATATTCAGTAGAGGAATCAAACAGAAAAAGCTGGGCGTTCAAAATGCCCAGTGAAGAAGGAAAACTGGCGTTTAAACGCCAGCCAGGGTACCTGGCTGGGCGTTAAACGCCCAAAAAGGTAGGATTTTGGGCGTTAAATGCCAGAATGGATGCCATTCTGGGTGTTTAACGCCAGGAGGACACTAGAGGGAAGATTTTGTTTTTAATTCAAATCTTTTTCAAGTTTTCATGATTTTTCAAAATCAAATCTTTTTCAAATCATATCTTTTCAATCATATCTTTTCAAAATCAATTTCTTTTCAATTTTTTTATTTATTACTATTTTCGAAAATCCTTGCTACAATTAGTGATTTAATTCAAAATTTTTAAGTTGTTACTTGCCTATTAAGAAAGGATCAAAAGTTTTAATTCTAGAATCATATCTTCTAATTTCTTGCTAGTCAAGTAATCAACTTTAAGTTTAAAACTTTCTCTTTTTAATTTGATCATATCTTCTCAATCATATCTTTTCAATCACATCTTTTTCAAAATTAATTTTCAAGCATATCTTTTTTATTTCTAATTTCAAAAATCTTTTTCAAAATCACTTAATTTCTTTCCCAATCTTAATTTTTGAAAATCTCAATCAAATTTTCAAATTTCTTTTTATTATTTTAAAAATCTTTTACTTTAATTTCGAAAACTCTTCCCCTCTTCTCACATCCTTCTATTTAAGGGTCTAACACTCCTCCTCAAGGTGCAATTCGAACTCTATCCCTCTTGACAAGTTCGAATTCTCTTCTATCTATCTCCTCCTTCTATTCTTATTTTTCTCTGACACCTCAAGGAATCTCTATACTGTGACATAGAGGATTCCATACTTTTTTGTTCTCTTCTCTTTCATATGAGCAGGAGCAAGGACAAAAGCATTATTGTTGAGGCTGATCTTGAACCTAAAAGGACCTTGAAGCGAAAGCTAAGAGAAGCTAAAACACAACTCTCTCTAGAGGGCCTAACAGAGCTCTTCAAGGAGGAAGAAGCCATGGCAGCCGAAAACAACAATGCCAACAATGCAAGGAAAGTGCTTTGTGACTTTACTGCACCTACTCCCGACTTCTTTGGGAGAAGCATCTCAATCCCTGCTATTGGAGCAAACAACTTTGAGCTTAAGCCTCAATTAGTTTCTCTAATGCAACAGAATTGCAAGTTTCATGGACTTCCATTGGAAGATCCTCATCAGTTCTTAGCTGAATTCTTACAAATCTGTGACACTGTCAAGACCAATGGGGTTGATCCTTAGGTCTACAGACTTATGCTTTTTCCCTTTGCTGTAAGAGATAGAGCTAGAACATGGTTGGATTCACAACCCAAAAAAAGCCTAAACTCTTGGGAAAAGCTAGTCAATGCCTTCTTGGCAAAGTTCTTTCCACCTCAAAAATTGAGTAAGCTTAGAGTGGAAGTCCAAACCTTCAGACAAAAGGAAGGTGAATCCCTCTATGAAGCTTGGGAAAGATACAAGCAATTGATCAGAAGGTGCCCTTCTGACATGCTTTCAAAATGGAGTATCATAGGTATATTCTATGATGGTCTGTCTGAACTATCCAAGATGTCATTGGATAGCTCTGTTGGAGGATCTCTTCATTTGAAGAAGACGCCTACAGAAGCTCAGGAACTCATTGAAATGGTTGCAAATAACCAATTCATGTACATTTCTGAAAGGAATCCTGTGAATAATGGGACAAATCAGAAGAAAGGAGTTCTTGAGATTGATACTCTGAATGCCATATTGGCTCAGAACAAAATATTGACTAAGCAAGTCAATATGATTTCTCAGAGTCTGTCTGGAATACAAGCTGCATCAGTTAGTTCTAAGGAAGCTTCCTCTGAAGAAGAAGCTTATGACCCTGAGAACCCTGCAATGGAAGAGGTGAATTACATGGGAAAATCCTATAGAAACACCTATAATCCTTCATGGAGAAATCATCCAAATATCTCATGGAAGGATCAACAGAGACCTCAACAAGGTTTCAACAACAGTAATGGTGGAAGAAACAGGTTTAGCAATAGCAAGCCTTTTTCATCATCTTTTCAGCAACAGACAGAGGATTCTAAGCAGAGCCACTCTGACTTAGCAACTGTAGTCTCTGATCTAATTAAAACCACTCAAAGTTTCATGGCTGAAACAAGGTCCTCCATTAGAAATTTGGAGGCACAAGTAGGTCAGCTGAGTAAGAAAGTTACTGAACTCCCTCCTAGTACTCTTCCAAGCAATACAGAAGAGAATCCAAAAGGAGAGTGAAAGGCCATCAACATGACCCACACGGCCGAACTTGGAGAGGAGGAAGAGGCAGTGATCTCCACTGAGGAAGACCTCACTGGACGTCCACTGGCCTCCAAGGAGTTCCCTCATGAGGAACCATGGGAATCTGAGGCTCACACTGAGACTATAGAGATTCTATTGAATTTACTTCTATCATTCATGAGCTCTGATGAGTATTCTTCCTCTGAAGAGGATGAAGATGTTACTAAAGAGCAAGTTACTAAGTATCTTGGAGCAATCATGAAGCTAAATGCCAAGTTATTTGGTAATGAGACTTGGGAGGATGAACCCCCCTTGCTCATCAAAGAACTGGATGACTTGACTAGGCAGAGATTACCTCTGAAGAGACAAGATCTTGGAAAGTTCTCAATACCTTGTTCCATAGGCACCATGACCTTTGAGAATGCTCTGTGTGACCTAGAGTCAAGCATAAACCTCATGCCTCTCTCTGTAATGGAGAAGCTAGGGATCATTAAGGTACAAGCTGCAAGAATCTCACTGGAGATGGCAGACAATTCAAAGAAATAGGCTTATGGACTTGTAGAGGATGTCTTGGTAAAGGTTGAAGACCATTACATCCCTGCTGATTTCATAATCCTAGAGACTGAGAAGTGTGTGGATGAATCCATCATCCTTGGCAGACCCTTCCTAGCCACAGCAAAAGCTGTGATTGATGTTGACAGAGGAGAATTGATCATTCAAGAGAATGAAGACTCCCTTGTGTTTAAAGCTCAAGGATATCCCTCTGAAGCCATGGAGAAGAAACATGAAAAGCTTCTCTCAATACAGAGTCAAACAGAGCCCCCACAGTCAAACTCTAAGTTTGGTGTTGGGAGGCCACAACCAAACTTTAAGTTTGGTGTTGAACTTCAAACTCTAAGTTTGGTGTTGGGAGGTTCCAACATTGCTCTGAACATCTGTGAGGTTCCATGAGAGCCCACTGTCAAGCTATTGACATTAAAGAAGCGCTTGTTGGGAGGCAACCCAATCTTTAATTATCTATGTTAAATTTCTATTTTCTTTTGTTAATTTATGTTTTTTGTAGGTTGATGATCATGTGAAGTCACAAAAACAATTGAAAAAGCAAAAATAGAATGAAAAACAGAATTAAAAACAGAACACCCTGGAGGAGAAACTTACTGGCGTTTAAACGCCAGTAAGGGTAGCAGAATGGGCGTTAAACGCCCAGTCTGGCACCATTCTGGGCGTTTAACGCCAGAAATAGGCACCAGACTGGCGTTTAATGCCAGGAATGGGCAAGAAGCTGGCGTTAAATGCCAGAAATGGGCAGCAGCCTGGCGTTTAATGCCAGAATTGGCAGAAAGGGACATTTTTGCACGCCACTTGGTGCAGGGATGAGATATCCTTGACACCTCAGGATCTGTGGATCCCACAGGATCCCCACCCACCCACCTCTCTCTCTCTCTCTTCTTCACCCATTCACCAATCACCTCAATATCTCTTCCCCAAAAACCCCTCACCTATCAAATCCCACCATTCTCTTCACCACTCACATCCATCCTTCATAAAACCCCACCTACCTCACCATTCAAATTCAAACCACTTTCCCTCCCAAACCCACCCATAATGGCCGAACCATACCCCCCCTCTCCACTCCTATATAAGCCCATCTTCACTCCTTCATTTTCATACAACATACACACTACTTCTCCCCCTTGGCCGAAATACTAAGCCCCCTCCATCTCCTCTATTTCTTCTTCTTCTACTCTCTTCTTTCTTCTTTTGCTCGAGGACGAGCAAACCTTCTAAGTTTAGTGTGGTAAAAGCTAAAGCTTTTTTGTTTTTCCATAACCATTAATGGCACCAAAGGCCAGAGAAACCTCTAGAAAGAGGAAAGGGAAGGCAAAAGCTTCCACCTCCGAGTCATGGGAGATGGAGAGATTCCTCTCAAGGGTGCATCAAGACCACTTCTATGAAGTTGTGGCCAAGAAGAAGGTGATCCCCGAGGTCCCTTTTAAGCTCAAAAAGAATGAGTATCCGAAGATCCGACATGAGATCCGAAGAAGAGGTTGGGAAATTCTCACCAACCCTATTCAACAAGTCGGGATCTTAATGGTTCAAGAGTTCTATGCCAATGCATGGATCACCAAGAACCATGATCAAAGTGTGAACCCGGACCCTAAGAATTTGCTTACAATGGTCCAAGGGAAATACTTAGACTTTAGTCCAGAAAATGTAAGGTTGGCATTCAACTTGCCTATGATGCAAGGAGATGCACACCCATACACTAGAAGGGTCAACTTTGATCAAAGGTTGGACCAAGTCCTCATGGACATCTGTGAAGAGGGCGCCCAATGAAAAGAGATGCAAGAGGGAAGCCGGTTCAACTAAGAAGGCATGACCTCAAGCCCGTGGCTAGGGGATGGTTGGAGTTCATCCAACGCTCAATCATTCCCACTAGCAACCGGTCTGAAGTTACTATAGACCGAGCCATCATGATCCATAGCATCATGATTGGAGAGGAAGTAGAAGTTCATGAGGTTATATCCCAAGAACTCTACAAGGTGGCGGATAAGTCTTCTACTTTGGCAAGGTTAGCCTTCCCTCACCTCATTTGTCACCTCTGTAATTCAGTTGGAATTGACATAGAGGGAGACATCCTCATGGATGAGGACAAGCCCATCACTAAGAAAAGGATAGAGCAAACAAGAGATCCCACTCATGGACAAGAGCATGAGAAAATTCCTCATCATGAAATCCCTGAGATGCCTCAAGGGATGCATTTTCCTCCACAAAACTATTGGGAGCAAATCAACACCTCCCTAGGAGAATTAAGTTTCAATATGGGACAACTAAAGGTGGAGCACCAAGAGCATTCTATCCTCCTCCATGAAATTAGAGAAGACCAAAGAACCATGAGAGAGGAGCAACAAAGGCAAGGAAGAGACATTGAGGAGCTCAAGCACTCTATAAGATCTTCAAGAGGAAGAACAAGCCGCCATCACTAAGGTGGACCCGTTCTTTAATTTCCTTGTTCTTTATTTTCTGTTTTTTGAATTTTTATGCTTTATGTTTATTTATGTTTGTGTCTTTATTACATGATCACTAGTGTCTAAGTGTCTATGCCTTAAAGCTATGAAAATAAATCCATCACCTTTCTTAAATGGAAAATGTTTTTAATTGAAAAGGAAAAAGAAGTACATGAATTTCAAATTTTAAAACAGTTTAATTATTTTGATGTGGTGGCAATACTATTATTTTTCTGAATGAATGCTTGAACAGTGCATATTTTTGAATTTGTTGTTTATGAATGTTAAAATTGTTGGTTCTTGAAAGAATGATGGAAAAGGAGAAATGTTATTTGATAATCTGAAAAATCATAAAAATGATTCTTGAAGCAAGAAAAAGCAGTGAATAAAAAAGGCTTGCAAAAAAAAATAAATGCGAAAAAAAAAGAGAGAAAGAAAAAGCAAGCAGAAAAAAGCCAATAGCCCTTTAAACCAAAAGGCAAGGGTAAAATAAAAAGGATCCAAGGCTTTGAGCATCAGTGGATAGGAGGGCCCACAGGAATAAAATCCTGGCCTAAGCGGCTAAACCAAGCTGTCCCTAACCATGTGCTTGTGGTGTGAAGGTGTCAAGTGAAAACTTGAGACTGAGCGGTTAAAATCGTGGTCCAAAAGCAAAAAGAGTGTGCTTAAGAGCTCTGGACACCTCTCACTGGGGACTTTAGCAAAGTTGAGTCACAATCTGAAAAGGTTCACCAGTCATGTGTCTGTGGCATTTATGTATCCGGTGGTAATACTAGAAAACAAAATGCTTAGGGTCACGGCCAAGACTCATAAAGTAGATGTGTTCAAGAATCAACATACTTAACTAGGAGAATCAATAACATTATCTGAATTCTGAGTTCCTATAGATGCCAATCATTCTGAACTTCAAAGGATAAAGTGAGATGCCAAAACTGTTCAGAAGCAAAAAGCTAAAAGCCCCGCTCATCTAATTAATACTGATCTTCATATATGTTTTTGGAATTCATTGTATATTCTATTCTTTTTATCCTATATGATTTTCAGTTGCTTGGGGACAAGCAACAATTTAAGTTTGGTGTTGTGATGAGCGGATAATTTATACGCTTTTTGGCATTGTTTTTAGTATGTTTTTAGTATGTTTTAGTTAGTTTTTATTATGTTTTTCTTAGTTTTTATTTAAAAATCACTTTTCTGGACTTTACCATGAGTTTGTGTATTTTTCTGTGATTTCAGGTATTTTCTGGCTGAAATTGAGGGACCTGAGCGAAAATATGATTCAGAGGCTGAAAAAGGACTGCAGAAGTTGTTGGATTCTGACCTCCTTGCACTCGAAGTGGATTTTTTGGAGCTACAGAAGCCCAATTGGCGCGCTCTCAATTGCGTTGGAAAGTAGACATCCTGGGTTTTCCAGAAATATAATAGTTCATACTTTTCCCAAGATTTGATGGCCCAAACAGGCGTTCCAAGTCAGCTCAAGAATTCTGGCGTTTAACGCTAGAACTGGCACAAAAGCTGGAGTTAAACGCCCAAACTGGCACAAAAGCTGGCGTTTAACTCCAAGAAAAGTCTCTACATGTGAAAGCTTCAATGCTCAGCCCAAGCACACACCAAGTGGGCCCGGAAGAAGATTTCTGCATTAATTACCTATTTCTGTAATCCTAGGCTACTATTTTTCTATAAATAGGACCTTTTGCCATTGTATTTTCATCTTTTGATAATCTTTTGAATCATGTTTTGATGATTGAACCCTCTTTGGGAGGCTGGCCATTCGGCCATGCCTAGACCTTTTGTTCTTATGTATTTTCAACGGTGGAGTTTCTACACACCATAGATTAAGGTGTGGAGCTCTGCTGTTCTTCATGAATTAATGCAAAGTACTATTATTTTTCTATTCAACTCAAGTCTATTTCTTCTCCAAAATATTCATTCGCACCCAAGAACATGATGAATGCGATGATTATGTGACACTCATCACCATTCTCACCTATGAACGCGTGACTGACAACCACTTCCGTTCTACATGTAAACAAGCTTGAATGTGTATCTCTTGGGTTTCTAATCTAAGATTAGAACCTTCGTGGCATAGGCTAGAATTATTGGCGGCCATTCCTGAGATCCGAAACATCTAAACCTTGTCTGTGGTATTCTGAGTAGGATCTGGAAAGGGATGACTGTGACGAGCTTCAAACTCGCGAGTGTTGGGCGTGTGACAGACGCAAAAGGATCAATGGATCCTATTCCAATATGATCGAGAATCGACAGATGATTAGCCGTGCGGTGACAGCGTGCGTAGAACATTTTCACTGAGAGGACGGGAAGTAGCCATTGACAACGGTGATGCCCAACATAAAGCTTGCCATGGAAAGGAGTATGAATGATTGGAAGAAGGCAATAGGAAAGCAGAGGTTCAAGAGGAACAAAGCATCTTCATACGCTTATCTGAAATTCCTACCAATGAATTACATAAGTATCTCTATCTTTATCTTATTTTATGTTTTATTCATCTTTTAATTATCAATCCTCCATAACCATTTGAATCCGCCTGACTGAGATTTACAAGATGACCATAGCTTGCTTCAAGCCGACAATCTCCGTGGGATCGACCCTTACTCACGTAAGGTTTATTACTTGGACGACCCAGTACACTTGCTGGTTAGTTGTGCGGAATTGTGACAAAGTGTGATTCACGTTTGAGAGCTCCAAGTTCTTTGGCGCCATTGTTGATGATCACAATTTCGTGCACCAGTTACTCAGCTACATGCATCTAAGCCTCCTTCTCCATCGGTCCCTCTAACAAAAAATCTAAGCTCTTACAATCCTAACGATGATTTTTCTAAAGGATTAAACTAAGCAACCCCAGATCCAGACAATACAGAATACTTCAAAGCATACGCTTACCTCTCGTCAGAGAATCTGACCCTGTCGTACTACGTGCACACAAGGTAAATACACGGCCTGACTGTTGATTCTGACCCTCATCTCGATTCCTTCCGTGGTGACAATACTTGGATATATGTCCAGGCTTCCCACAAGTATAGCATCGAACATCTCCTTTTTCCAGGTGAAGCTGGGCCTTGTTGTTTCTTCTGAAGTTTCGTTGACCTTGACGATGCTGAGTGGCACGTCCATCCCTTTTTAGGATCCGGCCTCTTGGTGGAAAATGCTTTCCACGACCTCTGCTACTGGTAACCCTGTGATTATCTCTCGTCAAAGTCATCTTCTTAATGTAGTCCTCCACGAATCTTACCTCGTTCACCAATTCTGAGAATCTTTTAATCTCAATTGGAGCCACAACGCGCATGATATCTTCCCTCAGCCCTACTTGGTAATTTTCACACTTCCAACCCTCATAGGACTCAGGGGCTCCTTGACATATCCTTGAGAACCTACAAAGCTCTTCAAACTTACTCGTATACTCGGCCACAGGCATTGAACCTTGTTTCAGCTGCATAAACTCTAACTCTCTGGCCTCCCTTACCGACTCAGGAAAATACTTCTTGTAGAAAGCAGTCCAAAACAGCTCCCATGGAATATCCATATTCTGTAGTTATAGGAATCGACACTCCTCTTGCCACCAATGCCGAGCTTCTCTCGCTAATTGATAAGCCGCATATTTCACGAACTGATTATTTGGGACATGTTGAGTCTGTACTCCACAGCTTTGACCCAGTCGTCTGCTTCAATAGGGTTTGTTGATCCATTGAAACTTGGTGGGTCAACTCTCAGAAAAGTAGCTAGAGTCCTCGGAACACCATCTAAGTCGTCCTCCACACCTTCTCCATTTTCGCTTTCAGCTGATTGCCTTGTTCGCCGCAAGGCATGAGTAGCCATTGCAATGCCCGCTTGAATCGTGTTAGCTAAGTTAATCATCGCCGTCATTAATTCAGTGTGATTATCTATCGACGGGTTACTTTCATTCTCTCTTCGAGTACGAGTACGACCTCGTCTGCGAGTAGCCATTCAGGGTCCTGTCTACACCAAACAATCGATATCAAGGTGATTAGTCTCAATATCAAAAGCCTAGCGCTTCAATTATCCCAAACAGGTACTCACAAACAAGTATGCTATGCAATATCAAGTAGATAACCTAATAGCATCAAAGAAAAAGACACACAGAGTATGCAATGAAGCACAATCGGTCCATCCCTCAGGCTCACGAGGACAAACCACTCTGATACCACTAAAAGTAACACCCAAATTAGCCTAAGCTTTACCTCGCGTCGTAAAGGAAAGGTTAATCAGAGATTACGACAGTCCTAAGCTCACACGTATAATATATAGAAAGAATTATTATAATCTAGAAGCCCGATGAAGGATATAGCTCAAAAACAGGATTTTAAAAGCGCAAACGTACTAGCGAAGCTACTAACTTAAAGCACAAGATATGGACAAGATATAGCAATGATATTAGTATAATATCATAGGAATCTAGCCACGGCTCGCGGAGTTTAAGCTGGCTAGCCATATACAAACCATACATGAAACCAGACAGTAAAAATAGCTTATACAAGTTTTGTTCTCTCAATACAAGCCTCTAGGCAAAACAAAATACAAAAGTGAGAGATGTATAGTAAAATAAATAAAAAAGACTCAAAAGATATCCGGATCCTTCGCTTCTGTCACCATCCAAGCAACTCACCGAGGTGGGTTGCGACCTGCATCTGAAAAACACAACAGAAATATGATATGAGAACCAGAGGTTCTCAGTATGGTAACAGTGCCCAGTGATGTAGGAAATAAGACCCCGGGACGCCAAAGGTAATCCTAGACTTCATATCTATCACAAGATTCATCTTAGGCATACTAAAACAATGAAGCATAATTATATAAATCTTAACATAAATAAACAGGGTACTCTATCTTAGGGAATTTCTATTCTAACCAAACACCGCTGTTCCATAGCCTTCACCAACCTATCCTCCATGCGATCCCATCGCCACCGCCTTCCGAACCTCTTCAATCCCAGTAGAAAACACAATTAATTACAATGCAAGAAAAACACAAGTAGAAGCATATAAGGCAAGTAATTCAAGTAAGCAAATAGGCATGTTATTCAATTAGGCATACAATTACAAGTTGGCAAAGCAAACAAATAGATTGAAAATGCACATGATGAATGCTTGTCCTATTGGCTGTGATATCACATTGTCGGTTCAACTTCCAACCCAACACATCTCCATGGAGATGTCACCCTTCGGAATCATTATTGGGAACCCCCGAGATATAGTGCTCGGATTACTGTCTAGGGTTTTGTGCCTACACACTCTGATGATCCGAAGGGATGCGAGTGGGATACTCTTGCCTCAGACCTCACATCTCAACGCAAGCGGGACGAACCACCGCCCTTACGCCGCCGCCGCTACCTCGACAGGCGGGATCCAACCGTCATCCCTGCCAGGCACATAGCGTCTCATAATCTCAGTACAAATCAGTACTTCAATGGTTTTTTTAGAAAACATTTTCAGTATACATGGATCCATCATCTCATTCAGAGTCCTCGACTCATCTCAACCATCGTAAATTCAGATTTAAGTTCCGAACTCAATAGTTCCTCATTTCTCATCTCATATATCAATCATCCTTCACATACCATCAAACCATCCTCAGTATACCCGAGTCCTAATCCTCCGTTTTCTATTTTTTCATGAAAATCATCGACTAAAATCCTTAGATTATTTCCCATGTTCTCATACCCAAAATTAAGCCCAAAAGTCTTAAAATGGTGTTATAGAAGCTTACAATCTTGTTGGGAAGGTGAAATAGTTGAAAACAAAGCTAAATTTGAAAAACAGGGCATGTGCATCCGCACAGGGGTGTGCGTGTGCACACCCAGGAAGATTTTTAAAAGTGTGCGTATGCACAGGGGCGTGCGTACGCACAGGTACCAAAATTCACAAGTTTGTTCACTCGCACAAGCTGTGCTAGCGCCCCCAAAAGATAGACCTTCCCAACGTGTGCGGATGCACAGGTCTGTGTGTGCGCACAGGTTAAAATTTTCGCAGGGTTGTGCGTGCGCACATACCAGAAATCATAGAATTCTGCAACTTTGCAGAATTTCAGATTTTTACACCAATCTTTGAATGATCATAACTCCCTCTACAAAAATCCAAATTTTACAAACTTTATATCGGTTTGAAGGGTTTTTAATGAGCTTTAATTTCAAACAATTTTCAACCAATTTTAAAAATCGAGGCATAAATTATGATCAGACAAAGTTCACCAAAAACTAACTTTTACCCAAACTCACAAAAATCTCAATTTAACAACCTTCATAACCCAAACCAACCAAAACTACATTAACTCTATCCCATATCAGATTTTACCATTTGCCATACTTCAACTTACCATTCCAACATATATAACCATCACTTCACAATATCAAGTATATAATAATACCCTTACTAACCATCATTTTCATCATTTATCAATATCAATCTCCAATATCATACTATCAACATCAATATAGCCATTTATCAATCATTCCAAATCATCAATTATCATGCATTATCATTGCAACACTTTCACCAACATAACCAAGACTCATCAATTCATCATAATTTATTATACCTCATCATTCAACAACCATTTTAATTCAAGCCTATCCTATGGGCCACTAGCCTAAGTGTCCATGAATATTATATACTACATAGAGAAAACAGAAACCATACTTTGGCCGATTCCCAATATGTCTTTAACCCCAAATGAGCACAACAATGACCACCAACAAGCTTTCCAACACAATCCAAGCCGCCAACAAGTTCCAATAGCTCCCAAACTTACAATAATCAAACTATATATGCATAAACCATCACAAATCAACCTAGGGTTCTATTTAAACATAATCTCACAAGAGTTTAATGTCTCTTACCTTTTCCAACAGTTTTGGTAGCCAAAATCCAATGCCAAGCAAGGATTAGAATGAACCTAAACATCCAAAATCACACCCACTTAAACAAAAGCCCTAAAAACTCGAAATTTTGAAGAGAAGAACTGAGAGGAATTCGAGATTTTCTTACCAGTTTCTTGGGTGAGTTTTGTAGAGCTCTTCACAAGGAACGCGTGGACGTAAACAGTGCGGCAATCGGAGCTCTATAGCTCAAGATATGAGCTTAGGAAGTTGAAGATGAATAGTACTTCTTCTTCCTTTTCCTTCTTTTCTTTGTTGCTGAGTGTGTGTGTGTTTAATTTGTGTTTTTGTGCTGCATGGGTTCATTAAATGAACCTTTATATATGTTGGGCTTGGGCCCAACTTGGGCCCGGTCTAACCCGTTAGCGTTTTTAGCCCGTTTGGCCCAACTTCGGGCCAAATCTTTAAAATTACCGCCCGGTTTTCGACTTCAATTATTTTTCTAAGGTTTTTGACTATTTTCACTTTTTCTCTCACAGTACCTGGTAGACTTGAACCGGTTCAATCGGTTCGACTGTCGGTTCATGGTTTTTTGCAGAAAGCACATTTTCTGACTCAGAAAGACCTACTGAGTCCAAAAATCACTTTTACCTTAAATTCTCACTCTAACTTTTTGAAACCTAATTTGGGCAGTATTAATTTCCTAATTAGGCGGTTAATTAGTCACAGTTCTTACAGTGTGCGTGTGTGCGTACGCACAAGTCTCAACGGGTGACTTCATTAAAAAGTCACGTAGCTCGCATTTTGGTAGGCTTCTTATCCCATTTATAAAGGTGCTGAAGCATATATGAAGGAGCAAGAAACACAATACAATACCATACATTATACAATACACCATAGAATACACTTAGATAGTTTTAGATAGTTTTTAGGGTAGTTTCAGGTTAGTTTTTCTCTCAATTTTTCTTAGGTTTAATTAGGGTTTATACTACAAGTTTTCATTTTCCAATTTTGATCTTGTATCCTAGCTTGTTTCTATTGTAAGTATTTCTTAATTTTCTCTTTTATTGCACTACTTGTTCTACACTTTCTTCTATTTTAATTTCCATTATCAATACATATATAGTAAATGAATTTAATGTTTGGTGGTTATTTTATGTTTGTTGAGTTGCCATTGTTGATCTTGATCATTTATTGTTCATAGTTTCAAGTATTTTTACAATTTTCCATGTTTTGTGAATATGCCTACTATGTGTTTGATGAATTTCCAATTTTGATTATATAGTGAATTTTCACTCCTTGACTTGGGAAAATGAATTTATGGAATATTAGAGTCATAATGTTCGACATTTAGTGATAATTCTTGGGTTGTTAGTTGTTATTGTTTCACTAACGCTAGCTTTTTACTAAGGTAATTAGTAAATTAGCTAGGATTTGTGGATTAATAACAATTATGCTCACTTGACTTACTCTTCGATTTTAAGGGTTGACTAGGTGAGATTAATCCATCATAATTATCATAGTTGTGGTTATGGCAAGGAAGGTATTCCTAAACTCATTCCAAGTCAAGGTTTCATTTATGTTTTGAATCACTTTTCAATCACTTTAAAGCATTACTTGTCCATATTACATAGATAGTTGTTTTATTCCTTTATTAATTTATTAATTGCAATTTTGATTGTTCTTTTATTTCTTAATTGCTTGCTTTAATCATCGAAAACCCCCTTGCTTTTCACAACCAAAATTGTGTGCTTATTGTCACTAGTTCTTAGGGAGAACAACCCGAGGTTTAATTACTCTCGGTTATTTTTATTTGAATTTAAACTTTGATATTGGGATTCTATTGCCAGTTTGGACTATGCTATCAACGAAGAAGTTCTTTTTTCTAGAGTGAAATTCTAAACCGGCACAAATCTCAATCTATCAATATGCATAAACATATATAAATGGTAGAGGAGTGTGATTGCATCCATGTATCTATACACTTATTTTATGCTTTTATTTTCTTAATTTGATAACTAATAATATGATTATGAGATTGTAACTTGTAGATGAATGGTGGAGGTGGTTTGGTGGTTCTACTCTATATTTACAAAATATGGCAGTTTATGTTTGGTTGTTGACAAACTTAGATGTTGGCATTATATATTTGGTTTTTTTTTTTATTTATTATTTGACTTTTGAGTTTGTATTTGAATGAGATTATAATATTGTAGTTTATGTAGTACTTTTTATTTGGATGATATTTTAAAATTTATATCAGACTATAATTATATTTGTGTGTTTATTTATATTTTATTATAAAATAGTTTTTTCGGTTGAACTATGGTTGAAACGGTTGAACTAATAAACCAATAAACCAGTAACTAGAGTAGTTCGATGATCAATTCGGTTCTCAGAACCTTGCTAAACAGGGAAACAAACCTTTTTCGAAGTTTGAAAGGTTGACTTGGGATGTTGAAGCCTCACCTTTTGATTCATCTGGGGAACAGGAAAAGATGTGGATCTAATCGTTAGTATATAAGGATTGGAACCCATATAGTGGATAGTATAAAGTTAAAATCTTACTTTCAGTCAGATAAAAAAGCCAACATTTGATGATAGATGGATGAATAATCAATACAAACACTGCTATTAACTTAGCTAGTAAAACAACGCACTCACATATACAAAAAATACAATTCTATTATTATTGGCCTCTTTAATATGTCCTACCATGTACAAACTAGTTTTAAGAATAAGCATAGGTAAGAAGGTCAACAATGTCTATAGCAGAAAAAGAGTTAAATAAATACTAACTCGTGAATAGATTAAATTGATTTATGTCCTATTCAAACCATTCATGTCTAGAATTTCTCTATTTTTACACTAAATCTTTGTTTAGGAAGCCTTAAGCAAGAACTAAAACATATTTCTATATATCCATGAACACCACGTCTATTATACCAGTATATCACTTTGGTTTCTCATCTAAAACCACAACTATCATGCATTCACGTATGTTTTGATGTCTTATTATCTAAAGCTAGAAGCCAGCAATAGCAAATATGCTTTAATAGCATTAACTTCATAAAACCTGAACTCTCAAATCTTGAGATAATACAGTTTTACAAGTTTTTGTTTACTCTGGATTCAATATTATTACTAGATCTGCAAGTAATAAGTATGTACATAAGCTAAGAAGGAAGAAAATAAATAAATAAATCGGTTAACTACCAATTTAGTACCTCAGCCGCTAACAAAAAAGGTTGTTATCGATAAAACAACTATTAAAATAATTTAAAAATGTAAAAGTGATTGCATATTCTAATGTCTGAACAACGCTCTGCTAGGGTTTCTACTCAAGAGGACGACCTAGTACAGAGAAGTACAAAGAAAGTGAAAACTCGAGAGAGGTTGATCTCAATCAACCGTCCAACTGTATGGAGATTGTTCCAGTTGAGGCAAAGGCTATACTAACTTCAAAAAAATTATATAAGGATACTCTCTTAATTGGTCCTGGGCTTGAAGGCGACCATGATAACTCTTTCAACATGGATGGTGACAATCCTAACTCTGAGGACAAATGGTACAAAGATGATGAGGAGGGGGTGAATGTCGAAAAACCATTTGACCCTTGTCCCACGATTCCAGTGTCGAAAGAGGAATTTGAAGAGTGGTGTAAGCCATGGAAAAATGCTCTCATGGTCAAAGTTCTGGGAAAACGTGTGACTTTTGCGTTCATAGAGCAACGTCTCTGCAGAAATTGGGAGAATAAAAGTAAGATTCATGTTATTGATATGAATCATGATTATTCTTTGGTTCATTTTGCAGATGAGGAGGATTACACACATGCACTTATGGAAGGGCCCTGGATGATCGCCGGCCACTATTTCATTATTCAGAGATGGAGACCTTTCTTTTTATCAGGCTCCACAGAAGTTAGGAAAATCGCTGCCTGGATCCGCATCCCGAATCTTCCGCTTGAACTTTACAACCACCGCTTTCTTTGGAGGGTAGAATCGGCCATTGGTCATATGCTAATGGTTGATCAAACCACCTCAATCCACTCGAGGGGAAATTCCACCCGTATATGTGTTGAGATTGACCTGGCTAAACAACTTGTGTCCCGAATCTCGGTTTTTGGAAGTAAACTCCATCTTGAGTATGAAGGTCTGTATCAAATTTGTTTCGCTTGTGGCAAATATGGTCATAGATCAGAGCAATGCACGGAGAACTTTGCATCCAGTGACAATCCTATAGAAGATGCTTGCGCCGGAGATACTCCTCCAGTGGAGGTACTGGTTGAGAATGCTGGTGACCAGAATGGAAAGATTGCGGTTCCACAAAATCAGCACAATCATAGTAACGGTCATACCAACCCTGATTTCGGGCCTTAAATGCTGGTTAAAAGATACGCTAATAGAAAGAAAGCTCAATTAGGACAGAAAAAATCTCATGCTAATTAGGAGCGGTTTACTAATTATAATTCTGAAGAAGAAGAGCCTCCAAAAGGGAAAGATTCTAGATCAGGATCTCGCTTTGCTGTTTTGCATGGGAAAAGTTTAGAGAACGTACAGGGAGTATGGAAAATTTGGAAAAGGACCAAGAGGCTACAGGACTTATTGGGCCGCAACAACCCCAAGCCCAATAGGCGACGGGTAAGACCCAAGCTCTAAAACGGGTCCCTAAACCGGGAGCTAGGAAGAACCTGCAGAACTTGAAGAAAATCGTGCCTCCTCTAAAGGCCTTACCTGAACCGGGTGGGAAACTAAATCACAATAAAAATAAGGTGAAGAACTCAGAGAATGCTCTAGTTAACCCTAAAAGGTTGGAAGCACCGTCAAGAGCCATGAAAGGTAAAGACAAGGATCCCGAGCTTGAAGGTATGGAGCTTGTTGTCAAGGAATATATGAAGAGGATTGAGAGAGACTAATGGGAAGCCTTCGATACCTTGAAAGAAGCCCATATGAATCTAGATCAGCATGTGGTCCGTGATAACATTTTGTCCAAATCGGAGAAGAACCCACAGCCGCCAGGTGCACGATTGGGGGTTGCTGAGCCCAGGGGTAACCAATTGAAACAATCTGATGTCACTATAGTGGAAGCTGGTGGCAGGGGCAGCAAGGAGGAATTGTCCTCCAGGGACCAGGTGGGTCCAGAACTATGGGCTCTTGCCCGTAAGTGATGCTGGCCGATGGTTGCTCCTTCTCCCTTGTCCTTTGATGATGAACATCATTAGTTGGAACTGTAGGGGCACTGGAAGCAAAGTCTTCCCTTTGATTATCCGGGATCTTCTCCAGGAGTATGGGGCTAATCTATTTTTTCTTTTAGAAACTCACATTAGTGGTACCCGAGGCAAACAGAATAGGGGCAAGATGGGATTTGATAAGTCTTTTGTTGTGGATGCTGTGAGTCATGCTGGAGGCATTTGGTGTTTATGGGACTCCTCTGTCTCGAGGGTAGATGTCCTGGAGCATGATAGACAGTTTATTCACCTCAGAGTCTTTGTCTCAGGTAATAGCTCAACCCCTTGGCTCATTACTGTGGTTTACGGTAGCCTCCAAAGGGTGACCAGAAGAGCTTTATGGAACTCCATTAAATCGTATGCTAGTAATATCAATCTCCCTTGGTGTCTTTGTGGTGACTTTAATGCAATGCTACATAATCACGAAAAGCGTGGAGGGTCGATAAATAATCATCAAAGTGCCTACAAGGAGTTTTAAGAATGTGTCTCAACCTGTGGCCTAATTGATTTGGGTTATTCTGGTTGGCTGTTCACTTGGAAGAGAGGTAATCTTGTGGAAAGGCTGGACAGGGGCTGAGCAACTTGGATTGGCAAATTGCTTTCCTTGAGGCTTGTGTTAAACACCTGCCCATGCTCAAATCAGACCACTCTTCTATCTGTTTGTAACTCTCTAATGTTATGATGCAGAATAGAGGAAGATGGCCCTTTCGATTTCTTGCAACCTGGATCACCCACCCAGATTTTAGGAATATTGTTGATGCCTCATGGAATGTTCAGGTGTCCTGGCCTGAGGGTATTTCAAATTTCACTACAAGAAAATGGAACATTTGTAACAAAAAAATTGTATCAAATTTAAAATTGTTACAAAAAATAGTATTTTGTAATAATAATTTGTGATTGTTACAAAAGAATAATATTTTGTAACAACATTACAAGTTGTTACAAAACATGATAATATTTTGTAACAACTTGTTTTATTTTGTTACAAATTATGTTAGTTTTTGTAACGAGATGGTGTTTTGTTACAAAATATTGTAATATTTTGTAACAAAAAAGAAGTCGTTGCAAAAATTTAAAATATTTTGTAACAAAATATTTTTTTTGTTTCAAATCTTTCAATTGTTTTGTAACAAAAAATTAATTTGTCACAAAATTCAACATTGTTTGTAACAAGTTGCTTAATTTGTCACAAAAAAATTATTTCAAAATGTTAAACACTTTGAAAGTAAAAAAATTGTTTGTATAATTCTTTTTAGAATAATTTTATTTTGTTTCAAAAATTAAAATATTTTACATATTGTTTATATTTATTAATTTTTAAAATTGTAAATATTAATTTTATATTCTTTTAAAAAATTAATATATAATTTTTATTAATAATCAAATTTTTAATGTTAACTAAAAATTAATTCGTGAAAGTTTAAAAAATTTAATTAAACTATAAATATAAAATCAATAATTAAGTATAAAAGAAAAAAAAACTAAGATACACAAATATAATTTAAGTAATTAAGATTCTTGTGTAATTTTTTATAATTGATTATTTCATATAATTTAAAATTAAAATTTAGTAATGGAAGCATTATATAATTTAATCTAAATAATTTTTGTTATGAATAAATTATAGTTTATTTGATTAAATTGAGCTCTAAGAGATTAATTTATTTGGAATGATTAAATTAATTTTTATAAATTCTTTAATTTTAAGTTAATTAATGGTTAGGTATAATTTTTATTATAATTAGTTGTTTTATATAAATTAAAATTAAAATTTTAGTAATAAAAAATAATAAAAAATTATATCAATAATCTAAATAATTGATATTTTTGAATTTAAAATTATATTTTATAAAATGTGATTGATACGTTTATTTTATAATTTAAATTAAAAATAATTATTTAAACTCATTGATATATTAATGAATAAAATTTTATGTATTTTAAAAATAATATTTACGTATTAAATTTAAATTTTAAATTATTATTTTATTTTAAATATTTTATAAAATTATTATATTATATTATATATATATTTTATCCTAAACTTAAAATTCCTAAATTAAAACTTAAATTCTAACCTAATTTCATAAAACACAAACGCATATCAGAAAGGAAAGAAAGAAAGGGGGTGCTGGGGGGCTCCGGGGGGGGAGGGGGGAGAACCGAGTCAGAAAATAAGGGGTGGACCGAATCAGAAAATGAGAGAAGACGCGAAGGAAGATGGAGGGGGAAGAGGGAGACGGCGCGGTGGGCGTCACTGCCACCAGAGCTGCCGTCGAATCACCACGAGGGAGAAGGAGAGAGAAGCAGAACCGCGAAGAGAGAGAGAGAGATCGACGGAGACGTTCACACCGTTCGTCCTCGTCGTTGCCATGCGTTTTTGCCGTCGCCGCTAGTTTCGCTACCGTTGAGCTCGAAGGAGAAAGGGAGAGCGACGCTGACAAAGAGATTGACGGAAGCCAGTGAAGCGCGTGAGACAAGGGAAGCCGATTCTGTCACCGCCGCCGCACCCAGTTGCCGTCGTTCGAGCTCGCCGTCACTGGAGATGAACCGGTGTCGTGTCCTTGCGGCCAGAGCCACCAGCGCCACTACTACTACTCAAATTCCGCTTCTCTTCCATTAGGGTTTGCTATCTCAGCAGCCTTTTTGAAGCTAGACTTAGTTAGAGATAAGGTCATTTTGGCATATTTTCAGAAGTTTTGATCGCATGTGGGGCTTCTGCATTTTATGCTTACAGGTAATAAATATTGCGTTATGTATTTATGTTGTCACTCCCCTCTACGTTAATTGTTTTTCCCTTTAATATAATGCAAAATAAGATCTACTTCTGAATAGCTAATATTTGATTAGGCAATGATTATTGTTGCATGGAATGGATCCGGGAATCCAAGTACAATTTTTAATGGTGATGTCTTCAAGAAGGTGCTGAGTGTGTTTATAACAGCAGCCATATTGAAACTTGGACAAGGTAGGGGATAGCAAATTTTACCTGAAGATATACTATTGTCTAGTGTAATTCTATAGCTAATTCTATCATTGTTGCATGTGTTTCTGTAAAAATTGCAATCTACCTTGCTTATGGTTTTTCCTTTTTCTTTATCCTGGTTCTGTTTTTCACTTGGGCAGTGATGAGCGGATAATTTATACGCTTTTTGGCACTGTTTTTAGTATGTTTTTAGTATATTTTAGTTAGTTTTTATTATATTTTTATTAGTTTTTATTTAAAATTTGCTTTTCTATACTTTACTATGAGTTTGTATATTTTTCTGTGATTTCAAGTATTTTCTGGCTGAAATTGAGGGACCTGAGCAAAAATCTGATTCAGAGGCTGAAAAAGGACTGCAGATGCTGTTAGATTCTGACCTTTCTGCACTCGAAGTAGATTTTCTGGAGCTACAAAAACCCAATTGGCACGTTCTCAATTTCGTTGGAAAGTAGACATTCTGGGCTTTCCAGCAATATATAATAGTCCATACTTTACCCAAGATTTGATGACCCAAACCGGCGTTCCAAGTCAGCTTAAGAATTATGGCGTTTAACGCCAGAACTGGCATAAAAGCTGGAGTTAAACGTCCAAACTGGCACAAAAGCTGGCGTTTAACTCCAAGAAAAGTCTCTAGACATGAAAGCTTCAATGCTCAGCCCAAGCACACATCAAGTGGGCACCAGAAGTGGATTTTTACACTAAACACCCTAGCTTACTCATTTTCTGTAACCCTAGGTCACTAGTTTACTATAAAAACTACTTTTAGTGATTCATCTTGTACCTCATGACACTTTACACGTTTCATATTGTATCTTCTATGGCATGAGTCTCTAAACCCCATTGTTGGGGGTGAGGAGCTCTGCTGTTCTTCATGAATTAATGCAATTACTACTGTTTTCCATTCTATCACGCTTGCTTCTATTCTAAGATATTCATTCGCACTTCAACCTGATGAATGTCATAATCCGTGACAATCATCATCATTCTCACTTATAAACACGTGCCTGACAACCACCTCCATTCTACATGCAATCAAGCTTGAATGTGTATCTCTTGGGTTTCTAATCTAAGATTGGAACCTTCGTGGTATAGGCTAGAATTATTGGCGGCCATTCCTGAGATCCGGAACGTCTAAACCTTGTCTGTGGTATTCTGAGTAGGATCTGAAAAGGGATGACTGTGACGAGTTTCAAACTCGTGAGTGTTGGGCGTAGTGACAGACGCAAAAGGATCAATGGATCCTATTCCGACATGATCGAGAACCGACAGATGATTAGCCGTGCGGTGACAGCGCATTTGGAACATTTTGACTGAGAGGATGGGAAGTAGCAATTTACAACGGTGATGCCCAACATAAAGCTTGCCATGGAAGGGGCCTTGCGTGCATGAAGAAGAAGACAGTAGGAAAGCAGAGATTCAAAAGACAAAGCATCTCCAAAACCTCAACCTATTCTTCATTACTGCATAACAAGTATTTATTTCATGTTCTTTTACTTTTTACAATTAAATCCGAGAATTATTGATATCCTAACTAAGAGTTACAAGATAACCATAGCTTGCTTCAAGCCGACAATCTCTGTGGGATCGACCCTTACTCATGTAAGGTATTACTTGGACGACCCAGTGCACTTGCTGGTTAGTTGTGCGGAATTGCAACAATGTGATTGTGATTTCGTGCACCAAGTTTTTGGCGCCGTTGCCGGAAATTGTTCGAGTTTGGACAACTGAAGGTTTATCTTGTTGCTTAGATTAGGAATATTTTATTTTTGTTGGTTTAGAGTCTTTTATTTGAGTTTAGTTTCATATTTTAAGTTTGGTGTCAATTGCATGCTTTTACTTTCTTTTAATTTTTCGAATTTGCATACTCTTAGTTGTTTTTTTATCTTTAAAAATTCTAAGTTTGGTGTCTCCTTTGTGTTTTCCTTTAATTTTTCGAAAATTTGTGTTTGATTTTCTAAAAATTTTAAGTTTGGTGTGTTTTTGTGCTTTTATTTATTTAAAAATTTTTCAAAAATTTGTTATTGGTGTTCATCTTGACATTCAAAGTTTTCTTGTTTGTTCTCTTTGTTTTGATCTAAAATTTCTAAGTTTCATGTCATTTTGTTATTTTTCTCTTTCCTCATTAAAATTCAAAAATCAAAAAAATATCTTTTCCTTATTTTACTCATAAATTTCGAAATGTTGAATTAAATTAGTCAAAGATTTTCAAAATCATATCTTTTTTAGTCAAGTCAAAATTCTAATTTTAAAAATTGATCTTTTCAAATCTTTTTTAAAAATCAAATCTTTTTAATTTCTTCAATCATATCTTTTCAATCATATCTTTTTTTTTATAAATTGCAATCATATCTTCTCAATCATATCTTTTTCAAAATAATTTTCAATCATATCTTTCTGATTGCCAATTCCAAAATCTTTTTAATTAATTAATTAATTTAGTTTTCAATTTGCTTTTATTTTATTTTCTTCTAATTTTCGAAAGATTTATTTTATCTCCCATTTATTTTGTTTTATTTTCGGTTACTTTTAATTAAAAAAATTTAAAAATATAATTTATTTGCAATTCATATCAATTTCCTTTTCTCCATATGGACATAAGTGGAAATGAACAGTCCAGAAGGACTCTGGGGTCATATGCTAACCCCATTACAGCTGCATATGGGAGTAGCATCTGTATACCTCCCATTAAAGCAAGCAGTTTTGAGCTAAACCCTCAGCTCATTATCATGGTGCAGCAAAATTGCCAGTATTCCGGTCTTCCACAGGAAGAACCTACTGAGTTTCTGGCACAGTTCTTACAAATTGCTGACACAGCACGTGATAAAGAAGTGGATCAGGATGTCTACAGATTATTACTATTTCCATTTGCTATAAAAGATCAAGCTAAGAGGTGGTTAAATAACCAACCCACAGCCAGCATAAAAACATGGAGACAGTTATCAGACAAATTCCTGAATCAAGTTTACCCTCCAAAAAAGATGACACAGCTAAGGCTGGACATCCAAGGCTTTAAACAAGAGGATCATGAATCCCTTTATAATGCCTGGGAGAGGTACAAAGGGATGCTAAGAAAATGCCCCTCTGAAATATTTTTAGAGTGGGTAAAGTTAGACATCTTCTACTATGGGCTTACAGAAAGAGCTCAAATGTCTCTAGATCACTCGGCTGGTGGATCTATACACATGAGAAAAACAATTGAAGAGGCTCAAGAACTCATAGATACAATTGCTAGAAATCAATATCTGTACTCAAACAGTGAGTCCTCCATAAAAGAAGAGGCTATGGTAGCAACTACTGATCATAATCCCCAAGAACAGATTATTGAACTAAATCAGCAATTACTTCTAATGACAAAACAATTAGCAGAATTCAAGGAGATGCTCCAAGATACTAAAAATACTAACAAGAATATAGAAGCACCATTAAATCAGACAAGACAGCAACTATCTAAACAGATAACAGAAGAATGCCAAGCTATTCAACTAAGGATCGGAAAGACATTGAATAATTCAGCTCAAAATAGTAAAAAGCCAAGAAAGGAACAACTGACAGAGGATGACCAAACCATTGCCCAAAATCCCTCTGAGGATAGCAAGAGCCCAGAGAGGAATAATTCTGGCGTTCAAATGCCAGAAAAGGGAGAAAAGTTGGCGTTAAACGCCCATTCCTTGCCCAGTTCTGGCGTTCAAACGCCAAAAAAGGGTGGGAAGCTGGCGTTAAATGCCCATTCCTTACCCAGTTCTAGCGTTCAAACGCCAATGAGGGATCAGACACCTGCAAGTGCTGATAGTAACCACTCTAAGAAGGCTTCTCCAACCACTTCTGTAGGGAATAAACCTACAGCAACTAAGGTTGAAGAATATAAAGCCAAGATGCCTTATCCTCAGAAACTCTGTCAAGCGGAACAGGATAAACAATTTGCCCACTTTGTAGACTATCTCAGGACTCTTGAAATAAAGATCCCGTTTGCAGAGGCACTTGAGCAAATACCCTCTTATGCTAAGTTCATGAAAGAGATCTTAAGTCATAAGAAGGATTGGAGAGAAACTGAAAGAGTGTTTCTCATTGAAGAATGCAGTGCAGTCATTCTGAAAAGCTTACCAGAAAAGCTTCAAGATCCAGGAAGCTTTATGATACCATGCACATTAGAGGGTGCTTGTACCAAGACAGCTCTATGTGACCTTGGAGCAAGTATCAACCTAATACCTGCATCCACTATTAGAAAGCTTGGGTTGACTGAAGAAGTCAAACCAACCCGGATATGTCTTCAACTTGCTGATGGCTCCATTAAATATCCATCAGGCATCATAGAGGACATGATTGTCAAGGTTGGGCCATTTGCCTTTCCCACTGACTTTGTAGTGCTAGAAATGGAGGAGCACAAGAGTGCAACTCTCATTCTAGGAAGACCTTTCCTAGCAACTGGACGAACTCTCATTGATGTCCAAAAAGGAGAAGTAACCCTGAGAGTCAATGAGGATGAGTTCAAGTTAAATGTTGTCAAAGCTATGCAGCATCCAGACACATCAATTGACTACATGAGCGCTGATATTATTGACTCTTTGGTGGAAGAGATCAATATGATTGAGAGTCTTGAATCAGAGCTAGAGGACATCTTTAAGGATGTTCAGCCTGATCTGGAGGAACCAGAGGAAATAAAAGAACCTCCAAAAATCTCTCAGGAAGAGGAGAAATCTCCTAAACCTGAGCTCAAACCACTACCACCATCTCTGAAATATGCATTTCTGGGAGAGGGTGACACTTTTCCAGTGATCATAAGCTCTGCTTTAAATCCACAGGAAGAGAAAGCACTAATTCAAGTGCTAAGGACACACAAGACGGCTCTTGGGTGGTCTATAAGTGATCTTAAGGGCATTAGCCCAGCAAGATGTATGCACAAGATCCTATTGGAGGATGATGCTAAACCAGTGGTTCAACCACAGAGGCGGCTAAATCCAGCCATGAAGGAGGTGGTGCAGAAAGAGGTCACTAAGTTACTAGAGGCTGGAATTATTTATCCTATTTCTGATAGCCCCTAGGTGAGCCCTGTCCAAGTTTTCCCCAAGAAGGGAGGCATGACAGTGGTTCATAATGAAAAGAATGAACTGGTTCCCACAAGAACAGTTACAGGGTGGCGCATGTGTATTGACTACAGAAGGCTCAATACAGCCACCAGAAAGGATCATTTTCCTTTACCATTCATAGACCAAATGCTAGAGAGACTAGCAGGCCATGAATACTACTGCTTTTTGGATGGCTATTCAGGCTACAATCAAATTGCAGTGGATCTTCAAGACTAAGAAAAAACAGCATTCACATGTCCATCTGGAGTATTTGCTTACAGAAGAATGCCTTTTGGTTTGTGCAATGCACCTGCAACCTTTCAGAGGTGCATGCTCTCTATCTTCTCTGATATGGTAGAGAAGTTCCTGAAAGTCTTCATGGATGACTTCTCAGTATTTGGAGACTCATTCAACTCCTGTCTTGATCATCTAGCACTTGTCCTGAAGAGGTGCCAAGAGACTAACCTGGTCTTAAACTAGGAAAAATGTCACTTTATGGTGACTGAAGGAATTGTCCTTGGGCACAAAATTTCAAGCAAGGGAATAGAGGTGGATCAAGCCAAGGTAGAGGTAATTGAAAAATTACCACCACCTGCTAATGTTAAGGCAATCAGAAGCTTTCTGGGACATGCGGGATTCTATAGGAGGTTCATAAAGGATTTTTCAAAAATTGCAAAACCTCTGAGCAACCTACTAGCTGCTGATATGCCATTTGTGTTTGACACAGAGTGTCTGCAGGCGTTTCAAACCCTGAAAGCCAAGCTGGTCACAGCACCAGTCATCTCTGCACCTGACTAGACATTACCATTCGAATTAATGTGTGATGCCAGTGACCATGCCATTGGTGCAGTGTTGGGACAAAGGCATAACAAGCTTCTGCACGTCATTTACTATGCCAGTCGTATTCTAAATGACGCACAGAAGAATTACACAACCATAGAAAAGAGTTGCTTGCAGTGGTTTATGCCATTGACAAGTTTAGATCCTATTTAGTAGGATCAAAAGTGATTGTGTACACTGACCATGCTGCTCTTAAATATTTACTCACAAAGCAGGATTCAAAACCCAGGCTCATAAGATGGGTGTTGCTTCTGTAAGAGATTGATATACAAATAAGAGACAGAAAAGGGACGGAGAACCAGGTAGCTGATCACCTGTCCCGGATAGAACCAGTAGCTGGGGCATCCCTCCCTTCTATTGAGATCTCTGAGACCTTTCCAGATGAGCAACTCTTTACCATTCAGGAAGCACCATGGTTTGCAGACATTGCAAATTATAAAGCTGTGAGGTTCATACCCCAGGAGTACAGCAGGGTGCAAAAGAAAAAACTAATTTCTGATGCAAAGTACTACTTGTGGGATGAACCATATCTCTTTAAGAGATGTGCAGACGAAATGATCCGCAGATACATCCCTAGAGAGGAGGCACAGAAGATCCTGTGGCATTGCCATGGATCACAGTATGGAGGACACTTCGGAAGTGAGCGCACAGCCACTAAAGTCCTCCAATGTGGCTTCTACTGGCATACTCTCTATAGAGATGCCCAAGAGTTTGTGTGTAACTGTGACAGTTGCCAAAGAGCTGGCAACTTACCTCATGGTTACGCCATGCCTCAACAAGGGATCTTAGAGATTGAGTTGTTTGATGTATGGGGTATTGACTTCATGGGTCCTTTCCCACCATCATACTCAAACACTTACATTCTAGTGGCAGTAGACTACGTATCTAAATGGGTGGAGGCAATTGCCACACCCACTAATGATATCAAGACTGTGCTGAAGTTCCTCCAGAAACATATTTTCAGCAGATTTGGTGTTCCCAGAGTACTAATCAGTGATGGGGGCACCCATTTCTGCAATAAACAGCTTTACTCTGCCATGGTCCGATATGGAATTAGCCACAAAGTAGCAACTCCGTATCATCCACAGACAAATGGGCAGGCTGAAGTCTCTAATAGAGAGCTAAAAAGAATCCTGAAATGAACTGTAATTGTCCGTAGAAAGGATTGGGCAAAGAGCTTGGATGATGCTCTGTGGGCATACAGAACAGCATTCAAGACTCCTATAGGAACCTCTCCATACCAGCTTGTGTATGGCAAGGCCTGTCATCTGCCCGTGGAACTGGAACATAAAGCCTACTGGGCAACCAGATTCCTAAACCTGGATGCTAAGTTAGCTGGTGAGAAAAGATTGCTCCAGCTAAATGAGCTAGAGGAGTTCAGACTCAATGCTTTTGAAAATGCAAAAATTTATAAGGAAAAAGCAAAAAAGTGGCATGACAAGAAATTGTCATCCAGAGTCTTTGAGTCAGGACAAAAAGTTCTGCTATTCAACTCTAGGCTCAGATTATTCTCTGGAAAATTAAAATCCCGGTGGAGGGGACCATATGTGATTACAAGAGTGTCACCATATGGATATGTTGAGCTTCAAGATATTGATTCTGAAAAAAAGTTCATTGTTAATGGACAAAGAATCAAACATTATCTTGAAAGCAATTTTGAGCAAGAATGCTCAAAACTGAGGCTTGAATGAAGCTCAGTAAAAGGTCCAGCTAAAGACAATAAAGAAGCGCTTGCTGGGAGGCAACCCAGCCATTAGCAGGTTATATGTTTTAATTAATACTTGTAGAAATTTGATATACATTTTCTTCAAAGGTTAATCATCAAAATTGAAGGAATTCACAGAGTTACAGAAGGATTCAGTGCAAAAAGTAGAGAAAAGGAGCTTGCTGACAAGAAAACGCCAGTAAAGGGCATTTTGGGCGTTAAACGCCAGAATGGGTACCATTCTGGGCGTTTAACGCCAGTAAAGGTACCATTTTGGGCGTTAAACCCCAGAATGGGTACCATTCTGGGCGTTTAACGCCAGAATTGCAGCATCCTAGGCATTCAGCAAAACGCCCAGTGATAAAGGGGTTTTTGGCGTTTAACGCCAGCTAGGGTACCTGGCTGGGCGTTAAACGCCCATAATGGCCAACAATTGGGCGTTAAACGCCAGAATGGATACCATTCTGGCCGTTTAATGCCAGAAAGGCAGGGGGAGGAGATTTTGTTTCCAAATTCAATTTTTTTTCAAATCTTCATGTTTTAACTCATAATTTTCTGCACAAACATGTTTCAAACTTTCATTATTCGCCCTCAATTTTCAAAAATTCAACAATTCTCTAAATCGTTTTTCAATTTTCTTTCAAATCCTTCCCAAATCTTCTTAAAAAACTCAAGTATCTTTTCAATTTCTTTTCAAATCTTTTCAAACCCATCATATCATCTCTTATATCTTAGATGCATAACCAAATTATCAGATTTAACCTCTTTATATCTTTTTCAATTTAAAATATCATCTTTTTCATATCATGATTTTATTTTCTTTCATCAATCATATCTCTATGGCATATCTCTTTCAAAATTTTTGAAATCCCTCCCCTCCTTTTATAAATACATATTCGGCCAACCCCTCCTCTCCACCATTCGAATTTGCCTCTTCTCCTCTTTCTCCCCTTTCCTTTCTTTTGCTTGAGGGCAAGCAAACCTCTAAGTTTGGTGTGTTTTTTCGTGATCACTGAGCTAAGACTCATCAAGATCATGGCACCTAAGGGAAAGCAAACCAAATCAAGAGGCAAGAAAGAGAGTACTCCAAAGAGTCTTTGGAATTAAGAGAGGTTCCTAATCAAAGAACATGCAGACCATTACCACAAAATAATGGGTCTGAGGTCAGTGATCCCGGAAGTTAAATTCAATCTAAAAGAAGATGAATATCCGGAGATCCAAGAGCAAATTCGAAACAGAGGATGGGAAATTCTAGCTAATCCTGAAACAAAGGTTGGAAGAAACATGGTTCAGGAATTCTACTCAAATCTGTGGCTAACAGATAAGCAGAGAATAACTGGATCTGCCTTTCATACCTACCGAACCATGGTCAGAGGGAGGCTTATTTACTTCCATCTGGACAAAATAAGAGAGGTCTTCAAATTGCCTCAACTACAAGATGATCCAGAATCCTTTAATAGGAGAATGGTGAGAGTAGATAAGGGGTTGGATCAAGTTCTAGAGGACATATGCCTCCCTGGAACTAAGTGAATAACCAATTCAAAAGGTGTCCCAAACCAACTCAAGAGGGGAGATCTCAAACCAGTTACAAGAGGCTGGTTGGACTTCATTGGGCGTTTTATATTGCCCACTAGCAACCGCTCTGAGGTCACTGTCAAAAGAGCAGTGATGATTCATTGTATTATGCTTGGAAAAGAAATGGAGATTCATCATCTGATTTCTTGTGAGATTTACACAATTGCAAACAAGAACTCCACTGAAGCCAAACTGGCCTACCCAAGCTTAATTTTTCTGCTATGTAAAGATGCTGGGGTGAGGATGGGAGTAGATGAATTCATCCCAATCGAACACCCAATCACCAAGAAGTCAATGGAAGGACAAGTGCAAGACAACTCCATAAAAAGGAGGGCGTAGGAGTTCCTCCCAGAAATTCCTGAAATTGACTACTGGACCCGCCTAGAAGCATCTGTTACCAAGCTGAAAGAAGCTATGGAATAACTTAAGGAAGAACAGCAGAATCAAAACTGCATGCTCTGCAAACTGCTGAAGGAACAGGAGAAGCAGGGGCATGAGCTACAGGTGCTAAAGCGCCAGAAGCTCTCCCTTGAAGGACCAAACACCCCACAGATTGAGGGAGCATCCACTTCTCAAAATCAAGGTTGTTGAGTCCTAACTCTGTGATAACCTTTATTATTAAGAGTCTATTTTAAGAGTCATTTATTTTTCTATTTTTTTTTAATTTTCCGTCTTCTATTATTATTAGAGTGCTCTTATATTTATTTTTGAGTCTTATTGTCATTCCATGATTAATAAAATTTAAAGTTTATGTCTTAAAGCTATGAATGTCCTATGAATCCATCACCTTTCTTAATTGAAAAGTGTTTTTAATTGAAAAAGAAAAAGAAGTACATGAATTTCAAATTTTAAAACAGTTTAATTATTTTGATGTGGTGGCAATACTCTTGTTTTCTGAATGAATGCTTGAACAGTGCATATGTTTGAATTTGTTGTTTATGAATGTTAAAATTGTTGGCTCTTGAAAGAATGATGGAAAAGGAGAAATGTTATTGATAATCTAAAAAATAAAAAAATTGATTCTTGAAGCAAGAAAAAGCAGTGAATAGAAAAAAAGAAAGAAAAAGAAAGAAAAAGCAAGCAGAAGAAGCCAATAGCCCTTTAAACCAAAAGGCAAGGGTAATAAAAAAGATCCAAGGCTTTGAGCATCAGTGGATAGGAGGGCCCTCAGGAATGAAATCCTGGCCTAAGCGGCTAAACCAAGCTGTCCCTAACCATGCGCTTGTGGCGTGAAGGTGTCAAGTGAAAACTTGAGACTGAGCGGTTAAAGTCATGGTACAAAGCAAAAAGAGTGTGCTTAAGAGCTCTGGACACCTCTAATTAGGGACTATAGCAAAGCTGAGTCACAATCTGAAAAGGTTCACCCAGTTATGTGTCTGTGGCATTTATGTATCCGGTGGTAATACTGGAAAACAAAATGCTTAGGGTCATGGCCAAGACTCATAAAGTAGCTGTGTTTAAGAATCAACATACTTAACTAGGAGAATCAATAACACTATCTGGATTCTGAGTTCCTATAGAAGCCAATCATTCTGAACTTCAAAGGATAAAGTGAGATGCCAAAACTGTTCAGAGGCAAAAAGCTAAAAGCCCCGCTCATCTAATTAATACTGATCTTCATAGATGTTTTTGGAATTTATTGTATATTCTCTTCTTTTTATCCTATTTGATTTTCAGTTGCTTGCGGACAAGCAACAATTTAAGTTTGGTGTTGTGATGAACGGATAATTTATACACTTTTTGGCACTATTTTTAGTATGTTTTTAGTATATTTTAGTTAGTTTTTATTATATTTTTATTAGTTTTTATTTAAAATTCACTTTTCTGGACTTTACTATGAGTTTGTGTGTTTTTCTGTGATTTCAGGTATTTTCTGGCTAAAATTGAGGGACCTGAGCAAAAATCTGATTCAGAGACTGAAAAAGGACTGCAGATGCTGTTGGATTCTGACCTCCCTGCACTCAAAGTGGATTTTCTGGAGCTACAGAAGCCCAATTGGCACGCTCTCAATTGCGTTGGAAAGTAGACATTCTGGGCTTTCCAGAAATATATAATAGTTCATACTTTGCCCAAGATTTGATGACACAAACCGGTGTTCCAAGTCAGCTTAAGAATTATGGCGTTTAAGGCCAGAACTGGCATAAAAGCTGGAGTTAAACGCCCAAACTGGCACAAAAGCTGGCGTTTAACTCCAAGAAAAGTCTCTACACATGAAAGCTTCAATGCTCAGCCCAAGCACACACCAAGTAGGCCCCGGAAGTGGATTTTTACACTAAACACCCTAGCTTACTCATTTTCTGTAACCCTAGGTCACTAGTTTACTATAAAAACTACTTTTAGTGATTCATCTTGTACCTCATGACACTTTACATGTTTCATATTGTATCTTCTATGCATGAGTCTCTAAACCCCATTGTTGGGGGTGAGGAGCTCTACTGTTCTTCATGAATTAATGCAATTACTACTGTTTTCCATTCTATCACGCTTACTTCTATTCTAAGATATTCATTCGCACTTCAACCTGATGAATGTGATGATCCATGACAATCATCATCATTCTCACCTATGAACGCATGCTTGACAACCACCTCCGTTCTACATGCAATCAAGCTTGAATGTGTATCTCTTGGGTTTCTAATCTAAGATTGGAACCTTCGTGGTATAGGCTAGAATTATTGGCGGCCATTCTTGAGATCCGGAATATCTAAACCTTGTCTGTGGTATTCTGAGTAGGATCTGGGAAGGGATGACTGTGACGAGCTTCAAACTCGCGAGTGTTGGGCGTAGTGACAGATGCAAAAGGATCAATGGATCCTATTCCATCATGATCGAGAACCGACAGATGATTAGCCGTGCGGTGACAGCGCATTTGGAACATTTTCACTAAGAGGACGGGAAGTAGCCATTGACAACGGTGATGCCCAACATAAAGCTTGCCATGGAAGGGGCCTTGCGTGTATGAAGAAGAAGACAGTAGGAAAGCAGAGATTCAGAAGACAAAGCATCTCCAAAACCTCAACCTATTCTTCATTACTGCATAACAAGTATTTATTTCACGTTCTTTTACTTTTTACAATTAAATCTGAGAATTATTGATATCCTGACTAAGAGTTACAAGATAACCATAGCTTGCTTCAAGCCGACAATCTCCGTGGGATCGACCCTTACTCACGTAAGGTATTACTTGGACGACCCAGTGCACTTGCTGGTTAGTTGTGTGGAATTGCAACAGTGTGATTGTGATTTCGTGCACCAGGCAGCTACTCTGGATGTGATTCTCAGTTGGAAAGCTCACCACCATTTCTTCCTGTCCCCTTTCCCCTGTTATGCTTCTACATTCCCAGGTCATTTACTGCATTTTTCTTTCAATTCTGTTAAGTTCATTTAATTATGTTAATTTTGCTTAGTTATACTTAGTTAGATATGCATGTTGTAGTGGATTATAGGTTGTTAGGTAGGCTGAACATATTTTGTAGAGGAATTAGGTCTAGAAAAGCTTTGTTGTTTTGAATGTGTTTGGAATAAATTTTTGTTAATTGTTTGTTAAATGATCATGAATGCTGTTTGAGTTTTTGTGAATCTGTGATTGGATGATAATGATTTTCTTCTTTTCTGAATCGAATTGTGAACTACTGCTATTATGTTAATTTATTTTGTGCAATGATGATGATGAATTTAGATTGTGCACTCAAGTTGTTTGTTGCTTATTTCATATGGATGAATATGTGAATTTTGTTTAATTGTTATTGTATTCATATGGATATTGATTTGATTGAGTGAATTTGGGAAATATGCTAAATTACTGCTGAAATGCTGCCGAAATTTGTTTAAATTTGTTTCACTATTAGTTTTTCATTTAAGTTAAATCTCCTCATCTTTCTATGGAATTCAATTACACTGAAATTTAGAATTGAGACTTGTGAGTACTCTAATTAGGCATGACTAGTAGACAAATTATGCAAAACTGCTGTGTTAAGGAAAAGGGAGAAAAACTCCATCAATAGAGATAATACAGACCTGCTTTCATTTCAGCCAGAAGCTTAGAGTATTGCTGTTTACACAACTAATTGTGATGTAATTTAACACATACATTATGCTTTTATTTTCAATTTTTTTTGGTATGTCACGCTGATCATCATATCGGTCCTCTGGTTTTCAAACCACACCATGGTTCTCTAGGCCACTTTTTTCTCTTGTTCGTATGTATTTATTTACATATTTCTTTCTTCTTTTTGCATAATTAACGATCCTTATTTTGTGTTATTCAGTGCATGGCGAACCCTTTTTAGGAGTTATCAGAGTATGCTACAATATTGCACTAAATAAGTATTATTCATTTCTATGATATTGCAGTAAATAGGTATTACTCATTTCTATGTTGTCTTTGATGCTTATAGTTAATTAGTTATTAATCTATAGTACTCAGATTCATTCTTTGCCTTTGTAGCAAGAGTCCTATAAACCAAACAACATCAAAGGCTATGCTGACACAGATGATCAGCATCATCTTTAGGAGAATGGAAACCAATCTGGTGGGGCTTATTTTTATTCTTTATTATTAACTGTATGAGTTTATCAAGGACTAAAAATATGACTTTTTTCTGTTATAAATTTTTTAATTTGTTATTTTGTTAATTGTTACTTTCCTTTTGTGACTACATAATCTTCTTGTCTATCACTTGTTTGGCAGAATATTTCAGCTCAGGCAGATGGTGAAGAGTAAGAAATTGTAAGTACTCATTCTAGCCCAAGGCCATCTAGTCATGGAACTAATGGAAGAACTGTATCAGTTTATGTTTATTACTCTATATATACACCCATATGCAGAAAGGTATTCCTAACTATTAATTTATCATGCAACTGGCTTGGGAGTGATTTATTAAGTAGTAATATAGAGCATGTTGTTATTCTAATACTGGACAAAGTGAGTTACTAGAAGCCATGGGGTTGGGAAAGGACATGGTAAGAATTTTAGAGTTCGTATTCATTGTTGAATAATATGAGTATAGTTTTTTGTTTTTCCTGTGCATTTTTAAAGGAAAAACAAATCTTGTTTCTTAAGCTAGTGTTTTCTGGTTGGTGCTCTTTTCAGGTGTGTGCCACTTATTAGAAGCTTCTTCATGACCATGAGAAAGGAGCTGAATGAACATGATGGAGTTTGTAATTTGTAGTTTACATTTTGGAGATTTATAATTCCTTGTTTTTCTTGTCCTATATATCTATCTAGTTCATTAGGGTTCTTCAATATGTCTTATTAGTTTGTACTTTAAAGTTTATATGTTGAAGATTTATAAAACAATCTTAGTTAAATGAAAGATATTTCAACTATCTATGTTATTATATATTATATAAATGTTGACTTGTTGAGTAAATTAGTTAATATATTAATTAATTAAAAAATTAATATAATTTGGCAAATTATGTGTAATTTGTATTTAAAAAAATTATTACAAAATAAATAGTATTTTGTAACTAAAGAAAAAAATGTTAAAAAATCAAGTTACATTTTGTAACAAAATTTTATGATAGGAAAAAATATATTGTCACCAAAATTATTTTGAAGATCAAATTTTGTTATCACTTTTGTAACGATTTTTGGTTTTTTGTATCAGAAAAATTTGTTACAAAATATCACTTTGAATTGTAACATTTCTGTTTTTTGTTACAAAAACTTTTTTTAATGGGACATACTGCAACGGTCCCTTTTTTGTTACAAAATCCTTTTGTTTCAAAATTTCGATTTTTTGTAACAATTTTTTTTGTTACAAATATTGCTTTTCCTTGTAGTGTTTTAAGAGCAAACTCAAGGATTAGAACAACTCGATTTGGTGATGTGTTTAAAAGGAAACATAGAATCCTTAGAAGGCTTCAAGGGATTGTGACTAGTTTAGGGTACTCTCAGAATTCCTTTCTTGATAAGCTGCAGAAAGAATTTTGGTCGGAATATTAGCACATTCTCATTCAAGAAGAAATTCTTTGGTTCCAAAAAGCTAGGTGCAAGTGGATCGAGTTTGGTGATAGAAACACAAAATTTTTTCATGGCTCGACTATGATTAGAAGGCGTAGGAACAAGATTACCTCTCTACAGAATGACAGTGGTGACTGGGTAACTGATAAGGCAACTCTGGAGAGTCTGACTACCAGTTTCTTCTTAAATCTCTATACAGACAACCCTAATCATACCCCTTTTATTCTTAAAAATATGTTTCCCCCCATGAGTAGCTCCGACAACAACATCATGAGCCAGAATGTGACTGATGAGGAAATGAAAGATGCTATTTTTGGTATGGGTAGTTGGAAGGCCCCGGCAGAGACGAGCTTCAAGCCATCTTCTACCAGAGCCAATGGAATAAAGTTGGCACCGATGTCTGTGAGTTAACCAAAAATATTTTTCAAGACCCGAACAAGATCAAAGAGGTAAAAGAGACGCTTATCACTCTTATTCCCAAAGTAGAACATGTCTCACATCTAAAACAGCTAAGGCCCATCAGCCTTTGCAATGTCTCTTATAAGGTGGTTACTAAGATTCTTGCTAACCGGTTGAGAAGAGTCATGGACAAATTGGTTATGCCTAATCAGTGCAGCTTTGTCTCCGGAAGACATAGTTCCGATAACATAGTCATCACTCAAGAGGTCATTCACTCTATGAGACAGAAAAAAGGGAAAAAAGGTTGGATGACCATCAAGATTGACTTGGAGAAAGCATACGACAGGTTAAAGTGGGAGTTTATCAAAGAGACCCTCATCGATATTGGGCTTCCCCAAACCTTTATCAATCTTATCCTCTCTTGTATCTCGACTGCTAGGATGAGGGTTATATGGAATGGAGAAAATTTGGATGAATTCTCACCTTTCAGAGGTATTAGACAAGGAGACCCCATCTTCCCGTACATTTTTGTGCTTTGTATTGAAAGACTATCCCAACTCATTAGTACAGCAGTGGAACAAGGATTTTGGAAACCTATTCGACTGAAGAAGGATGGTCCCCCTATCTCGCACCTGTGCTTCACGGATGATATTATTTTGTTTGCTGAGGCCAATCTAGATCAAGCTAATATCATTAATAAATGTCTCGAGGTTTTCTGTGATAGCTCGGGTCAGAGTGTCAGCAGAGAGAAAACCAGGGTCTTTTTCTCTAAGAATGTGGGACACAATGTTCGAACAGAGGTGAGCAATATCCTGCAGTTTGCCAGAACTGATGACTTAGGAAAATACTTAGGCGTTCCTATTCTTTACTCCAAAGTGTCTAAGCATACCTTTGAGGGCATCGTCAACAAGCTTCATGCCAAGCTCAATTCTTGGAAAGCTTCCTCTCTTTCTCTTGCTGGAAGAGTAACTCTGGTGAAATGTGTCCTATCCTCTATGCCTTTATATAATATGCAATCTACTATTTTACCTTCTGCTACTTATAATATTATTGACCGTATCTGCAGGAATTTCCTCTGGGGAGACATAGAACAAACCAAGAAGATACATCTCCTTAGTTGGAAGAAAGTCTGCGAGCCAAAAAATTTTGGTGGTTTGGGCATTAGACACGCAAGCCAAATGAATCAAGCCTTTATGATGAAGGCTGGATGGGGGCTTATTGAGAGGAAGGATGCTCTCTGGGCTAGAGTCCTTAGATCAAAATATGGCAGCGGCACAGATATCATTCCTAAAGTGGAAAGAAAGCGAAGCAACTCAAATCTTTGAAAGGGTATCTTCTCTGCCTGGGACAATGTCCAATGCAATTGCATTTGGAGAATTGGCGATGGCTCCTAAATTCGCTTATGGGATCATTGCTGGTTACCAGGTGTAGGACGTCTAAGCGAGATCACAAGCCAGGTAAGTAATAATGTCAATTATTCTGATATGGTGATGGATTTTCTTAACATCGCAGGGCAGTGAGACGTTGGGAAGCTTCAGGAGATGCTGCCAGAGGACACTATCAAGAAGATTGTTACTATTTCTCCCCCGTCCCCGTGGAAAGGAGTTGATTGCATTGCCTGGGATCCCTCCTCGGATGGATCATTTAGTACCAAATCAACTTATCAAAATCTCATGGAAGCCCACGATACTCCCAATAAGATCTTCCGGTTGGTGTGGTATTGGCATGGACCTGAGCATGTCAGAACCTTTCTCTGGCTGGTGGCACGCAACGCCATCCTTACAAACTTGAAAAGAAGATACAGACACTTGACCACTAATGATGCTTGCCCTCGGTGCAGAAACCAGGAAGAATCAGTCATTCATGTGCTTCGAAACTGTTTCAATGCTAGGAACATGTGGCAAATGCTTATCCCCCCTGATGGTAGTAACTCCTTCTTCAACACAAACCTCAATGAATGGTTATTACTAAACCATACTTCTAATAACAACTGGTCATACTTATTTGGTATTACTGTGTCATCCTTGTGGTACTTCTGGAATAAACTTGTTTTCAATGGATAAACTGTTCCTACCACCAGTGTTATTTGATAAACTCCATTTTTAGGGTTTGTCTTATACTTAATTTAGTGGATTTTTCATCTACTCTCATATTTATTCATACAATTTGTATGGTTTTATGATTCCTTCCCAATTTTATCCTATGAATGAAAGCATGCTTCCAAGGCCTTAAAATCACTAATTTCTGATCCTCTCTTATTACCATTCGATGCCGTGATGTGTTTGTTAAGTGATTTCAGAGATTATAGGGCAGGAATGGCTTAGAGGATGGAAAGGAAGCATGAAAAAGTGGAAGGAACACAAGAAAATGAAGATTTGAGAAGCTGATGCCGACGTGCATGCATGGACGACGCATGCGCGTGATCGCGCCAAACTCCGAGCGACGCGTACACGTGACATGACACGTACGTGTGACCATTGCATCTTCAAAGTGACGCGAACGCGTGGCTGACGCGAATGCGTGACGAGCGGCACGTGCCTCATTAAAGAAAAATCACTGGGGGTGATTTTTGAGCTGACTTTTTGGCCCAGTTTCGAGCCCAGTATGTAGATAAGAGGCTGGGAGTGAAGGAGGATATGGGGGATGACCATTCATACACTTTAGTTTTAGTTTAGATGTAGAATTCTAGAGAGAAAAGCTCTCTCATCTCTTTAGATTAGGGTTCGTAGTTTTCTTCCTTTTAGATCTAGATCTCATTCTTCCTTTGCTTTAATTTTCCGTTTACTTTTATTTGTTCTAGCATTTTACTTCTTTTGTTAATTCCTTTATTTTGTTAATTTTAGTTCATGCACTCTTTTGTTGATTTCAATTCTCTTTTAATGCAATTTATGATTTCCATGTCTTTTTATATTTGCCTTGATTTCTATTGTTGATTTCTTACCTTGATTAGTTATAGCTTCCTTTAATTCTTGCAATTGATTATGTTTACTTTTATTGCCCTCTATGTGTTTGATGAAATATTTCTTTTAGTCATGAGTTAGATTTTTCTCCTCTTGGTTTGGGTTGAGTAATTAGAGACTCTTGAGTTATCAAACTCTTTTGTTGATTTCTAATTGGAAGTTGCTCATTGACTTGAATGCCACTAAAGCTAGTCTTTCCTTATGATTTGACTAGACTTGTGGACTCAAGTTAATTGTATTCACTTGACTTTCCTTCATAGTTAGAGATTAACTAAGTGGGAGCAATGAATAATTCTTGTCACAATTGATGGTGATAAAGAGGATAGGACTTCTAGTTCTCATTCCTTGCCAAGAGCTTTCTTAGCTATTAGTTTATTTCTTTTTCCATTTACATTTCTTGTTCCTTATTATAAAAATCCCAAAACATTCCTTCGTAGCCAATAATAAAGCACTTCATTATGATTTCTAGGGAGAACGACCCGAGATTAATACTCTCGGTTATTTTTATTGGGGTTGAACTAGTGACAACCATATTAAATTTGATTTGAGGATTCATTGTTGGTTTAGAACTATACTTGCAACGTAATTATTTTTTGTGAAATTCTTTACCGACAATTTTCTTCTATCAAATTTTTGGGGCTGTTACCGGGGAATTGCAATGGTGTTATGTTATTGGCTATTGTGAATATGTTCATATTGTGAATATCTTACTTTTTGGTTATTTCTAGGTCTTGTTAGTAATTAGGAATTTACTCTTTCTTTGCCTTTTTGAGATTTTTGTTTTGATTTTCTCTTTTCCATATGAATTCTCATCCTTGTGATTTTGGATATGGTTATGACTATCTTATAGGTAATGGAAACTTGAATGATGACTCACATTATAGGAGGGAAGAATTCTTGAGAAAGGATCCATATCCATATGAACAATCACCATGGCAACCTCCTCAACCAAGCTACTATGATTGCAACCCCTTCTACAATGCATATCATTCCAATGGATATGATGGTTGGTGCACGGAATTGTGATCACACTTTTCACAACTCCGGTATAACTAACCAGCAAGTGCACTGGGTCGTCCAAGTAATAAAACCTTACGCGAGTAAGGGTCGATCCTAAAAATATTTTTTCGAAAATTATGAGAGAGAAAAACAACAAAATGAAACAAAACATAAAAATTTAAGATCAAAACAAATAATGCAAGCAAGAACACTTTGAATGCCAAGATGAACACCAAGAACACTTTGAAGATCATGATGAACATCAAGAACATGTTTTTTTTTTTGAAAATTTTTAAGAAAAGAAAGACATGCAAGACACCAAACTTAAGAACTTTTGTACTAGGGACACTAACAATTAAAAATGCACAAGAAAATAAGAAAAGACATAAAGCAAGAAAAATTAAAGATTAAACAAGGAAAATCATCAAGAACAACTTGAAGATCAAAGAACACAATGCATGAATTTTCGAAAATCTAAGAAAAATTAAAAACATGCAGTTGACACCAAACTTAAAATTTGACACTAGACTCAAACAAGAAACACAAAATTTTTTTTATATTTTTTCTCGAAAATAAAAATAAAAAGCTTAAACATAAAATAAAAGTACCCAATCTAAGCAACAAGATGAACCGTCAGTTGTTCAAACTCGAAAAATCCTCGGCAATGGCGCCAAAAACTTGGTGCACGGAATTGTGATCACACTTTTCACAACTTCGGTACAACTAACCAGCAAGTGCACTGGGTCGTCCAAGTAATAAAACCTTACGCGAGTAAGGGTCGATCCTACGGAGATCGCCGGCTTGAAGCAAGCTATGGTCATCTTGTAAATCTTAGTCAGGAAGATCCAATTGGTTATGAGTTTTGATAATTGAAAGATAAATAAAACGTAAATTAAAATAAAGATACTTATGTAATTCATTGGTGGGAATTTCAGATAAGCATTTGGAGATGCTTTGTTGCTTCTGAACCTCTGCTTTCCTATTGTCTTCATCCAATCATGCGTGCTCCCTTCCATGGCAAGCTGTATGTTGGTGGATCACCATTGTCAATGACTACCATCCATCCTCTCAGTGAAAATGGTCCAGGTACAGTTTCTGTACGGTTAATCAACTGTCGGATCTCTCGTCTCGGATGAAAAATACTATGCACAGCTACCGCATGGCTAATCATCTGTCGGTTCTCACTTGTGTCGGAATAGGATCTCTCTATCCTTTTGCACATTGTCACTACGCCCAACATTCGTGAGTTTGAAGCTCGTCACAGTCATCCCGTCCCAGATCTTACTCGGAATACCATAGACAAGGTTTAGACTTTCCAGATCTCAGGAATGCTGCCAATTGGTTCTAGCCTCAACCACGAAGGATCTAATCTCAAGGATTCGAATGCTCTTTTGTCAGGAGAGGCAAGTCAAATCCGTGGATCAGAGACCCAAGAGATTATACTCCGGCTGTCGTCCAATGACTACATTGAACATCATGTAGACCGCTTGTAGTTGTCAGGCACGCGGATCTTGGCTAAGCGAGTAACAAAGATAGTGAGTGATTGTCACGGGTCACCCCTTCATTATGACTTAACTGAATTAAGTACGAGAGTATATCTTGGAGAAGAAGTAAGCGTGAATTGAAAGAGAAACAATAGTACTTGAATTAATTCATGAAGAATAGCAGAGCTCCGCACCTTAATCTATGAGGTGTAGAAACCCCACCGTAGAAAATACATAAGAGAAAAAGGTCTAGGCATGGCCGAATGGCCAGCCTCCAAATGTGAAAAATGGAATAAGCCTAAAAGTCCAAAGATATATATACAATAGGAAAGACTACTATTTATACTAAACTAGTTACTAAGGATTACAGAAATTGAGTAACTAAGTGCAGAAATCCATTTTCGGGGTCCACTTGGTGTGTGCTTGGGCTGAGCATTGAGCTTTACACGTGCATAGGCCTTTTCTGGAGTTAAACACCAGCTTGGATGCCAGTTTGGGCGTTTAACTCCAGTTCTGGTGCCAGTTTGGGCGTTTTACGCCAAAAAAGGGTCTTTGGCTGGCGTTGAACGCCAGTTTGGGCCATCAAATCTCGGGTAAAGTATAAACTATTATATATTTATGGAAAGCCCAAGATGTCTACTTTCCAACGCAATTAAGATCGCGCCAATTCGGCTTCTGTAGCTCCAGAAAATCTACTTCGAGTGTAGGTGGGTTAGAATCCAACAGCATCTGCAATCCTTTCTCAGCCTCTGAATCAGACTTTTGCTCAGGTCCCTCAATTTCAGCCAGAAAATACCTGAAATTACAGAAAAATACAAAAACTCATAGTAAAGTCCAGAAATGTGATTTTTGCATAAAAACTAATAACAATATAATAAAAAGTAACTAAAACATGCTAAAAACTACCTAAAAACAATGTCAAAAAGCGTATAAATTATCCGCTCATCACAACACCAAACTTAAATTGTTGCTTGTCCCCAAGCAACTAAACACAAAATAGGATAAAAAGAAGAGAGAATACAATAAATTTCAAAATATCAATAAAGCTTAGTTCCAATTAGATGAGCGGGACTAGTAGCTTTTTGCTTCTGAACAGTTTTGGCATCTTACTTTATCCTTTGAAGTTCAGAATGATTGGCATCCATATAAACTCAGAATTCAGATAGTGTTGTTGATTCTCTTAGTTTAGTATGTTGATTCTTGAATACAGCTACTTTATGAGTCTTGGCCGTGACCCTAAGCATTTTGTTTTCCAGTATTACCACCGGATACATAAATGCCATAGACACATAACTGGGTGAACCTTTTCAGATTGTGACTCAGCTTTGCTAGAGTCCCCAGTTAGAGGTGCCCAGAGTTCTTAAGCACACTCTTTTTGCTTTGGATCACGACTTTAACCACTTAATCTCAAGCTTTTCACTTGGACCTTCATGACACAAGCACATGGTTAGGGACAGCTTGATTTAGCCGCTTAGGCCAGGATTTTATTCCTTTGGGGCCCTCTTATCTACTGATGCTCAAAGCCTTGGATCCTCTTTCCCCTTGCCTTTTAGTTTAAAGGGTTACTGGCTTTTTATGCTTGCTTTTTCTTTTTCTTTCTTTTTTTCTTTATTTTTCGCCCTTTTTTTTTGCAAGCTTTGTGTTTTTCACTGCTTTTTCTTGCTTCAAGAATCAATTTTATGATTTTTCAGATTATCAATAACATTTATCTTTTTTCATTATTCTTTCAAGAGCCAACAATTTTAACATTCATAAACTTTACTATAAAAAATATGCACTGTTCAAGCATTCATTCAGAAAACAAAAAGTATTGCCACCACATCAAAATAATTAAACTATTTTCAAGATAGAATTCGAAATTTATGTACTTCTTTTTCTTTTTCAGAAAACATTTTTCATTTAAAAAGGTGAAAGATTCATGGAACATTCATAGCTTTAAGACATAGACACTAAACACTAATGATCATGTAATGAAGACACAAACATAGTCAAAACATAAAGCATAAAAACCAAAAACAGAAAAGAAAATAAACAAGGAGATTAAAGAACGGGTCCACCTTAGTGATGGCGGCTAGTTCTTCCTCTTGAAGATCCTATGGAGTGTTTTAGCTCCTCAATATCTCTTTCTTGCCTTTGTTGCTCCTCCCTCATGGCTTTTTGATCTTCTCTAATTTCATGGAGGATGATGGAGTGCTCTTGGTGCTCCAGTCTCAGTTGCTCTATATTGGAACTCAATTCTCCTAAAGAGGTGTTGAGTTGCTCCCAATAGTTGTTGGAGGGAAATGCATCCCTTGAGGCATCTCAGGGATTTCTTGATGAAAAATTTCCTCATGCTCTTGTTGAGGTCCATGAGCAGGCTCTCTTGTTTGCTCCATCCTCTTTTTAGTGATGGGCTTGTCCTCTTCAATGAGGATGTCTTCCTCTATGACAATTTTGGCTGAATTGCATAGGTGACAGATGAGATGAGGAAAGGCTAACCTTGCCAAAGTGGAGCACTTGTTAGCCACCTTGTATAGTTCTAGAGGTATGATCTCATGAACTTCCACTTCCTCTCCATTCATGATACTATAGATCATGATAGCCCGGTCCACGGTAACTTCAGACCGGTTGCTAGTAGGAATGATAGAGCGTTGGATGAACTCTAACCATCCTCTAGCCACGGGCTTGAGGTCAAGCCTTCTCAGTTGAACCGGCTTGCCTTTGGAGTCTCTTTTCCATTGAGCTCTTTCCACACAGATGTCCATGAGGACTTGGTCCAACCTTTGATCAAAGTTGACTCTTCTAGTGAAAGGATGAGAATCTCCTCTCATTATTGGTAAGTTGAACGCCAACCTCACAGTTTCCGAACTGAAATCCAAGTATTTCTCTCGAACCATTGTGAGCCAATTCTTTGGGTTCGGGTTCACACTTTGATCATGGTTCTTAGTGATCCATGCATTAAAATAGAACTCTTGAAGCATTAAGATTCTGACTTGTTGGATGGGGTTGCTGAGAGCTTCCCAACCTCTTCTCCGAACCTCACGTTGGATCTCTGGATACTCATTCTTTTTGAGCATGAAGGGAACCTCATGGATCACCCTTTTCTTGGCCACAACTTCATAGAAGTGGTCTTGATGGACCTTTGAGATGAATCTCTCCATCTCCCATGACTCGAAGGTGGAAGCAACTGCCTTCCCTTTCCTCTTTCTAGAGGTTTCTCCGGCCTTAGGTGCCATTAATGGTTATGGAAAAATAAAAAGCAGAGCTTTTTTCCACACCAAACTTAAAAGGTTTTCTCGTCCTCGAGCAAAAGAAGAAAAAAAGGAGGAGAAGAAGAAGAAATGGAGGAGATAGAGGGGTGTTTTGAATTCGGCCAAGGGGGTTTAAGTGTTTATGATGTGTGAAATTGAAGGTGGTAAGGAGGGGTATTTATAGGGTAAGAGAGAGAGGAAATTCGTGTAAGAAGGGGTTAGGTTTGGGAGGAAATGTTTTGAATTTGAATGGTGAGGTAGGTGGGGTTTTATGATGGGTTTTTGGGGAGTAGTGGATGGATGTGAGTGGTAAAGAGATTATGGGGAAGAGGGTATTTGGGAAAGAGTGTTATGGAAAGATGTGAAGAGGAGAGAAAAAGAGTTGGAGTAGGTGGGGATCCTGTGGGTCCACAGATCCTGAGGTGTCAAGGAATGCTGGTCCCTGCACCTTTCTGGCGTTTAAACGCCCTTGGTGTGTCATTTCTGGCGTTTAACGCCAGCTCTGCTGCCTTTCATGGTGTTAAACGCCAGGCTGATGCCCCTTTCTGGCGTTTAACGCCAGCCAGATACCCTTTTCTGGCGTTAAATGCCAGTCTGTCTGCCAATTCTGGCGTTTAACGCCCAGAATGCTGCTAGACTGGTGTTAAACCCCTATTTTGCTATTCTTACTGGCGTTTAAATGCCAGTAAGCCTGTCCTCCAGGGGTGTGCTATTTTTGATGCTGTTTTTGATTCTGCTTTAATTCTGCAGCTGTTTTTATTACTCCACATAATCATCAACCTAAAGAAAACATAAAATAACAATGGAAAATGAAATGAAAAAGTAATTAACATAGATAAATAAGATTGGGTTGCCTCCCAATAAGCGCTTCTTTAATGTCAATAGCTTGACAGTGAGCTCTTATAGAGCTTCACAAACACTCAGAGCATGATGGTGGCCTCCCAACACCAAACTTAGAGTTTGAATGTGGGGGCTCTGCTTGACTCTGTATTGAGAGAAGCTTTTCATGCATCCTCTCCAGGGTTACAGAGGAAGATCATTGAGCCTTAAACACAAGGTAGTCCTCATTCATTTGAAGGACTAACTCTCCTCTACCCACATCAATCACAGCTCTTGCTGTGGCTACGAAGAGCCTTTCAAGGATGATGCATTCATCCTCATCCTTGCTAGTGTCTAGGATTATGAAGTCAGCAGGGATGTAAAGGCCTTCAACCTTCACTAAGACATCCTCTACAAGTCCATAAGCCTGTTTCATTGATTTGTCTGCCATCTTTAATGAGATTCTTGCAGCTTGTACCTCAAAGATCCCTAGTTTTTCCATTACAGAGAGTGGCATTAGGTTTATACCTGACCCCAGGTCACATAGAGCCTTCTCAAAGGTCATGGTGCCTATGGTACAAGGTATTAAGAACCTTCCAGGATCCGGTTTCTTCTGAGGTAATTTCTGCTGAACCAAGGTATTCAGTTCATTGATAAGCAATAGAGGTTTATCCTCCCAAGTCTCATTACCAAATAACTTGGCATTCATCTTCATGATTACTCCTAGATACCGAGCAACTTGCTCTTCAATAATATCTTCATCCTCTTCAGAGGAAGAATACTCATCAGAGCTCATGAATGGCAACAGTAAGTTTAGTGGAATCTCTATGGTCTCTGTATGAGCCTCAGATTCATTTGGTTCCTCATTAGGGAACTCCTTAGTGGTCAGTGGACGTCCAACAAGGTCTTCCTCACTGGAAATCACTGCCTTTTTACTCTCTCCAGGTTCGGCCACTTTGGATATAGTTATGGCCTTGCACTCTCTTTTGGGATTCTCTTCTGTACTGCTTGGGAGAGTATTAGGAGGAGTTTCAGTAACTCTTTTACTCAGCTGACCTACTTGTGCCTCCAAATTTCTGATGGAGGACCTTGTTTCAGCCATGAAACTGAGAGTGGTCTTAGATAGATCAGAGACTATGGTAGGCTCTGCTTAGAATTCTCTGTCTGTTGCTGAGAACATGAGGGAAAAGGCTTGCTATTGCCAAACCTATTTCTCCCACCATTATTATTATTGAAGCCTTGTTGAGGCTTCTATTTATCCTTCTATGAGAAATTTGGATGATTTCTCCATGAAGGATTATAGGTGTTTCCATAGGATTCTCCCATGTAATTCACCTCTTCCATTGCAGGATTCTCAGGGTCATAAGTTTCTCCTTCAGATGAGGCTTTTTTAGTACTACTGGATGCAGCTTGCATTCCAGTCAGATTCTGAGAAATCATATTGACTTGCTGAGTTAATATTTTATTCTGAGCCAATATGGCATTCAGAGTATCAATCTCAAGAATTCCTTTCTTCTGAGTCATCCCATTATTCACAGGATTTCTTTCAGAAGTATACATGAACTGGTTATTTGTAACCATTGCAATGAGTTTCTGGGCTTCTGTAGGTGTTTTCTTCAGATGAAGAGATCCACCAACAGAGTGGTCCAATAACATCTTGGACAATTCAAACAGACCATCATAGAATATACATAAGATGCTCCATTCTGAAAGCATGTCAGAAGGACACCTTCTGATCAATTGCTTGTATCTTTCCCAAGCTTCATAGAGGGATTCACCTTCCTTCTGTCTGAAGGTTTGGACTTCCACTCTAAGCTTACTCATCTTTTGAGGTGGAAAGAATTTGGCCAAGAAAGCATTGACCAACTTTTTCCAAGAGTTCAGGCTTTCTTTAGGTTGTGAGTCCAACATATCCTAGCTCTGTCTCTTACAGCAAAGGGGAAAAGCAGAAGTCTGTAGACCTCGGGATTAACCCCATTGGTCTTAACAGTGTCACAGATTTGTAAGAATTCAGCTAAGAACGGATGAGGATCTTCTAATGGAAGTCCATGAAACTTACAATTCTGCTGCATTAGAGATACTAATTAAGGCTTAAGCTTAAAGTTGTTTGCTCCAATTGCAGGAATTGAGATGCTTCTTCCATAGAAGTTGGAAGTTGGTGCAGTAAAGTCACCAAGCATCTTCCTTGCATCTCCACCATTGTTGTTGGGTTCGGATGCCATGTCTGCTTCTTTTTCAAAATTTTCTGTAAGGTCCTCTTCGGAGTGTTATGCTTTAGCTTCTCTTAGCTTCCTCTTCAGAGTCATTTCAGGTTCAAGATCAGCTTCAACAAGAATGTCCTTATCCTTGCTCCTGCTCATATGAAAAAGAAGAGAACAAAGAGAGAATGGGAATCCTCTATGTCACATTATAGAGATTCCTTTATGTGAGTATAAGAATAGAAGAATAGAAGAATGAGAAGAGAGAGGAGATGAGTAATTCGAACAGAGAGAAGAGAGAGGGGTTCGAATTATGGGTAGAAGAGAAGTGTTAGTAATTAAATAAATAAATAGAAAGAGATGAGAGAGAGAGAGAGTATTCGAATTTTAAGAAGAGGGAAAAGAAAAATATTTTTATTTTTATTTTAATTATTTAGTTAGTGTTCGAAAATATTAAAAGAAATAAAATAAAATTAGAATTTAAAACAATTAGTTAATTAAAAAGAATTTTAAAAGAGTGGTTAGTGATTTTTAAAAATTAGAAGTGGAAAAGTAGTTAGGTGGTTTTGAAAAAGATAAGAAATAGTAAACTTTTTTTTTAAATTAAAACAAACAATTCAAGTAGTTAGTTGAAAAAGATTTGAAAATAAATTTTGAAAAGATAAGAAGTTAGAAAAAGATTTTGAAATTAAAATTTTAAAAAGATATGATTGAATTTATTTTGAAAAAGAATTGAAAAAGAAATTAAAAAGATTTGATTTTTAAAATTAAAGTTGATGACTTGACTAACAAGAAACTAAAAGATATGATTCTAGAATTTAAAGATTGAACCTTTCTTAACAAAAAAGTAGCAAACTTGAAAATTTTCAATCAAAACATTATTCTTAGCAAGGATTTTCGAAAATATGAAATAAAATTAAGAAAAAGATTTTGAAAAATTAGTTTTAAAATTTTCGAAAACATTAAAAGAAAAATGAAAAAGATTTGATTTTAAAAAAGATTTAAAAAGATAAAGTTTTTAAATTGAAATTTTGACTTGATTAACAAGAAACAACTAAATTTTAAAAATTTTTGACCAAGTCAACTCAAAATTTTGAAAAATATGAGAAGAATAAGAAAAAGATAATTTTTTTACTTTTGAATTTTATTGAGGAGAGAGAAAAATAACAAAATAAAACAAAACATAAAAATTTAAGATCAAAACAAATAATGCATGCAAGAACACTTTGAATGCCAAGATGAACACCAAGAACACTTTGAAGATAATTATGAACATCAAGAACATGTTTTTTTGAAAATTTTTAAGAAAAGAAAGACATGCAAGACACCAAACTTAAGAACTTTTGTACTAGGGACACTAACAATTCGAAAATGCACAAGAAAATAAGAAAAGATATAAAACAAGAAAAATTAAAGATTAAACAAGGAAAATCATCAAGAACAACTTGAAGATCAAAGAAGAACACAATGCATGAATTTTCGAAAATATAAGAAAAATTAAAAACATGCAGTTGACACCAAACTTAAAATTTGACACTAGACTCAAACAAGAAACACAAAATTTTTTTATATTTTTTTCGAAAATAAAAATAAAAAGCTTAAACATAAAATAAAAGTACCCAATCTAAGCAACAAGATGAACCGTCAGTTGTTCAAACTCGAAAAATCCTCGGCAATGGTGCCAAAAACTTGGTGCACGGAATTGTGATCACACTTTTCACAACTCCGGTACAACTAACCAGCAAGTGCACTGGGTCGTCCAAGTAATAAAACCTTATGCGAGTAAGGGTCGATTCCAAGGAGATTGTCGGCTTGAAGCAAGCTATGGTCATCCTGTAAATCTTAGTCAGGCAGATTCAATTAGTTATGAGTTTTGATAATTGAAAGATAAATAAAACTTAAATTAAAATAAAGATACTTATGTAATTCATTGGTGGGAATTTCAGATTAGCGTTTAGAGATGCTTTGTTGCTTCTGAACCTCTCCTTTCCTATTGTCTTCATCCAATCATGCGTGCTCCCTTCCATGGCAAGCTGTATGTTAGTAGATCACTGTTGTCAATGGCTACCATCCGTCCTCTCAGTGAAAATGGTCCAGGTACGGTTTTTGTACGGCTAATCAAATGTCGGATCTCTCGTCTTGGATGAAAAATACTATGCACAGCTACCGCACGGCTGATCATCTGTCGGTTCTCACTTGTGTCAGAATAGGATCTCTCTATCCTTTTGCACACTGTCACTGCGCCCAACATTCGTGATTTTGAAGCTCGTCACAGTCATCCCGTCCCAGATCCTACCCGGAATACCACAGACAAGGTTTAGACTTTCCGGATCTTAGGAATGCTGCCAATTGGTTCTAGCCTCTACCACAAAGGTTCTAATCTCATGGATTCGAATGCTCTACTGTCAGGAGAGGCAAGTCAAATCCATGGATCAGAGACCCAAGAGATTATACTCTGGCTATCGTCCAATGACTACATTGAACATCATGTAGACCGCTTGGTTGTCAGGCACGTGGATCTTGGCTAAGTAAGTAACGAAGATAGTGGGTGATTGTCACTGGCCACCCCTTCATTCTGACTTAACTGAATTAAGTACGAGAGTATATATTGGAGAAGAAGTAAGCGTGAATTGAAAGAGAAACAATAGTACTGGCATTAATTCATGAAGAACAGCAGAGCTCCGCACCTTTATCTATGAGGTGTATAAACTCCATCGTAGAAAATACATAAGAGAAAAAGGTCTAGGCATGGCCGAATGGCCAGCCTCCAAATGTGAAAAATGGCATAAGCCTAAAAGTCCAAAGATATATATACAATAGGAAATACTAGTATTTATACTAAATTAGTTACTAAGGATTACAGAAATTGAGTAACTAAGTGCAGAAATCCATTTCTGGGGCCCACTTGGTATGTGCTTGGGCTGAGCATTGAGTTTTACACGTGCATAGGTCTTTTCTGGAGTTAAACGCCAGCTTGGATGCCAGTTTGGGCGTTTAACTCCAATTCTGGTGCCAGTTTGGGCGTTTTACGCCAGAAAAAGGTCTTTGGCTGGCGTTGAACGCCAGTTTGTGCCATCAAATCTCGGACAAAGTATAGACTATTATATATTGATGGAAAGCCCAAGATGTGTACTTTCCAACGCATTTGAGAGAGCGCTAATTGAGATTCTGTAGCTCTAGAAAATCCATTTCGAGTGTAGGAGGATCAGAATCCAACAGCATCTGCAGTCCTTTCTCAGCCTCTGACTCAGACTTTTGCTCAGGTCCCTCAATTTCAGCCAGAAAATACCTGAAATTACAGAAAAACACACAAACTCATTTGAAAATGGTAAAGACTCACTACTAGGGGACGACATGACACTGGCTACTGCTAGACTTGAGGAGGGAAGTGGTGAGAATGGGGAAGACATTGATAATGGAGATGGACAACAGGTTGCTGGGGACAGAGGTGAGAATTGTGGCGATAAAGGCTCTTTACAACAGGAGAATTGCGGCATGAAGGTGATGAACAGGGATGAACAGATGCTCGAAAATAAAAGGGCATGGGAGCTGGCAGTTGAATCCAGTGCAGTGCAATACAATGAAGAGGATGATCTAATGACAATTTTACAAGAACAAAATGAAGCGCTAGCTGAAAAGAGAAGGTTGGCAAAGCAAAAAGAAAAGGCTCGAAGATGCAGACCAAAAAATTTTAAAAAGGTGTGTAATAATATTTTATTATGATTTTTAGCTCTTGGAATGTTAGGAGGTTAGGAGGGATTGGAAAGCTGAGTATGGTTAAAGAGCTGAAAAAGAAACATAAACTGAATATGTTGGGTTTGGTTGAGTCTAAAATGCAAGTTGTGACTAAATTTGATGTAATACGAATTTAGGGGAGCGATGCTGTGGGATGGGAGTTTGTAGGATCGGACGGCATGTCTGGGGGCCTCCTGTTAATGTGGGACGACATGTTGTTCAGAATGAATAACTGTTACAAAGGGGAAAGATGGATATGTGTAGAAGGAGTCCTTTTGAAAAATAAATTTCGTTGTGCTTTCTGTTTGGTATATGGTGCTCATAATAAAACAGGAAAACTTGCTGTATGGGAGGAACTGAGTTTTGTAGCTGGATTATTTCAAGTCCCGATATGCTATATGGGTGACTTTAATGAGGTTATACATGTTGAGGAGAGGAAAGGTCAGGACAGATTAACCGCGTCAGCAGAAGATTTCAAGAATTGGGTACAAGATATGCAGCTAATGGACCTACCTTTGAGTGATTGCAAATATACATGGTTTAGAGGCCGCTCGTGCAGTCGTATTGATAGAGTCCTAGTCAGTGTTGAATGGACGGAGGAGTTTCCAGAGGTTCGACTAAAAGGGGGTCCAAGAGGGCTGTCAGATTACTGTCCAATTATAGTTCAGAATACCATGTACAGAGGTGGCCCGCGTCCTTTTCGAAGCCTAGATTCCTGGTTTACACATGAAGGTTTCCTAAGAATGGTCAGAGAGGAATGGAGGAATCTTGGTGAGAGGCAATTCACTAATAAGCTGAAGGCTCTTATGGTGCCTTTGGGAATATGGCATAAGGACAAATTTGGCGATATAGATAAAAAGATTCAGCAATTTGAGGAGGAGATCAGGAAGATAGATGAGTTGGCAGGAGATGGAGTTTATGATGATACAACGGAGGCTAGAAGGAAGGCATTAGTAAGCAGTTGCAAGCAGTGGTATGTGAGAAAAGAAATACACTGGAAGCAGATGTCGCGCTCCAAGCATGCGAAGGATATGGATAAAAACACTAGGTACTTCCATAACTTGGCATCGGCAAGAAGGAGAAAAAATAGAATTGATGCCCTGCTAATTAACGGAAGGTTGGTAAGAAATCAAGCTCGGATCAAGATCGCTATCAGAGATTTCTATAAAGACTTGTATCACCAGGAGAGGTCACCAGTGGTGGGTTTTAGGGACGGACTGGTAAACAGGATTGATGAAGAGGAGTCGATAGCTTTGGAGAGAATACCGACATCAGAGGAGATTAGAGAGGATGTTTGGGATTGAGAGTCATCCAAAGGACCAGGAAATGATGGGTATAACATGAACTTCGTAAAGAGGTGCTGGGATGAGATTGGTGTAGAGTTTACCGAAGCGGTCCAAGATTTCTTTCGATCTTCAAGGTTCCCTTCTGATTCCAATATTACTTGGGTAGCCCTTGCACCTAAGTACATTAGAGCCAAGGAGATTAAGGACCTCCGGCCGATCAATATGGTAGGTTGTGTGTACAAAGTGATTTCAAAAGTGATGGTTAGGAGAATGAGAACAGTCATGCCAGGTCTAGTAGGGGAGACGCAGAGCGCCTTTGTGAAGGGTCGGAAGATACATGATGGGGCACTTATTGCATGCGAAACAGTGCAATGGCTAAAGACGCGAAGAAAGAAAGCGACAATCATCAAACTAGACTTTCAGAAGGCTTATGATCGGGTTAAATGGAGCTTTGTGGACATCGTGCTACAGAAAATGGGCTTTGGCTGGAGGTGGAGGGAGTGGGCGAAGGAGTGTTGAAAGAGCGAAACTCTCGCGCGATCTAGAATTTTCACAATAAATTCGCGTTGTAAGTATAGCTTCTAGACCGACAAGAATTCCTTTCTTACAAAAATTTGGTTGTCACAAGTAACAAAACCCAATAAAATTTATAACCGAAGTATTTAAACCTCGGGTCGTCTTCTCAAAGAATTGCAGGGAGGTATGATTTATTATTGGCTATGGAAAAGGTAGAATTTTGGGTTTTTAAAATAAGGAGCACATAATTTAAATGACAAGAAAAATAAATTGATAATTAATAAAATCTCTTGGCAAGGTATGAGAGTTAGAATTCCTATCCCAGTTATCCTTATCAGATGTGATGAGAATTGCTCGTTGCTCCCACTTAGTCAACCTCCAACTGTGAAGGTGAGTGGATAGATCAATTTGAATCCTCAAGTCCTAGTCAATTCCCAAAGAAAGACTAGAGTTAGTGGAATTCAAGTCAATTAGCAACTTCCAATTATCAGTCAACAAAAGAGTTTGATAACTCAAGAGTCTCTAATTACTCAACCAAAGCGAAAAGGAGAAAAATCCAAATTATTTATATCATAAATAAAAGAAACAAATCATAGATCTGAAAATACCTCAAATTATATTAAATAAAAAATCAATTTAAACATAAAGAGTTCATAAACTAAATCGAGAAAATAAATAAAAGGAACATTGAACCTGGAACTCAGAAGAAATTGTAAGTTGAAATAATAAGAAATCCTAAATCCTTTAAGAGGAATCATAATCCTAAATCCTAAGAGAGAGGAGAGAGCCTCTCTCTCTCTAAAACTACATCTAAAATATGAAAAGTGAATTATGAATGTCGTATATTGTGAATGGATGGACTCCCCCACTTTATAGCCTCTAATATGTGTCTTCTGGGCCGAAAACTGGGTCAGAAATAACCCAGAAATTGCTGGGGATGAAATCTGCCACGCTAATTTTCGTCACTGCGACGCATCCGTGTGGAGCACGCATTCGCATTGCCTACTATAGCAAATTATATATCAAATTGAAGCCCCGGATGTTAGCTTTGCAACGTAACTGGAACCGCATCATTTGGACCTCTGTAGCTCAAGTTATGGTCGTTTTAGTGCGAGAGGGTCAGGCTGACAGCTTTGCAGTTCCTTTAACTTCTTGTATTCCTTCCACTTTTGCATGCTTCCTTTCCATCCTCTAAGCCATTCCTGCCCTGTAATCTCTAAAAACACTTAACATACATATCACAGCATCAAATGGTAATAAGAGAGGATTAATATTAGCAATTATAAGGCCAAAGAAGCATGGTTTCAATCATAGCACAAAATCAGGAAGGAAAATGTAAAACATGCGATTAGTATGAATAAGTGGGCAAAGACTTGATAAATACCACTCAATTGAGCACAAGATAAACTATGAAATAGTGGTTTATCAACCTCCCCACACTTAAACATTAGCATGTCCTCATGCTAAGCTCAAGAGAAGCTGTAAAGAGTGAAGGGGAATGGTAGAATGTATGAAATGCAACCTATGAATGCAACTAAATGCTAAGATGTTTTTATCTACTTGGTTAAAACTAAATAAGCTCTTCAAGACAAACATAAATCAGATTTCACTAATTCAAATTATACAATAAAAGACAAGTAAACTTGTAAGAAGATAGCTCATGAAAGCAGGGAACATAGAATTAAGCATTGAACCCTCACTGGTAGTGTATATCACTCTAATTCTCAAGTGTCTAGGGTTAATCTCTCTACTCTTCTCTAGTTATGCTTTCTAAACTTTGTTCTTCATCTAACCAATCAACAATTATTTAGTATTCCACTGCAAACATCATGAGGTCTTTTCAGGGTTGTAATGGGCTAAGGTAAGGGTGAGGATATATGTATGACCAAGTGAGCTATAATATAAATCTTTAATTAACCTAAGCTCTTCACCTATACACATATTCTCTATATAACTTTAGAATCATGCCTAGCTACCCATAATTTCCACTTTTGCATCACATACTCATGTACCAAATTTTTCTTTAATTTTATCCCATATGCATGATCTTTTATTAAACTTAACATTGGGGTAATTTTGTCCCCTTATTTATTTACTTATTTATTGAATATTTTTGGTTTTTTTTTTCTTTTTTTTTTCTTTTTTTTATGAAGACATAAAAGCAAAAATAACATATCAATGCACATGGATTTTTAATTTTTCTGTTTTACATGAGTAGGCACCTAAATTCCCAACATTTTATTAAAGTAAGAACATAACACATTCCCTTATTAACCCATGTTCCCACAATTTTTCCACACTTAATTGATACACAATCTCTATCTTAAGCTAACCAAAGATTCAATTTGGGGTAATTAATTTGTTTTTCTGCTTAAGGCTAGTGATGTGGTTATAGAACAGAAAGGGATTAAAAAGCTCAAAGTGGCTAACAAGGGTGACATAAAAGGGTAGGCTTATTTGGGATAAGTGAGCAAAACAAGTAATGGCCTCAATCATATGCAAGCATGTAAATACACTAAATAATGGACATATAGAATGGAATAAAGCAAAGATTATAATCATAGGGAAGAAAACACACAAGAATAAAAATTTATGGTTAAATAATGTAACTGATAAACCACTATTTCATGGTTTATCTTGTGCTCAATTGAGTGGATTTTATCAACTCTTTACCCACTTATTCATACTATTTGCATGGTTTTACATTTGCCTTCCTAATTATGTGCTTTGATTGAAAACATGCTTTTTTGGACTTATAATTGCTAATATTAATCCTCTCTTATTACCATTAGATGCCTTGATATGTGTGTTGAGTGATTTCAGATATTATAGGACAGGAATGACTCAGAGGATAGAAAGGAAGCATGCAAAAGTGGAAGGAATACAAGAAGTTAGAGAAATTGCTAAGCTATCCAGCCTGACCTCTCTGCACTCAAACGGCTATAACTTTAGCTACAGAGGTCCAAATGACGCGGTTCCAGTTGCGTTGGAAAGCTAACATCTAGGGCTTTGATTTGATATATAATATAATATAGTTTCCCTGACGCTAGACAATGCGACCGCGTGATCCATGCGGCTGCGTTGCAGTGACGAAAAACCAGCGTGGCAAAATCCGAAACCAGCGAATTCTGGACTATTTTTAACCCAGTTTGCGGCCCAAGAAATACAGATTAGAGGCTATAAAGTGGGGGAATACATCCATTCATAGGAGGCTCTCATTTTTACAATTTTAGGAGTCGATGTAGTTTTTAGAGAGAAAGGTTCTCTCCTCTCTCTTAGGATTAGGATTTAGGATTTCTCTTAGTTTTAGGAGTGACTCTCAATCCCAGGTTCTTTATTTTTATTTATTTTCTTAATTTAATTTATGAACATCTATGCCAGATTTAATTTCTTTTGTTAATGCAATTCGAGGTATTTTCAGATTTAACATTGCTTTGCTTATATTGATGCTTTTAATTTAATTTAGATATTTTTCTCCCTTTTGGATTTGGTTAAATAATTGGTAACACTTGAGTTGTCAAACTCAGGAGTGGTTGAAATTGGCAGATGTTGCTTTAGCTAGGATTGCTCTAACACTAGTCTCTCTACATGAGTTGACTAGGACTTGAGGATCAAGCTAATTAGTCCACTTGACTTAACTAAGTGGGATTAAAATCCAATTCTCATCACATCTGATAAGGATAACAAGGACAGGATTTCCGGTTCTCATACCTTGCCAAGAGTTTATTTTACAGTTATTTATTTATTTTTATTGCTCGAAAATATACCTGTGCACATTGCCCAAACTTCCAAAACCCCCAATTTACAATCTTCATAACCAATAATAAGAACATACTTCCCTGCAATTCCTTGAGAAGACGACCCGAGGTTTAAATACTCGGTTATCAATTTTAAAGGGGTTTATTACTTGTGACAACCAAAACGTTTATACGAAGGGATTTTTGTCAGTTTAGACACTATATCTACAACGTGACTGTTTTTATGACATTCTTTACTGGCAAAAATCCTAACGTCAAAAATGGCGCCGTTGCCGGGAAACTGCAAACGTGTGCCTTATTATTGGTTATTGTAAATATTTTTTTATTTTTGCTTGTTTATTTGTTTTTATTTTTGTTTTTATTTTTGCTTTTCCATAAATTAAGAGGTTATTTATTTTTATTTAGTTATTAAAAAAAAATTTCAAAAATTTGTTCTTAGTGTTCATCTTGATCTTCAAGTTGTTCTTCACGTTCATCTTGACCTTCAAGCTGTTCTTAGTTGTTTTCTTTGTTTTGATCTAAAAATTTGAAATTTGGTGTCATTTTATTGTTTTTCTCTTTCCTCATTAAATTCAAAAATATTTTTAATTAATTTTTTTCGAAAAAAAAAATTTCAGATTTTATTTTTAAAATTTTTATCTTATCTTATCTTATTTCAAAAATCAAATTTCAAAATTCAAATTTAAAAAAAAAATTCAAAATTTAAATTTAAAAATTTTCAAATTTCAAATTTTAAATTTCAAAATTTAATTCAAAATTTAAATAACCTTTTAATTTAAATTTATTTTTATTTACATTTTTAATTTTTATTTTCTACTATGAACTCTCACCCCTTTGGCTCTGAGTCTGGTTACAATAAGGTTGCAGGAAGAAGAAATTACAATGAGAACAGGCATCAAGGTTGGAACAATCAAAGATGGGAGGAGCCACAAGGATTTGATCAATCCTCATGGCAACAACCACCTCCAATGGACTATCAACAACCACCACCATATGCCTATGAACCCTTTCCTCAACATCACTTTGGACCACCAAACTCACAAGCCCCTTTCCGCCATTTACCTCTATATGACCCTAACCCTCAACCACCATACCAACCACCTTATGAGCCATATGAACCATATATAGAACCACCCCAATTCCAATCCAATCACTCCCAACCACCACCACTTTCTTTTGTATCATGTCCAAGTCCAGCAACCCGAGAAGCAGAGGATTGCCTAAGGGAAACAGTAATTAAATTTCAGGCAACCGTTCAACAACTGGAGCAAGTATTAATTCAATGGGCTTCTAGACGCTCAAATATACAAGGGTCAACCACAGCCCCATGTGGACAATTTCATGAAGGGCGTAGCATGAAGGAGATACTAGAGGCTCCAGTGGACAAGACAGAGCATGAATTCATACTAGAACAAGCAGAAGAAGCTGTCATCGTTCAAGAAGAAGAGTTGGTTGAAGACTTAGGAGATGCAGAACCTCCATGAGAAAGTCCAGTCATAGAACCCCCTTCCAAGACGTTTGAAATTGATGCTAAGGAGGGTATACAACCTACAAAGCATATCACAGTTAAGGACTTGGAAGAGGTTGATCAAGAGATGGAGATTCAAGAAGAAAAAGCACAACCTCCCATGCCCTTGGAAAGCAATGAAGATAAGATTGAATTGGAAGAAAACTACCAAGAGGAAGAGGTTAAATTGAAGAAGCTTGCAAAGAGGTGGTAATTATCAGAGAAGAGCACAAGGGAGTGGAGCTTGCAATTTCATTAAAAACACCTCCCTCTAAGTTGCCATCATCCTTCACAACATTCAAGTGGGTAAAATTCATATCCCTTAGCTTTCTAATCCCACTTGAATATGGGCTACTGGAGACGGATGGTCAACTTAGAGCTCTTTGTGGCATTAAGAGTAAGAGAAAGATGGTCAATGGTAAGAATCATCCTGCAAGGTTCATTATGGTTGGAAGCTTTAAGTTTAAACGCAAGGGTTGGTGTAAAGCTCAACTGAATGGGTCTAGGAAGTTGTTTGGCCGCTTTAGTGAGAATTCAGATTGCTTGCTACCCAGATGGAATCATGATAATTAACACAAAGACAAGTGTAAAAGCAAGATTTGGGATCCTGGAATCTGCTCTGACATTTGTTACCCCGGGAGCCTAAGAATCCGTTTGAAGCTTCTTAAGGGCTTTACATGCTTAGTTTGGGACCCCGGAGGTTACTGGAGATACAAACATTGGTGGGAATTCCTAGATCAGTACAAGCACAAGCCACCATAGCAGGAAGCTCATCAAATGTCCAACTTAAGGACTCTAACTAAAAGTGCTAGGTGGGAGACAATCCACCATGGTATAATCATTCCTTTCTCAATTTTAATTTTATTTAGTTTTGTTTGTTTTTGAATTTTATTTTATTTTGTTATATTAAACCTGGAGTTTTGCATCACATTCATATTAACACTGCATTCTGCATTTTTTTTCAGATTATTATAAAAAAATAAAAAAAAAAACAAAACACGCACGCGACGCGGCAGCGTCGCTGACGCGTCCGCGTCACCAGTGCAATGGGAAGAAAAAAATGAACAGAAAGTTACACAGGAGCAGGGCTGGAGGCGTGCCAATGGCACAAATTACCCCACGCGACCGCGTCGCTGATGCGACCGCGTCATATGGGAATAATGGCCTCCCACGCGACCGCGTGCCCCACGCGGCCGCGTGACCAGGATTTCGACGTCAAAAGGGTGCATGGCCGAAAGTTGTGCTAGAGTTGGGCTGGAATCGTGCTGGAAGCCCAAGCCTCACCACGCGAACGCGTGCCCCACGCGAACGCGTGCCCCACGCGTCCGCGTCATATCCCTATGATGGCCACTCACGCGATCGCGTCAATCACGCGACCGCGTCACCCAGGATTTTGGCAATACTAAGTTTTGAACAGAGAGTTGTGCGACCGCGAGGCTGCACTCGCGCCACTAGCACAAATCAAGTCACGTGATCGCGTGCCCCACGCGTCCGCGTCACCTGACCTTATTGCGCATCACGCGGCCGCGTCACCCACGCGACCGCGTCGCCAGCGTCGCACACCTTAACCTCATATGCCAAAATATCTTGTCTTTCTCTTCCCCAAATCCTATTTTCTCTTTTCCGTCCTTATTTCTTACTTACTTCTCCTCTCTTTCTTTCCCTTCTCATTCTTCTTATCTTTCATTTTATTTTGCTTCATTTATTTGCATATTTCATTCATTACATTATTTTCACTGGTGTTGAAATTTTATTTGGATCATTGTGGATTATTGCATAATTATTTGACAATTATATATTACTTTTTAAAGGATGCTTGCATGTTCAATTTAATACTTTCAAATAGCTTATTTACCATACATGCTATGTGTTTGTGAAAAAGCCCATATGGCATTATGCACTTCTCTATTATACTTTATACTACTTAATGCTTGCTTTTCATAAACTCCCTTTACTATTTTAATTGAATATAATTGTCAATACAAACATGGTAATTTATTACAAGTAATGCTTGGTCTATGCTACTCATGCCCTTTTCCGGCATGCCAATAAACACCTTGCATCCACTTATCTTTCGATGCACTGGCTATTTTTTATTGCTGGCTTTTCACATGTACTCGAGAGCATGTGTTAATGTCAATTACATCCTAATGTGCATCCATCACCACTCTTCCATTCTCTTCCTTACTATATATCTATTTGAATTTAATTTACTTTCTCTTCCCTTCTTCAGGATGGCCACCAAGGAAGGAAAAGAGAAAGCTACTCCCAAACCGCCAGCAAGGAAAGGAACAAAAAAGAGCCCAGCTGAGAAACCACAACCCCCATCCACTTGCACATCTTAGCATGCACCGAGGACGGTGTAATCTTTAAGTGTGGGGAGGTCGATACCGATCTCTATGGGTTAGTACTTTCTTGTCTCAAACACCAATGTTTAAATTTTCTTTGTAGATTAGTTGTTGCATTTGCATGTTTGTTTTATTTTTGCATATTTTACCACTTGGTGGAAGTAATATTTTCTTTTTCAAGAAATTTTTTAGAGAATTTCACTAATTTGAATAAAATTTAATGTTACACTTGTTTGAAGAGATATTATACTGGAACATGGTTTAGAGCTCGAACACACAAAACCTGTGAGATTTTGAGCCTATTTGAATTGGTTGCATTTTAATCAACCAATATTTTATTTTTTGTGTGTGTTTTTCTCTCTAAAATTGTGATCTTTGTCTTGCTTAATTCTATATTTCCATGGTTTGATGTATGCATACACTTATATGATTGAGGCCTTTGTTTCACTGAGCTTACATACCCATATGGCCTTACCTTTCATTATCCTTTGCAAACCAATTTGAACCTATTTTACCCCTTTTATTCTTTATTTTAGCTCATCACTAACTCTAAGCGGAAAACAATAATGTCCTTAATTTGAATCATTGGTTAGCTTAGACTAGTGAGAGTGCTCATGATTTAAGTGTGGAAAAATTGGGTTTGGAAACATTTGGTTTGAGAATTGAGTATGTTAGAATTTTCTGAAAATGTGAAAGAAATGTTTAGAACATAGTTCATGCATTCAATACTTTAATCGTATGCATTGAGAAAAAAAAGAAAAAAGAAGAAAAATAAAGGAGAAAAAGAAAAGAGAAAGAGCAAATAAGTAAAAGGGGACAAAATGCCCCAAAATATGTGGTGAAAGCAATGCATATGAGTTGTACTTGAAATTAGAATGCATGAATATGTGAAAAACATAGTTAATGGATGGTTAGATGTTGTATTATGATTACATGGATTGTTTAAGTTAGGTGGGAAAAGTTTAAGTTAATTAAGGATTCAGATTTTAGTCCACTTGACCAAATACAATCCTACCTTGGCCTTAACCCCATTACAACCCTTAAAAGACCTCCTGATTTGTGTATTTGTGCATTAAATTTGTGTTGATTGTTAGATGAAGAGCAAGCCTTAGAAAGCAAGGATAGTAGAGAATTGAGAGAATCGAACCTTAAACACTTGAGTGATTAGAGTGTATACACTACCAGTGAGGGTTCGATGCTCAATTCCTTGTTCCCGGTTTTCATGAGCTATTTTCTTCTACAAGTCTATTTATGCTTCATTTTTATGATTTGAATTAGTGAAATCCAGTTCATATTTGTTCTTGAAAGATTTGTTTATTTTTAACCAAGTAGGTAGAAACATCTTAGCATGTAGTTACATTCATAGGTTGCATTGCATACTCTCTATCATTCCTCTTCATCTTTATAGTTTCTCTTGAGCTTAGCATGAGGACATGCTAGTGTTTAAGTGTGGGGAGGTTGATAAACTACTATTTCATGGTTTATCTTGTGCTCAATTGAGTGGATTTTATCAACTCTTTACCCACTTATTCATACTATTTGCATGGTTTTACATTTGCCTTCCTAATTATGTGCTTTGATTGAAAACATGCTTCTTTGGACTTATAATTGCTAATATTAATCCTCTCTTATTACCATTAGATGCCTTGATATGTGTGTTGAGTGATTTCAGATATTATAGGACAGGAATGACTCAGAGGATAGAAAGGAAGCATGCAAAAGTGGAAGGAATACAAGAAGTTGGAGAAATTGCTAAGTTGTCCAGCCTGACCTCTCTGCACTCAAACAGCTATAACTTTAGCTACAGAGGTCCAAATGACGCGGTTCCAGTTGCATTGGAAAGCTAACATCTAGGGATTTGATTTGATATATAATATAATATAGTTTCCCTGACGCTAGGCGACGCGACCGCGTGATCCATGTGGCTGCGTCGCAGTGACGAAAAACCAGCGTGGCAAAATCCGAAACCAGCGAATTCTGGACTGTTTTTGACCCAGTTTGCGGCCCAAAAAATACAGATTAGAGGCTATAAAGTAGGGGAATACATCCATTCATAGGAGGCTCTCATTTTTACAATTTTAGGAGTAGATATAGTTTTTAGAGAGAGAGGTTCTCTCCTCTCTCTTAGGATTAGGATTTAGGATTTCTCTTAGTTTTAGGAGTGACTCTCAATCCCAGGTTCTTTATTTTTATTTATTTTCTCAATTTAATTTCTTTTGTTAATGCAATTCAAGGTATTTTCAGATTTAAGATTGCTTTGCTTATATTGATGCTTTTAATTTAATTTAGATATTTTTCTCCCTTTTGCCTTTGGTTAAATAATTGGTAACACTTGAGTTGTCAAACTCAGGAGTGGTTGAAATTGGCAGATTTTGCTTTAGCTAGGATTGCTCTAACACTAGTCTCTCCACAGGAGTTGACTAGGACTTGAGGATCAAGCTAATTAGTCCACTTGACTTAACTAAGTGGGATTAAAATCCAATTCTCATCACATCTGATAAGGATAACAAGGACAGGATTTCCGGTTCTCATACCTTGCCAAGAGTTTATTTTATAGTTATTTATTTATTTTTATTGCTCGAAAATATACCTGTGCGCATTGCCCAAACTTCCAAAACCCCCAATTTACAATCTTCATAACCAATAATAAGAACATACTTTCCTGCAATTCCTTGAGAAGACGACTCGAGGTTTAAATACTCAGTTATCAATTTTAAAGGGGTTTGTTACTTGTGACAACCAAAACGTTTGTACGAAGGGATTTTTGTCGGTTTAGAGACTATATCTACAACGTGACTGTTTTTATGACATTCTTTACTGGCAAAAATCCTAACATCAGTAACCATATAAATAAGCTCAAAATCTCACGGGTTGTGTGTTCTTTGGCTCAAAAACCATGTTCCAAATACAACTTCAAACAAATTTAACAAAAAATTTTTCAATTTAAATTAGTGAGATACTATAAAAATTTTTTGAAAAAGAAAATATTACTTTAACCAAGTAGTAACTAAATGCGTAAAATCAAGAAAACATGTAATTAAATATGCAAATGAAACAATGAATTAACAAAGAAAATAGAATATTAGTGTTGAGAAGGAAATAACTAACCCATGGAAGTCGGTATCGACCTCCCCACACTTAAAGATTGCACCGTCCTCGGTGCATGCTAAGATATGCAGGTGGACGGGCTGCTTCAACTGATATTTTTCTCCAAAGATTGTGCAGATGGAACTTGTCTGTTTCCCCATTTAGAAGCTTTCCTTTTCTCTTTCTCGGTGGCCAGCCTGAAAGTAGAGGAAAAGAAGAAAAGTAACCCAGGAATAAAGAGAAGAAAATAAATAAATTATGGGTGGGTTAATGCCAAATAATGGGGTCTCAATTACATGGTAGCTACAACATGTAAGTGAGAAAATAATAGAAGCACATGGCATGCCAGTGGTGCACAATTTGTAACAATGGGGAAGAGAGTGGGTAAGGAGAGATAATATAAATTCATGTCAATACAAAAGTAATACAGATATAAAAGATTGGAATTGATTTAAATAATATTACCCAATCAGAATAAAACAAGTCACTAAGCACCCAAAATAATTCAAGAGAAGATGCAACAGTTAAATAAGAAAATTCAACACCAACAGAAAAGTAATAAATTTAGAAAAGAAAGTAAAAATATGCACAAAATTAAAATGCAATGAATGAAAGTATGTAAATAAATTAAGTAAAATAGAATGAAGGTGAAAAAGAATGAGAAGTGAAAGAAAGGAAGAGGAGGTAAGTAAGAAAGAGGGAAGGAAAAATTAGGATTGGGGAAGAAAAGATAAGATTTTGGCACTGATCTAGATAAACTGTGCATCACATGCGACGCGGACGCGTTGGTCACGCGATCGCGTGAGTTGCGATATTTTCAAGTGACGCGGACGCGTCGGTCACACGGACACGTGACTTGATTTGTGCTGGTGGCGCGAGAGCAGCCTTGCGTTCGCGCAACTCTCTGGCTCAAGCGCATATTGCCAAAATTCAGGGTGACGCGCACGCGTGAATGGCCTTTCTATTAAAAATGACGCGGACACGTGGGGCACGCGTTCGCGTGGTAGGGCTTGTGCTTCTAGCATGGTTCCAGCCCCACTCCATCATAACTTACTGCCAAACACATTTTTACGTCGATTTTGCAGGGCACGCGTTCGCATGGGTGACGCGGACGCGTGGGAGGCATGTTTTCAAAAATGACATGGCCGCGTCAGCGATGCGGTCGCATGGGCATGGTTATGCCTAAGGCGCGCCTCCAGCCACGCTTTCGCGTGACTTTCTGTTCAACTTTCTTTTCTTTCCAACGCACCTGTGACGCGGACGCATCAGCGACGCTTACGCATCACGTGCGTGTTTTTTTTTTATGCTGGATGCAAAATGCAATGATAGTGTGGGTGCTATGAATAATTTCAGGTTCAATGAAAATAGAATAAAATAAAATTCAAAAATAAACAAAATGAAATAAAATCAAAATTGAAGAAAAGGAACGATCATACCATGGTGGGTTATCTCCCACCTAGCACTTTTAGTTAAAGTCCTTAAGTTGGACATTTGGGGAGTCCTTTGTTATGGTGGCTTGTGCTTGAACTCATCCAGGAATCTCCACCAATGTTTGTGATTCCAATGGCCTCTGGGATCCCAAACTAGGCGCAGAAAGCCTTCAAGCAGGTTAAAGCAAGTGACAAGGCCCCAAGAGTGTTGATTTCTAGACTGAATTCCGGGGTCCCAAACCTTGCTTTTGCACCCGTCTTCTTGTTGATTATTAGTGTTCCAACCAGGTGGAAGGCAATCTAAATTCTCACTAAAGCGGCCAAACAACTTCCTAGACACATTCAGTTGAGCTTTACACCAACCTTTGCATTTAAACTTTGAGCTTTCCACCATATTGAATCTTGCATGACGACTCCTACCACTAACCATCTCCCTCTTACTCTTAAAGCCACAAAGAGCTCTAAGCTGACCATCTGTTTCAAGCAAAACATATTCAAGTGAGCTAATTAAGCTTAGAGATGAGAGATTTACCCACTTGAATGAAGGGATGGATGGTGATGGCTTTGGGAAAGAGGTCTCCAGCAACCTTGGCAAGGTGATTTCCAGCTCCATTCCCTTGGGCTCTTCTTTGAAAACTTCCACCTCTTTGCAAGCTTCTTCAATTTCAACATCTTCCTCTTGGTAGATTTCTTCCAATTCAGTCTCTTCTTCATTACTTACCAAGGGCATAGGAGGTTGTGCTTCTTCTTCTTGAATCTCCATCTCAAGTCCAATGGGAGAGGATTCAATTGTAGATAAGAATTCATTAATGATTGAATCCATCTCTTGATCATCCCCTTCAAAGTCTTCAACCATGATATGATTTGGAGGTTGTACACCCTCCTCAACATCAATTTCAAACTCCTTGGAAGGGGGCTTTATGACTTGAGTTTCCCATGGAGGTTCCACATCTCCCAAGTCTTCAACTACTTCTTCCTCTTCAACGATCACGACTTCTTCCAATTGTTCCAATACAAAGTCGTGCTGCTCACTGTCCACCGGAGTTTCTAGTGTCTCCTTCATGCTACGTTCTTCAGTAGATTCTCCACATGAAACCGTGGGGTTCCTTGAGTGTTCAGATGTTGGGAAGCTAATTGATTTACTACCTCAGTTAAGGCAGTCACTAATTCCAGTACATTCCTTTTCATCTTCGCTTGCCCTTGAAGAAGACCACGAAGGATGTCATCCATTGGAGATTGGGGTGGATATGAGGGTTCATTATTTTGGAGAAAGGGTTCATAATAGGAAGGTGGTTCTTCTTGATAAGGATATGGAGATGGTGAATATCGAGGTGGTGGTTCTGGGTGTGGTTCATATGGTGGTTAGTGTGGTGGATACAGGTTAGGGTCATATGGTGGTGTTTGGTGGTAAGGGGCTTGTGAGTATAGTGGTTCAAAGTTGTGTTGAGGAGATGGTTCATAAGCATATGGCGGGGCTTGTTGGTAACTACAAGGGGGTCTACCATAGTCATCATTTTGGTATGCATCACAGAATGGTTGTTGGTTATAGTGCATTGGAGGGGGTTGTTGCCAAGAGGGTTGATCAAATCCTTGTGGCTCCTTCCATCTTTGATTCTTCCAACCTTGATGCCTATTTTCATTATAGTTTCCATTCCTTACAACAACATTGGAACCAAACTTAAAGCGATGGGGGTGAGAACTCATAATAGCAAATAAAAATTAAAAACGAAAATAAAAATAAATTTAAATTAAAAGGTTATTTAAATTTTTTAATTTGAAAATTAAATTTTGAATTTTGATTTTTGAATTTTAAATTCTGAATTTTGAATTTTGAAAAAGTCAATATAAGATAAAGATTTGAAAAAGATTTAAATTTTGAAAAGGTTTGATTTTTAAAATTTTAAATTTTAAATTTTGAAATTTGAATTTTGAATTTTGGAATTTAATTGAAAATTGAAATTTGAATTTGAAATAAGATAAGATAAGATTTTGAAAAAGATATGATTTTTGAAAAAAAGATTTCAATTTTGAAATATAAAACTAAGATAAGATAAGACAAAAAAATTTTAAAATAAAAATCTGAAAATTTTTTTTATAACTAAATAAAAACTAATAACCTCTTAATTTACGAAAAAGCAAAAATAAAAACAAATCAAAAAGCAAATATTTACAATAACCAATAATAAGGCACACGTTTGCAATTCCCCGGCAACGGCGCCATTTTGAAAGAGCGAAACTCTCGCGCGATCTAGAATTTTCACAATAAATTCGCGTTGTAAGTATAGCTTCTAGACCGACAAGAATTCCTTTCTTACAAAAATTTGGTTGTCACAAGTAACAAAACCCAATAAAATTTATAACCGAAGTATTTAAACCTCGGGTCGTCTTCTCAAGGAATTGCAGGGAGGTATGATTTATTATTGGCTATGAAAAAGGTAGAATTTTGGGTTTTTAAAATAAGGAGCACGTAATTTAAATGACAAGAAAAATAAATTGATAATTAATAAAATCTCTTGGCAAGGTATGAGAGTTAGAATTCCTATCCCAGTTATCCTTATCAGATGTGATGAGAATTGCTCGTTGCTCCCACTTAGTCAACCTCCAACTGTGAAGGTGAGTGGATAGATCAATATGAATCCTCAAGTCCTAGTCAATTCCCAAAGAAAGACTAGAGTTAGTGGAATTCAAGTCAATTAGCAACTTCCAATTATCAGTCAACAAAAGAGTTTGATAACTCAAGAGCCTCTAATTACTCAACCAAAGCGAAAAGGAGAAAAATCCAAATTATTTATATCATAAATAAAAGAAACAAATCATAGATCTGAAAATACCTCAAATTATATTAAATAGAAAATCAATCTAAACATAAAGAGTACATAAACTAAATCGAGAAAATAAATAAAAGGAACATTAAACCTGGAACATAGAAGAAATTGTAAGTTGAAATAATAAGAAATCCTAAATCCTTTAAGAGAAATCCTAATCCTAAATCCTAAGAGAGAGGAGAGAGCCTCTCTCTCTCTAAAACTACATCTAAATTATGAAAAGTGAATTATGAATGTCACATATTATGAATGGATGGACTCTCCCACTTTATAGCCTCTAATCTGTGTCTTCTGGGTCGAAAACTGGGTCAGAAACAACCCAGAAATTGCTGGGGACGAAATCTGCCACGCTGATTTTTGTCACTGCGATGCGTCCACGTGGAGCACGCGTTCGCGTTGCCTAGCTGTATAGCCACTATGGCAAATTATATATCAAATCGAATCCCCGGACGTTAGCTTTACAACATAACTGAAACCGCGTCATTTGGACTTCTGTAGCTCAAGTTATGATCGTTTTAGTGCGAGAGGGTCAGGCTGACAGCTTTGCAGTTCCTTCAACTTCTTGTATTTCTTCCACTTTTGCATTTTCCTTTCCATCCTCTAAGTCATTCCTGCCCTGTAATCTCTGAAAATACTTAACACACATATCACGGCATCGAATGGTAATAAGAGAGGATTAATATTAGCAATTATAAGGCCAAAGAAGCATGGTTTCAATCATAGCGCAAAATCAGGAAAGAAAATGTAAAACATGCGATTAGTATGAATAAGTGGGCAAAGACTTGATAAAAACTACTCAATTGATCACAAGATAAACTATGAAATAGTGGTTTATCAAGTGTGTTGGCACAGCATCTATGTCGATCCTGGTAAATGGCTCACCATCTAAACCGTTTAAGATGGAGAGGGGTTTGAGACAAGGGGATCCATTATCTCCGTTTTTGTTTGTTCTAGTGGTTGATGTTCTGCATAGGATGGTAGGGAAGGCAGTTAGGAATAGATGTATTATGCCGCTGCTAGTTGGTAAGGACAATATAGAGCTATCACACCTCCAGTTCGCGGATGACACTATATTGTTCTGTCCACCAGAAAAAGAGACCATCAGAAATTATGCCAGGCTGCTAAGGTGCTTTGAGGTGATGTCGGGGTTAACCATTAACTTTGATAAATCAAGTTTAATCCCAATCAACTGTGAACAGCAGTGGACATATGACATGTGCAACTTGTTGGGATGCAAGGAGGCCTGCCTCCCAGTCAAATATCTTGGCATTCCCTTAGGAGCAAACCCAAGACTAGTAAGGACCTGAAAACCGATAATTGACAAGGTAGAGGAGAAGCTCAGCCTGTGGAAAGCAAAGGTTCTCAATAAAGCGGGTAAGCTGGTCCTTATTAAATCTGTATTAAATAGCTTGCCGGTGTACTACTTGAGTCTGTACAAGATGCCAAAGGTAGTGGCAGATAAGTTGATATCACTACAGAGAAGATTCCTATGGAGCAAGGAGGAAGGCAGGAATGGTCTGGCACTAGTTAAGTGGGAGGTGGTTCAAGCCCCCAAAAAATTGGGTGGATTGGGGATAGGCGATGCCGTGGTTAGAAACACCGCACTACTATTCAAGTGGTAGTGGCGATTTTCGAAAGAAGAATGTCCATTATGGAAGGAGGTTGTGTGCTCTTGCTATGAGTTGAACCCCCGTGTGATGTTATCAGCTCAAACATTACCTACTAGAGGGGGTCCATAGAAGGATATCTGTCATCTGCAGTTCAGGAATAATGCTGTAAAAGATAAGATGATTGCGGGGTTGTCTATGACGGTGGGTGACGGAAGGAGGACTCGATTCTGGGAAGATCTATGGTTACAAAGTGGTCCGTTAAAGATGAGTTTTCCGAGACTTTTCTCCATTTCAAACCAAAAAGGATCAGTCATAGGGGATTGTGGGTTTTGGGATGGGCTAAAGTGGATCTGGATTTCCAGTGGAGGCGAGATTTATACCAATGGGAGTTGGATCTGGTGGTTCAATTTCATGAGACTTTACGAGAGTAAATACCCATAGTAGTCCCTGAGATTCACGCAATTACTCATAGTAATCCCTAAGATTTCGAATTCCCTATTGTAGTCCTCCAGATAGAGCTCCGAGCACTCAAACTAGTCCCTGGCCATATTTCAGGTGATGACTCATCACCGGAACACTGACGTGGCCTAAGATTGCCACGCTGGACTGCTGCCAACGGCTAGCTGAGCTGGCTAAGTTCCAATTTTTACCCAGATTGGTCCCTCGTAGTATAATTAACCCTAAATCCCCAAATTCTTATACACCTCCCCTCTTCGTCTTGTTCACCTCTTCTTCTTCCTCTTCCATACACTTGTTCCTGTTCATGCACTCTCATCCGGAGCTGCTACTGATGTCGATGATTGGTGGAGGTAGCACTGGAGGTGGAAGCTCTGTTCGTTCCCCATCTAGCTGGAATCGGAGTAGAAAGCAAACGAAGAGCAGAAGATCGGCACCGCCAGAATGGTGCGGCTGTGGTTGTAGGCCAGTTCTCAGATGGTCTGGCACAGATTCGAATCCGAACAAACCGTTCTATGGCTGCCCCAATTATAATGTAGGTTAGAGTAATCACTTTTGTTGCTGTTATTCTCCTCCCCTGACTGTTCTTGTGTTGTTATGCCTCCCCTGACTGTTCTTGTGCTGTTCCTCTCCAAACTTTGATCCTTTATTGGTTGCAGACAAGTGGGAAGAGATGGTGCGGGCTTTTTGTGTGGGCAGATTCTGTGAATGAGGAACAGGTTGAAAAGTCAGAATCGTGTGGTGATGAAGTGAAGATCAACGTTGATTGGAGGCTTCGAAGGTTGGAGGAGGATGTCCAGATGCAAAAAGTGATGACCCAGTTGTTAGTGTTAGGTGTGTGTGTATTGACAGTGTTGTTGGTGATCCTGTATTGTAAATGATGAATGAATTGGTGGTTTTGGGTTCCTTGTTATCAACATTTGTAAAAATCTGCTTCTTGATGGAATGAAAAGTGTTTTTGTTAATTTAAATTCCATTGTGTATGAAAAAAATAAAGAAACTGCTTCTTGAATGGTAAAGCACATAGCATAGCATATTAACATAAATTCCATTGTCTATCAAGAAACAATAAAAGTTGACTGTAAAAGGCAGCCTAGAAACCATGTTGCTGCTATCAGTAGTTTCATCAAAGGCAAGGCCAAGGCATACCAAAAAGGCCTTTGCATCACAGTTTACCCTCTAGTCATTATACGATGGAAAATACTAATAACAAAACACAAAACAGAAACTCCTAAGTACATATATCTAGTATTCAATTCTTCTTTCTTGGAGGCCTAAATCCTGGCGTTGGGATGAACTGCATCAAGTTGGCAAACTTTGAAGATGTTGCTGAAAATGCACCCTGCAAGGGATTCACTGTTGGTGCGGTTGGCTGATTAGAGGATCGTCTTCGTGGTGACAGCTTGGAAGGTCTTTTTGGTGCAGGATCCTATAGGAGAAATAAGTAGCATTAACTACTATTTATGCATGGAAATAACAACATACTCAAATGTAAAATTTTAGTTACCTTTTCAGAATCCTCTTGCTCAGAAGCAGAAGGCTGAGTTAATTCGATCTCCTGGGGATTGCTTCCCAAATCTGCTTGGCCAGACACGTCTTGGGGCTGATGAACCGGCTTCTCAGGCACAGTATGAACTTCATCATTTTTCTTCTTCTCAGATGCCTTGGCGGCAGCGGCAGCGGCTGCTGCTGCAGCAGCAGCAGTAGCAGCATCAGCATCTTTTTTCTTTTTGCAGCCTCTCTTTGTATGCCCCTTATCACCACAGTAACTGCATGTAAATGCACCCAGCTGTCTCTTTAAGTGTACACCATCTGCAGTGTTGCCTGAGAGTTTTGGGTCAACTTTAGGCTTCTTAGTTCCAGAAGCACTATTCTCGTCCGCATCCATCCTCCGCTTCATCTTTAGTTTTCCAGGTTTTGTCTTGATTTTAGGGGCATGTGGCCTGTTACAGTCCTCTGCTTTTTCCCACAGTGGTTGACCCGGAATTGGATTAATGTGGTGGTTATAAGTTTCCTTGTATGAGTCCATGGTCAGCCATCTGTGACAGAAGTCTTCTGGCTATTTGTTCACACGAGACAGGGTAGCACAAGCGTGCACACACGGGATACCTGCAGGTGCCAAACAGTGAGAGGAACCATGATAATAGTTATGGCTGAGGAAAGTAAAATGCATAAACACAATTAACTTACCCGTTAGCATCCAAAATTGGCATGTGCACAGTCTCTTTCCTATGTCCACAACATGGTTGGTTGGATGTCCGTGCACCTCAAATTTTTCGTATCCGTTATCCCCAGTCCAAATAGGCTTCCAATGTTTGGATTCTTTCCTCACCTTTTCCAGCCTGCTCTTTATAACAGGTGTGAGCTTCCCAGTGTGATTCTGCAGCTTCACCTTGTTTTTCGCTATGGTTCGCATAACAAACATCCTTACCTCCTCCAGCAATGTTATGATGGGTTTGGCTCGTGCATCCTTGATCTTAGCATTGAACACTTCGCAGGCGTTGTTACAGATGCTATCCAATTTCGGCTTATGGCTAAATAAGCTTCTGGTCCAAGCATCCATTGGCCACTTCTCTAAGTATGCCCAGGCATCCTCATTTAACCGTTTGATCTTCTCCATTCCATCCCTGAATTCTTGGTATGTTGTTGCCCTTGCACATTCCCACAAAAGTCCCCTTAGCTGTAAGTCCTTCCAGTTCTTGTTGAAATTTTTCCATAAATGCCAGACGCAGAAACGATGATGCACATCAGGCATCACCGCCTTCACTGCTGATATCAGTCCCTGCCAGATTCAGTAAATGTTAGACACATAATCGTCCCTAACATTATAATTGTTACACATAATAGTCCCTAACATTTAATTAACATCCCCATAATAGTCCCTATAATTGATGGTCGTGACCCATAAAGGTCCCTAACGTTTAATAGAACAGCTCGATTAATGACAAAACCAGTAATTACAAGTTCTCTATAAGATGCACTACAAGCATAATGAAAGCACAATTCTTCAAGCAAGCATAACAGCACACCTAATAAGTAACCATGAAGATCCAATCATCTCACAGTCTATGCAGATAAGCAAAACAGCAAAATTCTTAATAAAATAAATAACCATCATACTCTATCCCTTCATGAACACAACCCACAAACCCAAGGTCAACCTCAGCGTCGCTCACCTCCTCAACCAAACCATCGTCTTCATGTAATATCTTCTCCTTCCCTTTACCTAGTGGACTAATATTTCTCTTACCCACCGTAGCATGTATCATGTTTCTCCTAATCCTACTCCCAGTTTTAGGATCATTCCCTGTAGCCTCAGATTCAGAGGAACTACCCTCATCCGGACCTGGCTTGAACATGCTATCCTCTTCACTATCAGAGGAATCAGAAGATACATCAAATGGAACTTCATTGTTAAACACTTTGCTAGTAAATCCTCTAGCAGCAGACCGTGTGCAGGGTCTCCTGGAAATACTTGGTCTCTTGGATAGTTTCTGCTTCTTGCTCCTATCTGATTTGGTGTTCTGACTGGATTTCGTGGGCTGGCTGATTTTGGTGGGCTTGGTGAGCTGGGTGGGCTTCGTGAGCTTGGTGGGCTTGGTGGGCTTGGTGACTTTTGGGGAGTTGTTCTTCTTCACAGGTTTGGTTGTCTTGGAAGGATTGGCAGTTTTGGAGTGTGATGGTTGTGATTGCCGTGGAGATGTTCTGTTTTTTTTTTTTGGACTGGATTTGCAAGAAGTGTTGGGTACAACCTTAGGGATAGGAGGAGCAACTATGATTGCATGAGTCTCTGTAACTGGGGGACTCACATCGGTATCTTTACCTGCATTACATCCCTCTCCACCATGATCATCCAAGTACACAACTGTGTTATCTCCCTCTAACACCTCCGGCACTGACACTGTATGCTCGAAATATATATCAATCAATCCCTCATTTGTCCTAGCACAATTCACCATCTCTCTTATCTCTTTGTCACTGTTTACATTTCTCAACCCCTTCTCCAAACATTTTCCAGGAACATGCCACCAGCACTGTTTAATGACATTGTACCCAAGCTCCCTATGGTAGTTCCTTATGTAGAACACATCCAGAGTATCAGTGTCTAAATCACCTAAACAGGCCTTATTATCCGAAGAATATATCATAATTCCTTCTGCATTTTTTTTGAAGTCACCCCCATGATGAAACATGATGTCCAACTTCTCCTCCATCTGCAAGAAATTTAAAATTTTTACAATACATAGGGAGAATTTGAAAGCCTATTCATGCATTAAAAAGGAAAAATAATCACCACAAGAAAACTTTTTTTTTCAAACCTCCATACTAATCCCTGTTTCTTCCCTGTTTCATTGGTATTATAGCAACCCCACAAACCCCAACCAACATTCAAACCCTAGACACTACAATGACACCAAAACTCCAGAACCTCAACAACACTGACCAATGCTATCATCAAACAACACTGTATTCAAAATGCAAACTTAAAAAAAAAAGGTTACCTTGAGTCCGATCACAACGTCAGAACCTCGTCTTTGTGGTGAACGAAGGGAAGGGAAGAGCAACAACAACTTCTGATAAGATAACTTCTTCTCTCAAATTTTTGTTAACCCAGCACATACAACCCTACGGCTACGCCATTGTTGGGGAGATGAAGAAGAACTCAGAAGGTGGAAGAAGAAGAGACGAAGTGTTTATGTTGGTGGAGAAAACTGTTTTTCATATTAAGTAACAACTATACGGCGTCGTTTTTGGCTTTCAAGGGCGCCAAACCCAAAATGACGTCATTTTGGACATGTCCCACGTGGCAATCTTAGGACACGTCAGCGTTCCGGTGATGAGTCATCACCTGAAATATGGCCAGGGACTAGTTTGAGTGCTCGGAGCTCTATCTGAAGGACTACAATAGGGAATTCGAAATCTTAGGGATTACTATGAGTAATTGCGTGAATCTCAGGGACTACTATGGGTATTTACTCGACTTTACGACCTGTAAAGCTAGCACATGATAAGCCAGATAGAATTTATTGGAAATTTGACAAGGTATGTACTCAACTAACTCTTTTGTGCAGGTAGTACAGTCAGAATCTCTCTCGGAGGACATAACTAGCTACAGCTTCACAAGAACCTTATGGAATGGTTTAGTGCCGCCACAAGTGGAGTTATTTATCTGGTTTACTCTGATAAGAAGAGTGAATACTAAAGAAAGACTGGCTAGATTGGGTATTATGAGTCAAGGTGATAACATGTGCGGATTGTGTAATACAGAAGTTGAACATATTCATCATTTGTTCCTGGGTTGTGAGTTTACTTGGCAAGTGTGGTGTCTATGGCTATCTGAATTTCAGAGATCGTGGTCTTTTCCGGGCTCCCTAAAAGAACACTATGAGAGTTGGACAGGTGCTGCCAACAGGAAGATAGAGCGTAACAGGTGGCTTATGTGCTTCTTCTCGGTTATTTGGAACATTTGGCTAGAGAGAAACAGACGGATTTTCAATAACAAGGAAGGGAGTGCAGAGGAGGTGTTTCAGCAATCTTTAAACAACGTTAGAAAATGGAGTAGTCTAGATCCTTTTTGTTGTTGATGGCTATGCCGGAGATGACATAAAGGAAGCTTTTTATCTACTTATTTATGTTGTAGGATTGGTTTGATTGTCGCTCCACATTATTGTGTTGAGCTCTTTTGTTAAAAAAAACTCATAGTAAAGTCCAGAAATGTGATTTTTGCATAAAAACTAATAACAATATAATAAAAAGTAACTAAAACATGCTAAAAACTACCTAAAAACAATGCCAAAAAGCGTATAAATTATCCGCTCATCAATGGTTCTTATCATGATTATGCCACTCAAACACCATTATTCCATGCACCATACTCTCAACATAGTCCTCAAACACCATCATTCCAACCACCATGCTCCCAATCCACATCCTATTTCCATCAATCACCTCCACACAATCCCAATCCATATCCTCCATATGCACACACTTATAAACATTATGAACAAGCACCCATGGAACCACTACCACTTCAACATCACTACCCTCACAATCCTTCTTTTTCTTCCAACCAAGCCTCTATGGATGATACGCTTGATATTATTCTTCAAGGACAAAGAGAGCTTCAAAATTCAATCCAAGCTCTTATATCTCGTATGGATACACCTCCTACCTCCAATACTCAACCCTCAAGCTCTAGAGCATTTCCTTTTTAACCACATAATGATCTCTCCATCCCACCACCACCCTCCATGAAAGAACATTTGTATCCATCAATCCAGGAGCAACATGATCCCAATTACGCGATTGACATGGAATAAGAGAGAAGAGATCGTCTTAGGGACTTAATGGATCGGATTCATGCATCTATACTTTAAGAGAAGCAAGAGGAGGCCCAAAAAGTGGAGGTAGTAGAGGCCCTTGAAGATGAAGGAATAGTTGAAGGATTAGGGGAGGTTGAACAAGAGGGAAGTTCCATCATTGAAGACAACTCTACACCAAGTGACAATAAGAATCTTGTTGAAGCTTCTTCCATCGGATGTGAAACCAATGTTGAGGAGGAATGTATACACCCTCCAACACATAATTTGATTAATGAGAAAGAGTTGGAAGAAGTTAGCAAACAAGAGGAAATTGAAGAAAGTTGTCAAAAGATGGAAGTCATCAAGGAGGAACCAAAGAAAGTGGAGCCTACAATGTCAAGACCATTGGATATCTTCCTTGCTAAGTTACCATCCAAATTACAAGTTGAATGGGTAATCATCTCATCCTTTAATTTCCTTGTCCCATATGAATATGCATTGTTAGAAACGGATGGTCAACTTAGAGCTATGTGTGGGTTAGAAAGTAGAAAAAAGTTGGGTGTTGATTGGCAACAAGAATCAAGGTGCATAGTGGAAGGAAGCTCAAATTTTAGGATTCATGGTTGGAGTGAAGCTCAATTCAAGGGATTTAGGATGAGGATTAGGAGTTCTAAAGAGAATTCAATAAGTTTGTCACCCCGGAATATACATAGACAGTCATCAACTTTGGGGCCTTGTCATTTGCTTAAGCTTCCTTAAAGGCCTTGTGTGCCTCATTTGGGATCTCAGAGGACATTGGAAATGCAAGTATTGGTGGGGATTCAAGGAAGAGTTCAAGCATAAGCCACCATAGCAAAGCCCCCACCAAATGTCCAACTTAAGGACTTTAAATAAAAGTGCTAGGTGGGAAACACCTGGTGCACGAAATCGTGATTGTTCATTCCTTGGTAACGGTGCCAAAAACTTAATACGCACGTTTATAATCTTAGTTCTTTTTCACAACTTCGCACAACTAAACAGCAAGTGCACTGGGTCGTCCAAGTAATAAACCTTACGTGAGTAAGGGTCGATCCCACGGAGATTGTCGGCTTGAAGCAAGCTATGGTCATCTTGCAAATCTCAGTCAGGCGGATTCAAATGGTTATGGTGAATTGATAGTTAAAATATAATTAAAATATAAAATGGGATAGAGATACTTATGCAATTCATTAGTGAGAATTTCAGATAAGTGTATGGAGATGCTTTTGTTCCTTCTGAACCTCTGCTTTCCTACTGTCTTCATCCAATCATTCATACTCCTTTCCATGGCAAGTTGTATGTTGGGCATCACCGTCGTCAATGGCTACATCCCGTCCTCTCAGTGAAAATGGTCCAACTGCGCTGTCACCACACGACTAATCATCTGTCGATTCTCGATCATGCTGGAATAGGATCCAATGATCCTTTTGCGTCTGTCACTACGCCCAGCACTCGCGAGTTTGAAGCTCGTCACATCCATCCCTTCCCAGATCCTACTCGGAATACCGCAGACAAGGTTTAGACTTTCCGGATCTCAAGAATGGCCGCCAATAATTCTAGCCTATACTACGAAGACTCTGATCGTAAATCAGGAGGCTAAGAGATATGCATTCAAGTTTGCTTTCATGTAGAACGGAAGTGTTTGTCAGGCACGCGTTCATAAGTGAAAATGGTGATGAGCATCACATAATCATCACATTCATCATGTTCTTGTGTGTGAATGAATATCTTAGAGAAGAAATAGGCTTGAGTTGAATAGAAAAACAATAGTACTTTGCATTAATTCATGAGTAACACCAGAGCTCCACACCTTAATCTATGGTGTGTAGAAACTCTACCGTTGAAAGTACACAAGAACAAGGTCTAGGCATGGCCAAATGGCCAGCCTCCCCAAATGGCATATGAATTCAAAAATAGGGAAAAAGACTGATCCCTGATCAAGGATGATCAAAAGATGTAAAATAAATCACTAAAAGTAGTTTTTATACTAAACTAGTAGCTAGGGTTACATAAGATAAGTAAATGATGTAGAAATCCACTTTCGGGCCCACTTGGTATGTGCTTGGACTGAGCATTGAGCTTTCATGTGTAGAGACTCTTTTTGGAGTTAAACGCTAGGTTATAGCCTGTTTCTGGCGTTTAACTCTTATTTGCAACCTGTTTCTGGCATTTAACTCCAGAATAGGGCAGGAAGTAGGCGTTTGAACGCCAGTTTGCATCGTCAAAATTCGATCAAAGTATGGACTATTATATATTGCTGAAAAGCCCTGGATGTCTACTTTCCAACGCAATTGATAGCGCGCCAATTGGATTTTTGTAACTTCATAAAATCCTCTTCGAGTGCAGGGAGGTCAGAATCCAACAACATCTGCAGTCCTTCTTCAGCCTTTGAATCAGATTTTTGCTCAAGTCCCTCAATTTCAGCCAAAAATTACCTGAAATCATAGAAAAATACAAAAACTCCTAGTAAAGTCCAGAAATGTAATTTTTATTTAAAAACTAATAAAATTATATTAAAAACTAACTAAATCATACTAAAAACTATGTAAAAACAATGCCAAAAAGCGTATAAATTATCCGCTCATCACAACACCAAACTTAAATTGTTGCTTGTCCCCAAGCAACTGAAAATCAAATAAGATAAAAAGAAGAGAATATACTATAAATCCCAAAATATCAATGAAACTTAGCTCCAATCAGATGAGCAGGACTAGTAGCTTTTTACCTCTGAACAATTTTGGCATCTCACTTTATCATTTGAAGTTCAGAATGATTGGCATCTATAGAAACTCAGAATTCAGATAGTGTTATTGATTCTCCTAGTTTAGTATGTTGATTCTTGAACATAGCTACTTTATGAGCCTTGGCTGTGGCCCTGAGCACTTTATTTTCCAGTATTACCACCGGATACATAAATGCCACAGACACATAATTGGGTGAACCTTTTCAGATTGTGACTCAGCTTTGCTAAAGTCCCCAATTAGAGGTGTCCAGGGTTCTTAAGCACACTCTGTTTTTGCTTCGGACCTCGACTTTAACCGCTCAGTCTCAAGCTTTTCACTTGACACCTTCACGCCACAAGCACATGGTTAGGGACAGTTTGGTTTAGCCGCTTAGGCCAGGATTTTATTCCTTTGAGCCCTCCTATCCACTGATGCTCAAAGCCTTGGATCCCTTTTACCCTTGCCTTTTGGTTTTAAGGGCTATTGGCTTTTTCTGCTTGCTTTTTTTTTCTTTCTTTTTTTTTTTGCCTTCTCTTTTTTTTTTTGCAAGCTTTTCTCTATTCACTGCTTTTTCTTGCTTCAAGAATCATTTTTATGATTTTTCAGATCATCAAATAACATTTCTCCCTTTTCATCATTCTTTCAAGAGCCAACAATTTTAACATTCATAAACAACAAATTCAAAAGACATATGCACTGTTCAATCATTCATTCAGAAAATAAAAAGTATTGTCACCACATCAAAATAATTAAACTAGTTTCAAGGATGAATTCGAAATCATGTACCTCTTGTTCTTTTGTGATTAAAAGAATTTTTCATTTAAGAAAGGTGATGGATTCATAGGACATTCATAGCTTTAAGACATGGACACTTAGACACTAGTGATCATGTAATAAGACACAAACATAAATAGACATAAAGCATAGTAGACGAAAAACAGAGAAAATAAATAGACAATGAGATTAAGGAACGGGTCCACCTTAGTGAGGGTGGTGTCTTCTTCCTCTTTGAAGAACCAATGGTGTTTTTGAGCTCCTCTATGTCTCTTCTTTCTCTTTGTTGCTCCTCCCTCATAGCTCTTTGATCTTCTCTAATCTCATGGAGAATGATGGAGTGCTCTTGGTGCTCCATCCTTAGTTGTCCCATGTTGGAACTTAATTCTCCTAGGGAGGTGTTGATTTGCTCCCAATAGTTTTGTGGAGGGAAGTGCATCCCTTGAGGCATCTCAGGGATTTCATGGTGAGGAATTTCCTCATGCTCTTGTTGAGGTCCATGAGTGGGCTCTCTTGTTTGCTCCATCCTTTTCTTAGTGATAGGCTTGTCCTCTTCAATGAGGATGTCTCTTGGCCACAACTTCATAGAAGTGGTCTTCATGGACCTTTGAGATGAATCTCTCCATCTCTCATGACTCAGAGGTAGAAGCTTTTGCCTTCCCTTTCCTCTTTCTAGAGGTTTCTCTGGCCATAGGTGCCATAAATGGTTATGGAAAAATAAAAAGCAACACTTTTACCACACCAAACTTAGAAGGTTTGCTCATCCTCGAGCAAAAGAAGAAAGAGTGGAGTAGAAGAAGAAGAAGAAAAGGGAGGGGATGGAGAGGGTGAGTGGTTCGGCCAAGGGGGAATTAGGTGGTTATGATGTGTGAAAAAGAAAGAGTGATGGTTTGAATTTGAGTGGGTGGGTGTAGGTGGGTTGTATGATGGTTTTGGAGGAGTAATGGAGGTGATTGGTGGAGGTTATTTTGGGGAAGAGTGTTATGAGAAGGTGTGAAGAGGAGAGCAGAAGAGGTGGGGTAGGTGGGGATCCTGTGGGGTCCACAGATCCAGAGGGGTCAAGGACTTAGTATCTCTGCTCCATTTAGGCGTGCAAAACACCCTTAGAATGCATGTCTGGCGTTAAACACCAGCTTTTCTCCCATTATTGGCGTTAAACGCCAATTTCATGCTCTGTTCTGGCGTTAAACGCCAGTCTGGTGCTTGTTTCTGGTGTTTAAACGCCAGTAAGCTCTTCCTCTAGGGTGAGCTATTTTTAATGCTGTTTTTCACTCTGTTTTTGATTTTTCAATTGTTTTTATGGCTTCACATGATCATCAACCTAAAGAAAACATAAAATAGCAATGGAAAATAAATAGATATAATTAAATAACAATGGGTTGCCTCCCAACAAGTGCTTCTTTAATGTCAATAGCTTGACATTGAACTCTCATGGAGCCTCACAGAAAATCAGAGCAATGTTGGGACCTCTTAACACCAAACTTAGAGTTTGAATGTGGGGGTTTCGTTTGACTCTGTATTGAGAGAAGCTTTTCATGCTTCCTCTCCATGGTTACAGAAGGAGAACCTTGAGTCTTAAATACAAGGTAGCCCTCATTCAACTGAAGGACTAACTCTCCTCTGTCAACATCAATCACAGCCTTTGCTGTGGCTAGGAAGGGTCTTCCAAGGATGATGGATTCATCCTCATCCTTTCCAGTGTCTAGGATTATGAAATCAGCAGGGATGTAAAGGCCTTTGACCTTTACTAGCACGTCCTCTACTAGTCCATAAACCTTTTTCATTGATTTGTCTGCCATCTCTAATGAGATTCTTGCAGCTTGTACCTCAAAGATTCCCAGTTTCTCCATTACAGAGAGTGGCATGAGGTTTATCCCTAACCCAAGGTCACACAGAGCATTCTCAAAGGTCATGGTGCCTATGGTACAAGGTATGAAGAATTTTCCGGGATCCAGTTTCTTCTGAGGTAATGTCTGCCTCATTAATGCATTCAGTTCATTGGTGAACAAGGGGGGTTCATCCTCCCAAGTCTCATTACCAAATAACTTGGCATTTAGCTTCATGATTGCTCCTAGATACTTAGCAACTTGCTCTGCAATGGTATCTTCATCCTCTTCAGAGAAAGAGTATTCATCAGAGCTCATGAATGGCAGAAGGAGGTCCAATAGAATCTCTAGGGTATCTGTATGAGCCTAAGATTCCTTTGGTTCCTCAAAAGGGAACTCCTTTCTGTCCAGAGGACGTCTCAAGAGGTCTTTCTCACTGGGATTCATGTCCTCCTCCTCCTCTGGGCATTCGACCACACCAAGTAAGGTTATGGCCTTGCAATCTCTCTTGGGATTTTCTTCTGTATTGCTTGGAAGAGTACTGGGAGGAGTTTCAGTAATCTTCTTACTCAGCTGACCTACCTGTGCCTCCAAATTTCTAATGGAGGACTTTGTTTCATTCATGAAATTTAGTATGGTTTTGGATAGATCAGAGACTATGGTTGCCAGGCCAGAATGGCTCTATTCAGAATTCTCTGTCTGTTGCTGAGAAGATGATGGAAAAGGCTTGCTATTGCTAAACCTATTTCTTCCACCATTATTATTGAAGCCTTGTTGAGGCTTCTGTTGATCCTTCCATGAGAGATTAGGATGATTTCTCCATGAAGGATTATAGGTGTTTCCATAGGGTTCTCCCATATAATTCACCTCTGCTATTGCAGGGTTCTCAGGATCATAAGCTTCTTCTTCAGAAGATGCCTCTTTAGTACTGTTGGATGCAGCTTGTAATCCATTCAGACTCTGAGAAATTATATTGACTTGTTGAGTCAATATTTTGTTCTGAGCCAATATGGCATTCAGAGTATCAATTTCAAGAACTATCTTCTTCTGAGGCATCCCATTGTTCACAGGATTCCTCTCAGAGGTGTACATAAACTGGTTATTTGCAACCATTTCAATGAGTTCCTGAGCTTCTACAGGGGTTTTCATGTGAAGAGATCCTCCTGCAGAATAGTCCAATGACATTTTTGACAACTCAGGCAGACCATCATAGAATATACTTATGATGCTCCATTCTGGAAGCATGCCAGTAGGACACCTTTTGATCAGTTACTTATATCTTTCCCAAGCTTCATAGAGGGACTCTCCTTCCTTCTGTCTGAAGGTTTGGATTTCCACTCTAAGCTTGCTCATCTTTTAAGGAGGAAAGAATTTGGCCAGGAAAGCACTGACCAGCTTATCCCAAGAGTTCAGGCTTTCCTTAGGTTGTGAATCCAACCATGTTCTAGCTCTGTCTCTTACAGCAAAAGGGAAAAGCATAAGCCTGTAGACCTCGGGATCAACTCCATTGGTCTTGACAGTATCACAGATTTGCAAGAATTCAGCTAAAAACTGATGAGGATCTTCCATTGGAAGTCCATGAAACTTGCAATTCTGCTTCTTTGCATCTCCACCATTGTTATTAGGTTCGGCCATGTCTTCTTCTTTTTTGAAAATTTCTGTCAGGTCCTCTCCAGAGGGTTGTGCTTTAGCTTCTCTTAGTTTTCTCTTAAGAGTCCTTTCAGGTTCAGGATCAGCTTCAATAAGAATGTCTTTATCTCTGTTCCTGCTCATATGAAAAAGAAGAGAACAGAAAAAAAAAAGAGGAATCCTCTATGTCACAGTATAGAGATTCCTTTATGCGAGTAGAAGAAGAGAAGAATAGAAGAAGGAGAGGATAAGAATTCGAACACAGAGGAGAAGAATGGATTCGAATTTTTGAATGGAAGAGGGGTGTTAGTAGATAATTAAATAAATAGAAAGAGATGAGAGGGGGAAGAATTTGAAAATTAAATAAAATAAATAAATAAATTTTTTTTACTATTAGTTATAATTCGAAATTTAAAAAGAAAAATTAAATTAAATTAAATTAGAATTTAAAATAAATAGTTAACTAAAAAGGAATTTTGAAAAAGTGGGGAAGAGTTTTCGAAAATTAGAGAGAAAAAATTAGTTAGGTGGTTTTGAAAAAGATATGATTGAAATAGAAAATTTTTAAAATAAAAAATTCAAGTAGTTAATTGAAAAAGATTTGAACATCAAATTTGAAAAGATAAGAAGTTAGAAAAGATTTTGAAATTGAGTTTTGAAAAAGACATGATTGAAATTGAAAAAGATTTGAAAAGGAGATTAAAAAGATTTGATTTTGAAAATTAAAGTTGATTACTTGATTAACAAGAAACTAAAAGATATGATTCTAAAATTTAAAGATGGAACCTTTCTTAATAGGCAAGTAACAAACTCAAAAATTTTTGAATCAATCACATTAATTGTTAGTAAAGATTTTGAAATTATAAAATGAAATTAAAAAAAAAAAAGATTTTGAAAATCATTTTAAAAAGTTTTCGAAAATATGAAAAAAAATGAGAAAGATTTGATTTTTGAAAAGGTTTGAAAAAGATAGAATTTTTAAATTGAAAATTTGACTTGACTAATAAGAAACAACTAGATTTTAAAAATTTTGAAAAAGTCAACTCAAATATTCAAATTTTATGAGAAGAATAAGGGAAAAATATTTTTTTATTTTTGAATTTTTAATGAAGAAAGAGAAAAACACCAAATTGGAAAAAAACATAAAAATTATGAATCAAAACAACTAATGCATGCAAGAACACTTTGAATGTCAAGATGAACACCAAGAACACTTTGAAGATTAAGATGAACATCAAGACTTATTTTTGTAAATTTTTAAGAAAAGAAAAATATGCAAGACACCAAACTTAGAAATTTTCAATAATTAGACACTAACAAATTAAAAATGCATATGAAAAACAAGAAAAGACACAAAACATGAAAGATTAAAGATCAAACAAAGAAGATCATCAAGAACAACTTGAAGATCATGAAGGACATTATGCCTGAATTTTTCGAAAATTTTTAAGAAAAATAAAAGAATGCAATTGACACCAAACTTAAAAATTGACACGAGACTCAAACAAGAAACATCAAATTTTTGGTTTTTATGATTTTATTATAATTTTTTTGTATTTTTTTTTCAAAAATTAATTTGAAAAAGAAAAATAAGGATTTCAAAATTTCTAATGAGAATTCCAGGAATCATGCAATGTTAGTCTAAAGCTTCGGTCCAGGAATTAGACATGGCTTACTAGCCAGCCAAGCTTTCAGTGAAAGCTCCGGTCCAAAACACTAGACATGGCCAATGGCCAGCCAAGCTTTAAGATACAAATCAGGTATACAACAGCTGAATTGATGAGAATCAAAAAAGCTCTTGTGATGATGAGTTGAAACCTCGGTCCAAAAGATTAGACATGGCTTCACAGCCAGCCAGACTTCAACAGATCATCATGAAACTCTAGAATTCATTCTTAAAAATTCTGAAGTCATAGAATAATTTATTTTCCAATTTTTTTTGTTTTTTCGAAAATAAAAACAAAAATAAAAAGCTTAAAATTAAAATAAAATTACCTAATCTGAGCAACAAGATGAACCGTCAGTTGTCCAAACTCGAACAATCCTCGGCAACGGCGCCAAAAACTTGGTGCACAAAATCGTGATTGTTCATTCCTTGGTAACGGCGCCAAAAACTTAATACGCACGTTTATAATCTTAGTTCTTTTTCACAACTTCGCACAACTAACCAGTAAGTGCACTGGGTCGTCCAAGTAATAAACCTTACGTGAGTAAGGGTCGATCCCACGGAGATTGTCGACTTGAAGCAAGCTATGGTCATCTTGCAAATCTCAGTCAGGCGGATTCAAATGGTTATGGTGAATTGATAGTTAAAATATAATTAAAATATAAAATGGGATAGAGATACTTATGCAATTCATTGGTGAGAATTTCAGATAATCGTATGGAGATGCTTTTGTTCCTTCTGAACCTCTGCTTTCCTACTGTCTTCATCCAATCATTCATACTCCTTTCCATGGCAAGCTGTATGTTGGGCATCACCGTTGTCAATGGCTACATCCCGTCCTCTCAGTAAAAATGGTCCAACTGCGCTGTCACCGCATGGCTAATCATCTGTCGGTTCTCGATCATGCTGGAATAGGATCCAGTGATCCTTTTGCGTTTGTCACTACGCCCAGCACTCGCGAGTTTGAAGCTCGTCACAGCCATCCCATCCCAGATCCTACTCGAAATACCACAGACAAGGTTTAGACTTTCCGAATCTCAAGAATAGCTGCCAATAATTCTAGCCTATACCACGAAGACTCTGATCGTAAATCAGAAGGCTAAGAGATATGCATTCAAGCTTGCTTTCATGTAGAACGGAAGTGTTTGTCAGGCATGCGTTCATAAGTGAGAATGGTGATGAGCGTCACATAATCATCACATTTATCATGTTCTTGTGTGCGAATGAATATCTTAGAGAAGAAATAGGCTTGAGTTGAATAGAAAAATAATAGTACTTTGAATTAATTCATAAGGAACAGCAGAGCTCCACACCTTAATCTATGGTGTGTAGAAACTCTACCGTTGAAAGTACATAAGAACAAGGTCTAGGCATGGCCGAATGGCCAGCCTCCCCAAATGGCATATGAATTCGAAAATAGGGAAAAAGACTGATCTCTGATCAAGGATGATCAAAAGATGTAAAATAAATCACTAAAAGTAGTTTTTATACTAAACTAGTAGCTAGGGTTACATAAGATAAGTAAATGATGTAGAAATCCACTTTCGGGCCCACTTGGTGTGTGCTTGGGCTGAGCATTGAGCTTTCATATGTAGAGACTCTTTTTGGAGTTAAACGCCAGGTTGTAGCCTGTTTCTGGCGTTTAACTCTGATTTGCAACCTGTTTCTGGCGTTTAACTCCAGAATAGGGCAGGAAGTTGGCATTTGAACGCCAGTTTGCGTCATCAAAACTCGATCAAAGTATGGACTATTATATATTGCTGGAAAGCTCTGGATGTCTACTTTCCAACGCAATTGATAGCGTGCCAATTGAATTTCTGTAGCTCCAGAAAATCTACTTCGAGTGCAAGGAGGTCAGAATCCAACAGCATCTGTAGTCCTTCTTCAGCCTCTGAATCAGATTTTTGCTCAAGTCCCTCAATTTCAACCAGAAATTACCTGAAATCACAGAAAAACACACAAACTCTTAGTAAAGTCCAGAAATGTGATTTTTATTTAAAAACTAATAAAATTATATTAAAAACTAACTAAATCATACTAAAAACTATGTAAAAACAATGCCAAAAAGCGTATAAATTATCCGCTCATCAACACCCCACCATGGTAAACTCTTTCCATTCTCTTGTATATATAGTCAATGAATGAATTGAGTTACCATTGTCAGGTAGTTTTTCTTTGCATATTCTTGTTTTAGTGTTTTAGGTTGTTAGTTTGTTTGATTAAATTTATGCCTTAAGTTGTAGAATAGTTGTTTTAAATTTCATTTTGCTTGAAGTGCAAGTTTTCTTTATTTTGTCTTTGAAATTTTTTCAAAAATTAAAAGATTTTTGTTGAATTTGAATTTTAGATGCTTTAGAATGTATATAGATTAGGAGAGTGCTCTGTTTCTATTTTATTCTTCTAAAAAAAAAAGTGTACGCCACGCGTAAGCGTGGCCGACGCGCACACGTCGTGTGCCATATTTTGATTCATTGTACAAAAACCAGAGAGTTGCGCAGGAGTGGTGCTGTCATTGTGCGAATAGCACAATTTAGCTTCCACGCGTATGAGTGGGTGATGCTTACGCGTCACCTGTAATTTCTGCATTCCACACGTACGCGTGGGCGACGCTTACGCGTCACTTATCCCTCCTGCATTCCACGCACACGCATGGCCGACGCTTACGCGTCGGCTCCACGCCCTGTTTCCCCTATTTCTGCCCTGCTTCTTTTTCCCTTCTTCTCTTCTTTTCTTCATTCTTTCTTCCTTCTCTTTCTTTCTTTCTTCTTCTTCTCTCTTCCATTCTCCCATTTCTTCTCTTCTCTTTTCGCCTTTCTCATCATTTCTTTCTTACTTCTTTTTATTTCTTCTTCTCTCTCTTTTTAAATTTCCACTTTTTATTTTTCTCATTTTTCACTTTCTTTTGTTTAGTTACATTTGTTCATTTTCATTCATTGCGTTTTAATTTTGTCTTTATAACTTGTTCTTATTTTCTTTTATATATTTCTTATTTTACTATTGGTGTTAAATTCTCATACTCAATTATTGAGAATTTCTTGGATTATCTTGGTGCTTCTTGACTTGTTTGATATTGTTGGGGTGATGAAATTTCTAAGTCAATGCTCAACCTTTGATGATTCTTGCATCCTTTGTGCATTGATATGTACTCATATTGTCTTTCATGACCCACTCTTTCCTATTTGAACTGATGCTTCCGAGTGTTTTCTTCATGTTATTTACTTATGCTTTGACTTTACTCTTGCATCCAGTGTTAGTTGATATGCCCTTTGCTTACATTGCTTTCTCTCTACATGTTGTAGCTAACATGTAGTTGAAAACCCTACTCTTATTTGGCATTAGTCTCCGCCTATGTTCTATTTACTTTGATATCCTTGTCATGAGCCTAATTTTCTTTCTTTTTCTCTCCTTTTAGGCTGGCCATGAAGAAGGGAGCGAAAAAGCTTCTAGATGGGGCGACAAACAAGTCCATTCGCACAACCTTTTGAAGAAACTCAACAGTTGTAGTAACCTGTCCACTTGCACATCTTTGTATGCACCAAGGAAGGTGTAATCTTTAAGTGTGGGGAGGTCGAGACCGACTTCCGTGGGTAATAATTTTCTTCTCCAACACCAATTTTCAATTTTCTTTGTTAAGTTAGTTATTGCATCTGCATGTAGGTTGCATAATAGCTAGAATTTGTACATATTCCACCATTGCTTGCTAGGACTACTTGGTTAGAGTGATGATTTCTTTTCCAAGAAATGATTTTAAGACATTTCACTAATTTGAATAAAATTTTTGTTGAACTTGCTTGAAGAATATATTTTGGAACATGGTTTTAGAGCTAGAACACACAACCTTGTGAGATTTTGAGCTTAATTGATTGGTTGCATCTTATCAACCAATATATTTTGTTTCGGTATGTATTGTTCTCTCTAAGATTGTGATCTTTGTCTTGCTTGATTCTATATTTCCATTGTTTGGTGTATGCATGCATATAAATGATTGAGGCCTTTATTTCACAAAGCTCACATACCCATATGGCCTTACTCTTTCATCATCCTTTGTAAATCAATGTTGAGCCTATTTAACCCCATTTGTTCTTTATTTTACACAGCACTAACTCTAAGCAAAAAATAATGAATGTCCTTGATTTGAATCCTTGGTTAGCTTAGACTAGTGAGAAGAGTGTACATGATTTAAGTGTGGGAAAATTGGGTGGGGAACATTTGGTTTGGGAATTGAGTATGTTATACTTTTTATGAAAAATGTGAAAAAGAGTTGGGCGCATGTTCATACATTCAATGTCTTAAACATATGTATTGATCTCTCATATATAGTACCCACCACAAGAATAAAAGAAAAAAATAATAATAATAATAAAAGAAAAAAAATAATAAAAAGAAGAAAAAGAAAAAAAAGAAAATAAGGTAGCAATAAAAAGGGGACAAAATTCTCCAAAGTAAGTGGTGATAGCAATGCATATGTATTTTACTCAAATTTGGGATGAATGAACATGTGGCAAAAGATAGTCAATGGGTAGTTAGGTTTTGTACTTTTAATTACATGGATTCTTTTAGGTTAGCTAGGAAGTTTAGATTAATCAAGGATTCAAATTTTAGTCCACTTGACCAAATACAATCCTACCTTCACCCTGACCCCATTACAACCCTTGGAAAGACCTCTTGATATGTGTATTCATGCATTAAACATATGTGGATTGTTAGAAGAAGAGCAAGCCTTAGAAAGCAAGATTAGTAGAGAATTGAGAGAATCAATGCAACCCTATACACTTGAGTGACTAGAGCGGATACACATCCGGTGAGGGTTCGATGTTCAATTCCTTGTTCTCGGCTTTCATGAGCTTTCTTCTTGCAAGTCTATTTGTACTTTATTTTGAGATTTGAATTAGTGGAATTCATAAGTCATCATGACTACCTTAGCCCTACTTGGTTATATATGTTCTTGGAGATTGATTTACTTTTAACCAAGTAGGTAGAAACATTTAGTTGCATTCAATAGATAGGTTGCATCGCATGTTGCATTTAATAAATCCTACCATCCCTCTTCATCCCTTTATAGCTTCTCTTGAGCTTAGCATGAGGACATGCTATTGTTTAAGTGTGGGGAAGTTGATAAACCCCATTTTTAGGGTTTATCTTGTGCTTAATTTAGTAGATTTTGTCAATTATTCTCATATTTATTCATACAATTTGCATGGTTTTAAGATTCCTTCCCAATTTTATGCTATGAATGGAAACATGCTTCCAAGGCCTTAAAATCACTAATTTCTGATCCTCTCTTATTACCATTCGATGTCGTGATGTGTTTGTTAAGCGATTTCAGATATTATAGGGCAGGAATGGCTTAGAGGATGGAAAGAAAGCATGAAAAAGTAGAAGAAACACAAGAAAATGAAGATTTGAGAAGCTGATGCCGACGCGCACGCATGGACGACGCGTGCGCATGATCGCGCCATACTCTGAGCGGCGCGTACGCGTGACATAACGCGTACGCGTGACCATTGCATCTTTAAAGCGACGCGAATGCATGGCTGACGCGAATACGTGACGAGCGGCACGTGCCTCATTAAAGAGAAATCGCTGGGGCCTGAGGGGATTTCTGAGCTGACTTTTGGCCCAGTTTCGAGCCCAGTATGCAGATAAGAGGCTGGGAGTGAAGGAGGATACGGGGGATGACCATTCATACACTTTAGTTTTAGTTTAGATGTAGAATTCTAGAGAGAGAGGCTCTCTCATCTCTCTAGATTAGGGTTCGTAGTTTTCTTCCTTTTAGATCTAGATCTCATTCTTCCTTTGCTTTAGTTTTTCTTTTACTTTTATTTGTTCTAGCATTTTACTTCTTTTGTTAATTCCTTTATTTTGTTAATTTTAGTTCATGCACTCTTTTGTTGATTTCAATTCTCTTTTAATGCAATTTATGATTTCCATGTCTTTTTATATTTGCCTTTATTTCTATTGTTGATTTCTTACCTTGATTAGTTATAGCTTCCTTTAATTCTTGCAATTGAAGATGTTTACTTTTATTGCCCTCTATGTGTTTGATGAAATGCTTCTTTTAGTCATCAGTTAGATTTTTCTCCTCTTGGCTTGGGTTGAGTAATTGGAGACTCTTGAGTTATCAAACTCTTTTGCTGATTGATAATTGAAAGTTGCTCATTGAGTTAAATGCCACTAAAGCTAGTCTTTCCTTCTGATTTGACTAGACTTGTGGACTCAAGTTAATTGTATCCACTTGACTTTCCTTCATAGTTAGTGGTTAACTAAGTGGGAGCAATGGACAATTCTTGTCACAATTGATGATGATAATGAGGATAGGACTTCTAGTTCTCATTCCTTGCAAAGAGCTTTCTTAGCTATTAGTTTATTTCTTTTGCCATTTATATTTCTTGTTCCTTATTATAAAAACCCCAAAACATTCCTTCGTAGCCAATAATAAAGCACTTCATTATGATTCCTAGGGAGAACGACCCGAGATTAATACTCTCGGTTATTTTTATTGGGGTTGAACTAGTGACAACTGATGAAGAGATTTTTGATGGTTTAGAATTTCCTCAAATGAATGAATTCTCGTTGTGAAGTATAGTTTCCAAACCAATCAAGAATTCTTTCATACAAAAATTTTGGTTGTCACAATTAACAAACCCCAAATGAAAATTAACCGGAGTATTTAGACTCCGAGTCGTCTCACAAGGAATTGCAATGAAGCGGTCAATTATTGGCTATGAAGTGGGGTAAGGGGATTTTGGTTTATAAGAGGGGCAAGAAATTAAATGTGCAATAAAGGTAAATCAAGCAAACAATTAAAGAAAGCAAATAATAAAGAGAGAGAGACATTCATGGTAAGGATTGAGAATATAGGCTTTCTATCCTAGTCATACAATGATTAATTTATCTTATCTAGTCAACTCCAACATTGGAAGAAGGTATCATATTATCTTCCATGAGAGAAAGTCAAACAAGACTAATTAATCATATCATAAATATAAACAAGAATTTATCTTATTACGTCATCTCCAACATTGGAAGAAGGTATCATATTATCTTCCATGAGAGAAAGTCTAATAAGACTAGCTAATCTCAATCCAAAAGTCCTAATCAACTTACTAATTAAATTAGCAAAAGATTAGCGTCAATGGAAACAATATTAGCTAACAACTCTAGATCACCAACATAAGTTGGGTTTTCATGACTCAAGATCACCTAATTACTCTTTTCAAGCCAAGAATGCTCAAAATCTACTATAACATCCTTCCAAGCATTTTATCAAACACTTGGAAGGCATACAATGAAAGCATAGTAAAAGTGCAAGAAATATAAATCTACCAACTACTAATTGCAAGAAAAGTAAATCACAACTCAAATCAACATCAAAAGAACATCAAACATCAAATCTCATTAAAGAAAAATCCAAATCCAACAAGTGTTCATCAATCACAAAAAGATGCTCAAAAGAGAAATTAACAAGAGAATCAAGAAGATTACATCACTAGAGCATGGAAATGTAGAATAAACAAGATGAAAGCAAGAAATTAAACATGGATCTATGATAATCTAACCTAAACCTAACCTAATTCTAGAGAGAAGAGGGAGCTTCTCTCTCTAGAAACTAACCTACATGTTGCTAATGCTACAAACAATTGCTCCCCCTTTGTCCAAGCTTGAATTCTGCATGAAATAGCATTAGAAATGAGTTGGGTTGGGCCTAAAGTGCTTCAGAAATCGCTGGGGGTGATTTCACATTAGTGGGCCATGTGCTCAATCAGCACGCACGTGTACATGGCACGTGCGCGCCCCTTAACACGAAGCAACATATGGTAAATTTTATATCATTTCAAAGCCACGGATGTTAGCTTTCCAACGCAACTAGAACCGCCTCATTTGGACTTCTGTAGCTCAAGTTATGGTCGATTGAATGCGAAGAGGTCGGACTTGACAGCTTTACGGTTTCTTCATTTCTTCATGAGTTCTCCCACTTTTTCATGCTTTTCTCCTCACTTCTTCCATCCAATACTTGCCCTATGAACCTAAAATCACTCAAAAAATACATCAAGGCATCGAATAGAATTAAAGTGAATCAAAATTACCAATTTTAGGGCCTAAAAAGCATGTTTTTACATTTAAGTACAATTCAATGGAGAATTACAAAATCATGCTATTTTATTGAATAAATGTGAGAAAAGGTGATAAAATCTCCCAAAATAAGCATAAGATAAATCACGAAATTAGGGTTTATCAAATCTCCCCACACTTAAACTAAGCATATCCTCATGCTAAAATCAAGAAAGAAGCAAAGGGACATCAACATTTATTCAATGCAAACTAACTACATGCAACCTATCTATATGCAATCTATCTACATGAATGCATCCTCTTAGTCAAAATAAATCAATTTCCGAAAAAACATATTTAAGTACAAGGACTAAAGCCATAGCAGTCAAATCAAACCCACAATTGAATTGAATTATTAAAAAGATTTTACAAACTTGCAAGAAAAGAGATGATCATGGGTGGAAACATGTAATTGAGCAATCGAACCCTCATCGGATATGTATCCGCTCTAGTCACTCAAGTGTATGGGATTAATTCATTCAATTCTCCCCTAATCATGTTTTCCAAGATTTGTTTTTCATCTAACAATCAACAATTATTTTATGCATGCATACAAATATCATAAGGACTTCCCATAGGTTGTAATGGGGTTAGGGTCAAGGTAGAATGCATATGGTCAAGTGGGCTTGAGATTTGAATCTTTGATTAACTTAAACATCCCACCTAACCTATGACAACCTATACAATTCTAAACAAACCTAACTACCCATTCTTCACTTTTTCACACACTCATGCATTCTCTTTTTTATCACCACCCATATGCATTGACTTTTATTAAACCTTGCTTTGGGGCATTTTGTCCCCTTTTTATTGCAATTCTTTTTATTAAGTATAAAAAAACAAATTCGTTGTATATACATTCGAACTACTGTTGGTCATATTTCTTTTTATCGAGAAATCGAAGAAGCTATACAAGGTTTTTTATATCCATTAGGCGTTATGTGTGCATGTTCCGGAAAGAACACAAGTCCTTCAAAATTCAAGGCTGTCTCAAAAAAAGTAGGCATACGCCTTACAAAAAGTTCACGCCCCTCTTTATCTCTAAAGATAGGATGTCCTAACCAACCGACGGCTATTCCATCTCCATTATCCATTGAGCCCGGCGCTTTCGCATTAATAGGTTTCATGTTACGTCAATTTGAACTTGCTCGATCTGTTCAATTGCGCCCTTATAATGCAATCGCATTCTCTGGTCCAATTGCTGTTTTGAAGAACATGAAATTTCACCTTAACGACGAGACCTATTATCATTTTTCGCATGTCCTCGGAAGTTTAGAGTAGGTGAAAATTCACCCAATTTATGGCCTACCATACGATCTGTTATATAAATAGGTAAATGTTCTTTTCTATATATTTTCTTTTTTTTATTTTTGTTTTTTTCTCATTTTTTTCTCTTTTCAAACTAAAATGTATACAAGAACATCAATGCATATGGTTTACACATGATTAATACATGAGTATGTTCCCAATTCCCAAGATTCTCAACACAAATACAAAAACACACTTTTATCTCTACCCAATGTTCCCAACTCTCCCAAAATCAAATGATAAACACTCTCACTAGCCTAAGCTAATCAAAGATCCAAATTAAGGGATATTTATTGTTTTCCACTTAGGCTTGTAATGTGCTACAATTAAGAACAAATGGGTTAAGCATAGGCTCAAGATTGGCTAACAATGGAAGATAAAAGGTAGGCTATATGGTTAAGTGAGCTATTTGAACAATGGCCTCAATCATATAAATGTATGTATACATAAAATAATGGACATAAAGAATCAAACAAATCAAGGATTACAATCATAGGAAGAGAATAATGCACACAAGAATGAAAATAAGTGGTTATATGATGTAACCACACAATTAAGACTCAAAACTTACATGCTTGTGTTCTCAGCTCAAGACATGATCCACAAAGTATATAATTCAAGCAAGTTCTAAAAAAAATTTTCAATTAATTGGGGTGGGGTGCCCTATAGATAAAATCCTTGGAAAATATCATGATTTTGACTAAGCTTAATATATACATATGCAAAATAAGAAAATGCAACTAAAAATCCTAAAATGAAATGCAAAAGTGTTGGGAATAGAAACTTGTCACCTAAAAATGTCGAGCGGTCGGACGACCTCCCCACACTTAAAAGTTTGCACCGTCCTCGGTGCACTCAAAGATGAGCAAGGGGGTACGGCGACTTTCCGAGTTGCTACCTTCTGCTGGTAGGTCAATCGGTGTTGCGTGTTCTTCCTTCCACTTCCATTTTTGCTTGTGGTGCATCGATCATGAAAAATAAAATAAACACCGTAAGATGAGAAAATACAAAAGGGAGAATCGGGTATTGTTGGAATGAGGTAAATCACCAGAATTGAGTGGGTGAATTGGTGTGACATTGATGAAAAATAGGTGTGTGGGTTCTAAAATTGCGCGCGATTTAGAACACACACACACATACTAGTATAAAAAAAACTATGTCACATTTACACAAAATAAAACATGCACTTCACTCATTCTAGTGTGCTTGAGATATTTTAAAAGACTTGTAGGTTAAGGCAACCAAACAAGTAGTGAAGAAGCATAAAAGCATTCAAGCAAAAATCAAGCAATTGTGAAATTGGATAATGCATGGACATTGATTGATGTGTAGGTAGACTTAGTGAACAAAATAGTATATAAAACTCACACAATAATCAATGACACATATTGAAGTTGTTGCAACACCTAAGTGACATAGAGGTGAAACACAGGGATGCTATGGGACTTAGGAAAAAGAAGATAGAATTGGAAATCAATCACATAGCAAGCGTGGCCCACAAAGCTTTACAAAGCTCAAAAATATGTCACTAGGTAAGCTTTCGATCCAATTTCACAATTCTACAATCTCAATGCATGAAATAAGTGATGTGAATAAGGGTAAACCATAAACAAGCATCACCTAAAAAAATGCAATGAGAATATACAATTGCCTAACAATGGATGATGAATGCATGGTGGCCAAAACATGCAATTCAAAGAGTTAAGATGCATGAAGGCAACGTAACATGTACTTGGTATTCACAAATGTTCAACATGAAAATTCAAGACCAAGTAATAAATTGTAACCTCAACAAAGGAATCCAACAATGACAATAACAACAATGATGTTAAACTAACATCCCATTAGTAATAAGCAGCAGTAAATGGTAAACAAGATTAGTAATCCAACACTTATAATGGAAAACAAAAATTAGACTAACTAACTAACAAAAAGAAATGGTGTTATATGATGCTTGGTAGTGTCGGATGATGTTTGAAGGGTGGAAAGAAAAGAGAAGAAAGAAAGAAATGGAAAGAGGAGAAGAGAAGAAGGTGAGTGAAACAAGGCAATCCACGTGTGCGCGTCATGTGTGCGTAAGCGTGGATTGATGAAAACGGAAGCGACGCGTACGCGTACAGCGCGTGTACGCGTGCATGGCAAAGCAGAGAGTCGACGCGGATTCGCAAGGTACGCGTTCGCGTGCCCTGGGGCACCAAGTTGGCACACTTCAGGCACAACTCTCGGGTGAATGTATGGGAAGTGGAAAAATTCAATCCATGCGTATGCGTACATCGCGCGTCCGGGTGGATGGCCGAAATTGCTTGATTCACGCGTACGCGTGGAGTGTGCGTGCACGTGGGTGGTGCTCTATTTTTCAAAATTTTTCTATGCTTTTGCACCAAACCAAGCATTCCAAACCTCCAAACAACTACCAAAACATCATAAAACCTTATTTAACCTACTAGACTCCCAATTAAACTCAACTAATCAAACAAAACATGAAATTAAACTTATTTTACCAATATGTACAAAAGGGAAAGATGAAAAGATGTTACCATGGTGGGGTGTCTCCCACCTAGCACTTTTGTTTATTGTCCTTAAGTTGGACTTATGGGGAGCTCTTCATCAAGGTGGCTTGTGCTTGAATCCATCATTGAATATCCACCAATGTTTGGACTTCCATTGTGCTTCATCATTCAAAGTTAATAACTCCAAGTTTTAATGGAGTTCTTCACAAACCATAGGCTCCCAAAGTTGATCTTCCTTGTGCGATCCGGGATCCCACACTTTTTTTTCACACCCGTCCTTGAGTTGATCATGGTGGTTTCCTCTGGGTGGCAAAAGAGATGAATTCTCATGAAAGTACCAAACTATCCTCCTAGACCCATCCAATTGAGCACTAGCCCAACCCTTGCTCTTCGAAGCTTCAACCATAATGAGCCTTGATTTGCAACGCCAACCACTAAACATCCTCCTCTTACGCTTCATCCCACAAAGCATCCTAAGTTGGCCATCCGTTTCAAACAAACCATATTCAAGTGGGATAATAAAGATAATAGAAATGAGTTTCACCTGCTCAAATGAAGGTGTAGATGGCAATCTAGGCAAAGGTGATTCCAAAGGTCTTGACAAGGCGTATTCAATTCCCATCCTCCTTTTTCTAAGGACCTACACCTCTTCACAAGATCTCTTAATTTCAATCATTTGTTCGACAATTTTATCTAAACATTTTTCCTTACTCAAATCACAAATGGGAGGACAAGAAAGATTTACCTCCACATTGCCTTCCATCTCCTTGGGAGAAGGTTCTTCATGCTCAAAGAATTCTTCACCACTAAGATTTGATGCTTGATCTTCATCACCAAGGGGACTCAATTCTTGCTCCATCCCATCCAATTCTTCATAAGAGATATGCCTTGGAGGTTGTGCACATTCCTCCTTAGCATCAAATCCAATCATCTTGGAGGGGTTTTCTTCAATCCTAGACTCCCAAGGTGGTTCCGCATCTCCTAAGTCTTCAACCACTTCTTCCTCTTCTTTAATAATCTCTACTTCCTCCTCTTGTTGCATTTCTTGCTTTAACTCCTCTTCTTCTCCTTGGAGCTTCAAGTTCACTCCGTCACTAAGCTTCTTCGTTGCTTCTCCACATTCCACAATGAAAGTGCCTTGATCGCATAGGCTTAGGCAGGATTAGACTATGTTGGCAATGGCTTCTACCATGATGGCAATTTTTGCTCTTAACTCCTCAAAATTCTTTTCATCCTCCTCGTATTGCCTTAAGATATGAGATTCAAGATCCCTTAATTCTAGCATAGAGGCTTCATCGGGGGGTGATGGTGGAAGAGAGGGTTCATTGTTTGAGGGGAAGGTATTATAGTCGGAAGGTGGTTGTGGCGAAAAGTAGAATTCATCTTGTGGTTGAAAATTTGCATGCGTTGGAGGTGGTTCTACTTGGTAATAGTATGGAGGGGGTGACTCTTGAAAATATTGATGTTGGAGTGGTGGTGGCTCTATACGTGATTCATATGGCTCATATGGTTGTTGGTGGGATGGATATGCATTAGGGTCATATGAAGATGGTTGGTGAAAGGTGGCTTGTGAGTATGGTTGATGGTTATGTTGGGGATATGGCTCATAGGCATATGGTGGTGGTTCTTGAAAGTCACAAGAGGATTCACCATAGCCATTGGATTGATATACATCATAGAATGGCTCCTCTTCATAGTGCATTGGTAGAGGTTGTTGCCATGAGGATTGATCATATGCATATGGCTCCTCCCACCTTTGATTGTCCCATCCTTGATACACATCCTCATTGAAGCTCTCATTTCCTACAACATAGTTAGAACCAAACTCATAGCCAAAGTGAGAATTCATGATAGCAAAGAAAATGAAAACAAAATCAAATAAGAAGCAAGAAAATTAAATCTTAAAACTAGCAAAAACTAACAAAGAACCAAAAGGTAGACCTATTTACAATATTCACATATATACAATAACCAATAACATAACACTATTGCAACTCCCCGGCAACGGCGCCATTTTGATGAAGAGATTTTTGACGGTTTAGAATTTCCTCAAATGAATGAATTCTCGTTGTGAAGTATAGTTTCCAAACCAATCAAGAATCCTTTCATACAAAAATTTTGGTTGTCACAATTAACAAACCCCAAATGAAAATTAACCGGAGTATTTAGACTCCGGATCGTCTCACAAGGAATTGCAATGAAGCTGTCAATTATTGGCTACGAAGTGGGTAAGGGGGTTTTGGTTTATAAGAGGGGCAAGAAATTAAATGTGCAATAAAGGTAAATCAAGCAAACAATTAAAGGAAGCAAATAATAAAGAGAGAGAGACATTCATAGCAAGGATTGAGAATATAAGCTTTCTATCCTAGTCATACAATGATTAATTTATCTTATCTAGTCAACTCCAACATTGGAAGAAGGTATCATATTATCTTCCATGAGAGAAAGTCAAACAAGACTAATTAATTAATCATATCACAAATATAAACAAGAATTTATCTTATTACGTCATCTCCAACATTGGAAGAAGGTATCATATTATCTTCCATGAGAGAAAGTCTAATAAGACTAGCTAATCTCAATTCAAAAGTCCTAATTAGCTTACTAATTAAATTAGCAAAATATTAGCTAACAACTCTAGATCACCAACATAAGTTGGGTTTTCATGACTCAAGATCACCTAATTACTCTTTCCAAGCCAAGAATGCTCAAAATCTACTCTAACATCCTTCCAAGCATTTTATCAAACACTTAGAAGGCATACAATGAAAGCATAGTAAAAGTACAAGAAATATAAATCTACCAACTACTAATTGCAAGAAAAGTAAATCACAACTCAAATCAACATCAAAAGAACATCGAACATCAAATCTCATTAAAGAAAAATCCAAATCCAACAAGTGTTCATCAATCACAAAAAGATGCTCAAAAGAGAAATTAACAAGAGAATCAAGAAGATTACATCACTAGAGCATGGAAATGTAGAAGAAACAAGATGAAAGCAAGAAATTAAACATGGATCTATGATAATCTAACCTAAACCTAACCTAATTCTAGAGAAAAGAGGGAGCTTCTCTCTCTAGAAACTAACCTACATGTTGCTAATGTTACAAACAATTGCTCCTCCTTTGCCCAAGCTTAAATTCTGCATGAAATAGCATTAGAAATGAGTTGGGTTGGGCCCAAAGTGCTTCAGAAATCGCTGGGGGCGATTTCACATTAGTGGGCCACGTGCTCAATCGGCGCGCACGCATACATGACGCGTGCACACCCCTTAACGCAAAGCAACATATGGCAAATTTTATATCATTTCGAAGCCTCAGATGTTAGCTTTCCAACGCAACTAGAACCGTCTCATTTGGATCTCTATAGCTCAAGTTATGGTCGATTGAATGCGAAGAGGTCGGACTTGACAACTTTACGGTTCCTTCATTTCTTCATGAGTTCTCCCACTTTGTATGCTTTTCTCCTCACTTCTTCCATCCAATACTTGCCCTATGAACCTAAAATCACTCAACAAATACATCAAGGTATCGAATGGAATTAAAGTGAATCAAAATTACCAATTTTATGGCCTAAAAAGCATGTTTTCACATTTAAGTACAATTCAAGGGAGAATTACAAAACCATGCTATTTTATTGAATAAATGTGAGAAAAGGTGATAAAATCTCCCAAAATAAGCATAAGATAAATCAACAACCATATTAAATTTGATTTGAGGATTCATTGTTGGTTTAGAACTATACTTGCAACGTAATTATTTTTTGTGAAATTATTTACCGACAATTTTCTTCTATCATTATTCACCAAATTTGAGCGTGGGCTGAGGAATTCCTAAAAGTGGTTAAGAGCAATTTAAATCCGCAAAGTATATAAGCTATTGGCGACTGCCTTGTAGGTTGGTCTCGACTGGATGAAGAGTATATGAAGTTGAATGGTGATGGTTCCTGGTATACTCAGAGAAGTAACGCTGCGTGTAGGGGAGTGTTCAGAGATTCGGCTGGGAGGTTCTTGAAAGGATACTCCTGCAATTTGGACAATTGTTCAATTATGCACACAGAGCTGTGGGCAATCATATACGGGCTGAACATTGCTACAACGAACGGCTACCAAAACCTTATTGTGGAGTCTGACTCGGCTGCTGCTATCATCTTCATCAATCATGGATGTTCCCCAACTCATCCATGTGCAGCATTGATTCAGGACATCCGTAACTTGGCTGCACGCATTCAACAAAGCTCTTGGAGGCATTCGCTTCATGAAGCAAACTCGGTGGCAGATCTTCTTGTCAAGAAGGGACAAGACCCCCCCTTGGATTACACCTCTTTGACAGTGCCCCCACGGACATTAGCTATGCTCTGCTGTGTGACTGCTTAGGGACCCTCAGAATTAGAGGGTCTTAGTATAATTTTTAAAAATATAATAAAAATAATAAAAAATTTTATAATTTTTGAAAGTAATAAAAAACTTTTATATTTAGTAAATAGTTTATTCATTTGATCTGAATTTTTGTAGTAATATTCGAATAAATATTTAAAAAGAACAAAAAATGTTTAGAACAAAATTTGATATTTAGATTTTTCTTTTTACTTTTCAAAAAAAATGTCATAATTTACAATAAAAACTTTTAAAAAAATTCACTTGATAAAAAATTACCAAATTTTAAAAATAAAAAATATTATTTTTATTAATAATTAAAAAAATTTACATCAAAAATACTTTTTATTTATCAATTATATTTGAGTATAGTATAACAATATAAAAATATATTTTTTATTTATTTATTATGCAAAGAATATTTTTTTTAAATTTAAAAAAAATATAAATTATAAATTCTCAAAAACAATATTTTCTTTTGTTTTTTATTTCTTTTATTTTACTATTAAAAATTTAAAAAATATATTAAAAAATAAAATAATGGACCTGCTACACATACAAGTAAAAAAGGCTTACAAGCCTTACAAGTTAACTCAGCCCAATAACTTGTCCACGCGCACTCACTCCCTTTGAATGGAGCGTCAACCCATGCGCGTCACTCAAATGGTTACTCTTTGAAATAAGCGCTCATCATGGCTAACTCTTCTTCTTCTCCTTCAAACAAAACACAAACCACAAAGTTTCGAGCAACATTCCAAACTGAAGAGACATTATTCAAGGTCGAACTCGTCGCGAAGATAGAACTCTCCATCAACAATCTCCAGAAAAAACGAAGAAATATTATTCAAGGTACGTTACTATTTTACTCATCTTGTACATTTTTCACATTTCTGTTTCTGATTTTGAAATCGAAGAACTAGGTTTTACTGTTCTTCCATGTTCTTCTAGGTTTTACTGATCTTCTTGTTCTAAATCTCATATCACTGTTTTTACTGTTCTTCTTATTCTAGGTTTTACTCTTCTTGTAAGTTCCTCTAGGTTTTATTGTTCTTCAAAGTGGTTCTAGGTTTTACTGTTCTTCTTGTTCTAGTTCTTCTCGTAACTGATTTTTCGCTGTATATTGCTTAATTTGTTGGGTGTATATGGAGTAATTTGTATGGGTGTATATGGTTGATTGTTGGGTGTATATGGCGTAATTTGTTGGGTGTATATTCCTGAACCCATATCATGTAATATAATCAACTGTTGCAACTGTCCTAATATTGCTTGTCCTTGGGTGTATATTGCTTGACATTGTAATATTGCTTGAGCTTGTATATTTATCCATGTTTCAGTGAATTGAACATAATTTTGAACTGATTTAATTAAATACTTATGAAATTGGTTTGGGTGTATGTGCCTGATCTAAGTTTTTATCGTTCATCTTGTTCTAGCTTTTACAGTTTTTCTTGTTCTAGTTCTTCTCCTAACTGATTTTTGTGTGTATATTGCGTAATTTGTTGGGTGTATATGGCGTAATGTGTTGGGTGTATATGGTTGATTGTTGGGTCTATATTTCTGAACTCATATAATTTTATATAGTCAACTGTTGCAAATGTTCTAATACTGCTTGTCCTTGGTTGTATATTGCTTGACATTGTAATATTGCTTGAGCTTGTATATTTATCGATGTTTGATTCAATTGAACATCATTTTGAACTGATCTCATCAAATACTTATGAAATCGGTTTGTGTGTATCTGGTTGATCTATGAGTGTATCTGACTGATATTCATGGGTGTATTTTTCATTGCAGTAAAATGGAAGGCAAAAAACAAGCTGAAAAAAATGTAAGAACAAATATATGTCTTCTATTTCATGAAATGAATCAAGACAAAGCTGAAGCCATTAGCGGAAGTCATGCAATAAGACTGTCCAGACCATCCTCATTGTTATTGAGTCCATTTAATCAGATAGATTCTAATGATATTGACACTGATTAATGTAACTGTTATATACTCTTGTAAGAAATTGAACACATGCTGTAAATATATTTGATCCAATTATAAGTAAATTTTTTTTTCATAATTAAACTCTCTCTGGTGTATTGAAAATATCTGATTTACAGGTAGTATAATATGAAGGAAAACATCAAACCAAATATACACTCATAACCTGACATTTTACACCCAAAGAATGTTGATTATACACCCAAACATCTATTCCCCCTGATGATTTATCCCTAAAAATCCTAAACCATAAACCCTAAACACTAAACCTAAAACCTAAACTCTAAACCCTAAACCCTAAACACTAAACCCTAAACCCTAAAAACCTAAACCCTAAACCATATACCCTAAACCCTAAACATTGAACCCTAAACACTAAATCCTAAACCCTAAAACCCTAAACTCTAAACCATAAACCCTAAACACTAAACATTAAAAACCTAAAACCTAAACCCTAAACCCTAAATCCTAAACCCTAAACCCTAAAAACCTAAATCCTAAATACTAAACCCTAAACACTAAACCCTAAACCCTAAATCACCCAACCTATTATACACCCAAATCATTGATTTTTACACTAATAAAATCTCATTTTACACCCAAGGAAAGTTAAATATACACCAGACTCTATCACCTGATGCTTTATCCCTAAACCCTAAGCCCCTAAACCCTTAAACCCTAAACCCTATACCAAAATAAAAAAAAACAAACAATAATTTATAACATAAACAGCAGATTCTGAAAAAAAATATATATATATATATATATATATATATATATATATATATATATATATATATATGTAAAATGTCAAACACAAGAAAATTCAGAAATACACTCAAGAAAATTATGGTTTACACCTATATTCTGTAACTATACACCCAAAAAACTATCCACTGCTGCTGGTTCCCTGAACTGATAATTCATAACACGTCCTTGATATTGGCTGGAATTTGGACGCACCACTGATACAGCATGAAAGAGGTTTAACTGGATATAATAAACCTGCAGCCTTGGCATAGTCCTTATAAAATTTTGCAGCATCTTCAAGGTTTTTAAAAGTCATTCCTACCTTGGGAACAAGTTGCTCATCAACAACAGAGAGAGACTGCAAAATACAACATGTTAAAAATAAGAAAATACTATAGAATTTCTGCACCTCATAAAAAAAATAACAATCAAAGTAACATACACCCAAGGGCTCCTGATATACACCCGAACGACAACAAGTCAATTAAAAATAACAAGAAAAACCATAAACTGTAAATACACCCAAACCTCCATAAAAATACACCCAAAAAGTTCTGATCTACACCCGAGCGTCTGCTATAAATTACAGATAATTAATCAAAACTAATACATTAGATTCAATCTACAGATTATGTTCACGCATTAATTTCACAGTCTAGCTTCACGAATTATTCAGCTAGACAATCAAAATTAACTGAAACTAAATCAAACCTCAGGAACTTCGTTCGATTCAAATTCAAAATCCACTTCGCTGTGATTGAGCTGACAATCTGAGATTGAATCCACTTCGCCGTGATTGCGCTAACAATCTGAGGTTGAATCATCCATTATCTTCAAAAGGACTTCAAAATTTGATTTCAGAAACCAAAAAATCAAAATAAAACGAAGCTAGCGTTACAGTTCGCAAAACTCAAGCGAATGAACCAAAGAAGTGATAAACGCAGAAGAAAGAAGGATCCAAAAGATCAGGGGAAAACACGAGAAAGAGAACAAAGAAACTTGACAAGAGATTCGAAGAAAGTAAGGAAATCTTTTGAAGATTGGAAGAGAGATATTCGCGCGTTAATTAATTTTGATTGAAACTAAAATCTGTTATATAACGCGTGACTTGTACGTATGAATTGGAGTGCGTTTAGGATTTTAGTAAGTTCCGCACTTGTAAGACTTGTAAATGCTAATAGCTTGTATGCTAAGATTAATTCTAAAATAATATTTTTCTGTTAAAAAAATATATTTTCTATGAACTTAAAAGTTAAAATACATAAACAGGCACTTAATGACATATGTTTTCTATTTTTTTTATTTTTTAGTTCCCGAGGTTTGTTTTTTTCAAGAACGCTTACCAAACAATGGCAACTAAGGTGTGGATGCCACTCTGCAAGCAGCATCCCCACAATCCTCCTCTCTCTCTCTCTTTCATTTTAAGCCCTTTTCAACATATGACCATGGCCAGCAGCAACACCCAAGATGGGCACCTCGACGCCATTTTCAATCAGAAACGCGCGCTTCGAACTCAGGTCCGAAAGACCCTCAAGGCCATCCATCCCTCTCATAGATCTCAACAAGGTACCTTTTTGTTTTTCAACCTTCTCATGTCATTCATAATGGAGCAGACACATAGTAACTTTTCACGATTCTTCATTTATTCTCATACCTACAAAGCATAAGTCTATTTGATTTTAATAAGCAACTTCAAGTTCTAAGATAAAAGGTTTGTAAGCTTAGGAGTTTATAATAATGCTTTTGGGTTATTTTTCAGACGATGCTATTCAAAATATAATCTCGGAATCCCCCTGGTTCAAATCTAGTCTCAGATTATGCGCATACATAAGCTGCAGTGCTTTACGGGAGGTCGATACATCCAAACTTTTGTCGCAAATTTTGCAAGACCCAGTCAGTGGTACTCTCATTACTTATCTTAAAATTATGGATTTTCAGAATATTTTTAAAGATATCAACTATAACTTAGGAAAGGAAAAAATCCGGTGCAAGCCGGTACTCGTGAGGATGGGGACGGGAAGAAGTCTCTATGAATAAATAGGGACGGTGGTTGGGGAGCTAGTTACGCTTATATATGTAAATTGTTTGGAAATGAAATTAGTAATACTAATAATGTTTAAGCATGTGGGTTTTCAGAAGAGTATCTAACTAGGAGGGTGGCGGATCAGGTGAAAGATAACCCGGTAGCTAGGGTAGAGCCCAAGAAAACTTTGAAAGAAATTATCAATGACAGGATGCAATAGCATGCATCTCAACACCACTTGGTGAGATACGGTTCTAATGTTGTTTAAGCATGTGGACGTTGCATACATTTATTTTGGGTTCGATTTGCTAACTTTGGACATTGGGCATGTTTATAAAAGAATATCATATTGTTATGGTGTCATATGATTTATTTAGCCAGCACTATCTTGTGGTATAGGACTTTGTTGATTTATTATTGTTGTTTACATGTATTCTGGTATTCTTCAAGTTTCTTAAAGAACTTTTTGTCGTTATTTTTCCTCAAACTGCTGCATCTTATTAAGATCGTTTGACTGTACTACTCTAGTGAAGGGTCTATAGTCAATACATTTTCATGCTCAATACAATATGACTATGTGCAGGTGGGAAAAAACTATATGTGCCGTGGGTGGAGGATAAGAATAGCCACATGCGTATGCTCAGGATTTCACGTATCGATGATCTTATTGCAAATTCAATGGATATCTTAGAACCAGCTCCGATTGATGCTTACGGAAATGCACGTGAAGATGGTAGTTATTTATACTTATTTTTTCTTTATTCAGAAAACATGAATCTTTGGTTGGTGACTCCGTTGCTTTTTGTCTTAAAAATTATTTGAAATATCTTTTTTCGTACTGCTCGAATATTGTAGTTTTCATAGTTATAGCTTACTTGAAAAGTATTTGCTTTGTTATTAAATTAACTTTGGCAGATTGGCAAAATACCACAATTATTAGGCCATAACTAACAAAAATAAAGGTGGAGAACTTCGAGGTAAAAGTTGTAAAATTGTATTTCACATTCTTTGCTGTATGAATACCTAAGATATATATACATGCTAACCTGTACTATAATATACATAGCTCATCAAATCTTAACAAATCTTAAACAATGATTTCAATACTAACAGAATGATGACTCACTAAACTAACAAATTCTAGAGGTAAAAGAAGAAAATAGCAAGACGACAAAAAAGAGGGATAAAAGAAACATCATTTTATTTGCTGTGCTTTGTCGATAGTGGGCTGATTGGTGACAGTTTTGTTTCCTTCTTAGGTTGATTGTTGCTTGTATTCTGATAGTAACCTGTAACATCATTTGAAGCTACCATTTGGAAATTGCTTATCTTTGTGATGTAAAATTTTGACAAGTTTTTTCCAAAATATGATTGTGTTGCCTAATTCCTGAATATTCCAGATTTATAGATATCTTGCATATTCTAACCTGGTTTTCTTGAGCTAAAATCTGTGAATTCTTGTTTGAAAGAGAAAAAGAAAAAGTAAAGCCTCTTGATGACATAAGTTTTAAAAAGCAGCTTCTGCCAGATACAACTTTTGCGTATGCTTCTCCTTATCTTAGCTACTCTTGTGCATTTAATTTTTTTCACTGATTCTGGTAGACTTGACTTCCGTTGAATGTATTTTCTATTTATCCTGATTGGCCAATATCGACCTCTGTTTTGAAGGATTTCTTTGCTGCAGTTATGCAGGCAAATGAACCTGTTGATTTGTTTCTTCTACCTGGTAAATTTCTCATTTCTTATTCATATGTTTACAAATATATCTAGCTAATAGTTTCTGTTATGTCACTTTGCAGGATTGGCATTTGACAAATCTGGAAGACGTTTAGGCCGTGGTGGAGGGTAAGTTTTTTTATATTTTTTCTTCTGTCTAAATTAAATAATGTAGATCTGTTTCTATGTCGTATGAAGTCTTTGTTGTAAAGAAATACCTAATCTAAGTAGAATTAATTATTCTGGTCTGCTTTATGTTACCAACCATTCCCAAGCCCAAAACCATGATTTTGTGAGCCAAATTGTAACAAAGTCTTAATCATCGAGTTTTGACTTTTCACTTCTTATATTCTGAATTTTTAGTTACAGATGTTACTTTTACAAAATCATAGTCGTGAACCTTAGCTAACGGTTATCTTCCTTCCTTGCACAGTTACTATGATACATTTTTGAAGAATTACAAAGACCTTGCAAATACACGGAATTGGATTCAACCATTACTTGGTAAGCATTTATTCCTCCTAAGATGACATATTTTTCTTTGAACCAAATCAAGTCTGCATTAATATCTTTCTTTACCAAACAATTTGGATTTTGGATCTGCAGTTGCTCTGTCATATTCGGAACAAATACTAGATGAAGGAGTAATACCGATGACTTCATCCGATGTTCCAATTGACGCTCTTGTTTCGCCGGCTGGTGTGATTCCAATCACTACGGCAGCCATCAACAGGTATCCATCAACCAACCACACTTTCATTTTTGTTATTTGTTAACAACTGCAGTCAGGATAATAGTTAAATTGTCTTCGGAACTGTAACATCTATTTCATTTTTTCCTCTTCAATTAATTAGGAGAGTTTATTTATTAAACAATATTGTCCAATGCCTTCTTCAACAATGTAGCACCGGTTAACAGCATCCTTAATCATTTTCTATGTTGAGAATTCAGTCCATTTTTGTGATTGTAATGAAATGAACATTTTCAGAATGGGTCCTTGATACTGGACTGAATCCGAACCTTTCAATATTGTATCTTCAATAGAAGCATGGTTCCTTTGGAGGTGGCGCTAAAGGGGACTTGGATTCGGGGTTTTTCTGCAACAACAGTTAACTTTCCATCAAGTGATACAGGAATGCTCTGAATGATTGCATCAATCTTGACTGAGTTGGGGTATCGATACGATGATAACAATTTGTCATTCATCTGAATTCCGTGTGTTTTATGCAGTGTTTGAACTGTTTGGTGTCATGTACTTAACTGTTTTGAGAAAGCTCACCATACATATAGTAATGACTATGTCAACTTTTTGTACCGAGATCTTGAGTAATTTTACTCTCGACATTAATGTGCTTTTCTGTTTGATTTTATCCTTACAACTACCATAACTAACTCATCTTTCCATAAATAGATCTCCAACATACTTCAAAAGATTTTCACTTAGAACTACAAGCGTGTAAAACGACCTGTGATCATTTTTTCATGCAGAAACAACTAAAATAGACAGTTTCAATCTTCACCATGGTTGGAGAGGCACAAAGGAATGTGCTTCACCAATAAATTCAGCAGCAAAAAGGGCAACAAAAGAGGAGTAAAGATCATGCATATGGCTTGGAGAAAATGAATATTGATGAAATAACTCAATTTCATTTTTTTTAAATTTTGTTATTGATACATGCCTCAACAAATATCCTTGCACTTTTCCTAAAAAACATAACCTGACAAACAAAAAAGAAGGAATTTACATAGACATGTTACATGGGTTCTTAGTGCACTCGAAGAGATTGCCGGTGAGATGGCAGTGGAGATGCAGCAGGAGTCAGATGTAAAGGGGACCGATTTCGTGCCGGAGACCTCCTCACGGGAGTGTGGACTCTCAGATGTTCCGAGTGGGAGTGGCGGCCTGCAGTTTTGGGGGAGTCTATCTGTTCAAGGGTTGCTAAAACCTCTGTCATGGCAGGCCTTGCCTTGGCTTCACTGTTAAGGCACTGAAGGGCAAGCGTAGCAGCCATGAAGGCTGCCTTCTGCGGGTATTGTCCCTCCAATTTGGTATCCATAATCCGAAACAACCTTCTTTTATCGCCCAAATATGGTTTTGCCCAGTCTACCAGATTCTGCTCCATACCAGATATTGTTTTATCAACAGCGCGTCTCCCGGACAAGAGTTCCAACATCACAACCCCAAAGCTATATACATCACTTTTCGCCGTTAGCCGACCTGTCAATCAAAAAATTTTTGGATTACATAAAAATGATTGACAGTTTTGGTACATTCAAAAATTGGTGATTCCCATATTCAATGGAGGGAGTATTTGATAACAAGGCCAAAGTAAAACAGGAGTAATGACTTGACTGAAGCAAAAGCATACCAGTTGCTACATATTCAGGTGCCGCGTATCCTTGAGTTCCCATGACTTGTGTAGATACATGAGTTCTATCACCGGTTGGACCTGCCTTGGCCAGGCCGAAATCAGAAAGTTTAGCATTGAACTCCTGGAATCGTGATGCATCATGAGTAAGTGATTGATGCAAATATTAACTAAATTCAACAAATTATGATATCATCTATATTCCCACTGATCCTACCGCATCCAGCAGGATGTTAGAAGCTTTAAAATCACGGTATATGACTTGTGATTTGGCGTTGTGAAGAAAAGTGAGTCCTCTGGCAGCACCAATGGCCACCTTCATCCTCACTGCCCAAGACAGTGGTTGTGGTCCTCCTGTCAAATGTAGCGAAGCTGTTAGTTGGAAACTGCTGAGATCTTTTGGACATCGACAAACTCAAACCAGAATTTTAGATGCTCAAAATTGTAACTTTTTCAGTTCTAAAACAAAAAACACCCTTAGTTCATAACAATAGAGATCACTCTCTTACTTCTAAATAGATGATTCTCTAAGCTCCCTTTCGGCATAAACTCATAGACCAATAGCCGGTTCTCTCCTTCCAAGCAGTACCCAATCAATTTAACAAGATTAGGATGGTGCAGTTGTCCAAGGTAGTTAACCTCAGTCTGGAAATCATTTTGAAGCTTTAGTACCATGGATGTCATTAAAAACGACGGAGCGAAGTACCAAGATTACCCAGAAAACATTATGTCGCTGGCTTAGTATACCCAACAATAGGCGAATTTGCCAGCGGCATAATTTTTCCTGAGTAATTTTCATACTTGGGTCTTTTTTTTGGGACAAACAAATACATACCAGCCACTCCCTATGACCCTGAAAACTTTCAGGCTTAAGCTTCTTTACAGCAACAACCATTCCTGATCCGGGTTTGGAAGCCACGAATGTGTGTTGGTCGATCCATCCTTTGTAAACATAGCCGAATCCACCTTCCCCGAGAAGGCTGTCCGGACGAAAATTTCGGGTGGCATTCTTGAGATCATTGAATGTGAAGGCCTTAAGATTTGGCGAAGACAAGATTTCACCCTCGGACCTTGGCGTGGGAAGAGTTGAAGCATTGCTTTTTTCGCTGTGTGATGGAATTGATAAGGTAGAGGGTGGAGTTTTTGAGATTGCTGAAACTAAAGAAGAGCAAGTAGTTTTAGTTAGTTCAAGTTAGGAAAACAAGAACTTTGTAAGTCAAACTATGTGAATAACAGAGATAATAAAAGATGATATTTTAAATCAACCTGTTAATTAATTTCACAAAATATATTAAAACAATTCCAAGTCTAAATCACCAGGAACAGCTTATTGAAGTATCGAAGAAAATTTTATTAGCACCCGCAGAAGCAAAGAAATTGAAGAATCAAAGGAGAAAACTCTAGAGAAATAAAAAATCACTGAACTAGAAGAAGCATGATGTTTATTGAAGCATATGAAACATTTAATTATATTCAATTTGCAATTGACAAAAACTAAGCATAAAAAAACAACCAACTTTTCTTTTCAATCCCAGCAACCGAAAAACAAAAATACAGGATGATAATAATAATCTATATCTATATAAGAAGATAGATAGAAAGATAATAAATAAGAAAGAAACTACATACCAGAATTGCCTCTAGAACTCTGAGCTGCATCAACTTTTGCAGAAGAATCTAAACAGTTACCCATTAGAACCCCTCCAAAATATTAACCAACTAAAGCCAACTCACTGGACTAATCAACTTGGTTCTGCAAGTGGCACAGAGAAACGCAAGCTAATATAAAAAAAGAGAAAGGAATTATGGGTAAAAGTTGCAATTTCCGAGTTAGTGAGGTGGTAGAAAAGAAGGAACTTTTGCGTTTGAGAAAAGGCAGAGGAATTGTGGGTCAGAAAACTGGGAAAGATCAGTTCCTTTTGTTCTGTTAATCTCTCTGTTTTTCGTCTCTCTTCTCTTCTGTTTACCGAGACCAATAATATATTTTCTATCAAATCATCTTTCTAAAAATATGACCATTTTTTTCTTCAACTTTATAAGTACTGTATAGCTTTTTCCTCGCTCGCGACTAAATATTTTATTCGGAGATTTTATTATAATGTGAGACCCATCTCATATTTGATTATATTGTACTCGCGCAATAATAATAAAAATGATGTTTCTACATATTAATGGTTGGATAAAGTAAAGGGGCCTGCTACACATACAAGTAAAAAGGCCGTACAAGTTTTACAAGTTATCAGCCCAAACTTCATTAACACGCGCATTAACTCATTTTGAATGGAGCGTAACTACACGCGCCCCACTCAAACGGTTTCTCTTCGTCTTCTTCTTCTTCTTCTTCTTCTTCTTCTCTTCTTCTTCTTCGTCTTCTTCTTCTTCCTCTTCCTCTTCCTCTTCCTCTTCCTCTTCCTCTTCTTCTTCTTCTTCGTTTTTTTTCCTATTTTCATGGTTTCTGAAATTCTTCTTATTCTTCTTGCTGCACGTTCTTCTTCCTCTTACTCTTCTTCTTCTCCTTTTCTTTCGTTTCTGCACGTTCTTCTTCCTCGTTTTCCTCTTCTTCTTCTTCATTTACGTCTTTTCTCTCTGTTTTCTCATTTTTTTTTTTCGATTTTTCATGGTAAAATCGTTTTTGAAGAAGAAGAAGCAGCATAAGATGAGGAGGAGAAAGAGAAAGAGTTCTGAATTATGCATAAGATGTACTTCAACGAATTTTGGGTGTATTTTCTTAAATTCTTTGGGTGTATTTTCAGTAACCCTTTGGGTGTATTTGAGTGATATCTGACTGATATCTATGGGTGTATCTGACTCATATCTATGGGTGTATCTTACTGATATCTATGGGTGTATTTTTCATTTCAGAAAAAATGGCAAGCATTACAGAAATACACCCAAACGATTACATAAAATACACCCAAGAGATTACAGAAATACACCCAAACGATTACATAAAATACACCCAAGAGATTACAGAAATACACCCAAACGGTTATAGGAATTCACCCAAACGATTATAGAAATACACCCAAAAGATTACAGAAAATACACCCAAAGGATTTAAAGAAATACACCCAAAATCATGCATAATTCAGAACTCTTTCTCTTTCTCATCCTCATCTTCTGCTACTTCTTCTTCTTCAAAAACAATTTCAAAGCTTGATGTCAAAAAATAATAGAAATCGAGAATAACGAAGAAAGAAAACAGAGAGAAAAGCACGTAAATGAAGAAGGAGAAAGAGAAGGCAAGAAACAAAAGAAAAGAAGAAGAAGAAGAGGAAGAGGAAGAAGAACGTGCAGCAAGAAGAAGAAGAAGGTGTAATGAAAACGTGCCGTAACAGTATGTGGAGGAACTAACGTCAACGACGAAGAACAAACCATTGAGAAAGGAGGAGAAAAGAACGATCGAAAAAGAAGGAGAAGAAGAAGGGATGTAGCGCGTCGTACGTGGAGCAGCGCGTAATTTGATTTTATTGTTTAATGAACTTGTAAAGCATACAAGCCCTAATGACTTGTATGCAGAGCTTTTCCCTAAAGTAAAATCATTATGCAACATTTTCTTATCAAGTGTATTAATTTTCTTTGGAAATGAACATTTTATATAGAATTGAAGAAGAATATTTTTCTTTTATGAACGTTTTTACACGGCATTGAGAAAAGAATAATAATAGATAAGTTACAGCTGAATTTAAAATTAATTTTTATTATCTAAGAATTACGTGCCAAAATAATTAGATATATTTTATTAACTAACTAATAAGAGAATAAAAAGAATTAACTAATATTAATTGAAAGAAAAATAATAAAGAGTCAATTTTTCAACTCTTTTTTAAATAAAATAAAAATGAGTTCATCTGATGATTAGATTCGCCAGAGAGAAACGAGCTGAATGAAAAGAAGACACAACAACACGGACACTTGAAGCGCGTGTGTTGCGTCCAAGACACGTGGGAATTTACTTTGCGTTCGCGTTCGTCAACTTTATTTAGTTAATGACTTGATGCATAATAATTTAAGAGGTCTAACATGAATTTACTCTATTACCCTTACGTTTTGTTGTCTCCAAATTTATGTCGCCATTACCCAATGTTTCTTGTGGTAGTGATACTATAATTAATTTTCTTGCCAGACGATAATGCTTCAATCAATTCCGAAAAGTAAAGGCTTTTAATATGTATACCTGAAATACTTAATGCCTTTTAATGAGTGAAGCAGTGAGTACTGAGTAGCAGCAGTACAATGGATTGAGGGAATATGCTCCATATCCATGGCTATATCACTTAAAAGCTTTCATCAACCTCTGCACTTTTTTCCCATTTTTTCCCGTTAATTATGCATTTCTAACATTTTACAAAAAAAAAAAAAAAAAAAATTAATTAATATGTGTCTTAGTTACTATTTGGAGAAATTTTTTATTTTTTCATTTAATAAATATATTAAAATTTTTAATTTTTTATATTTTCAAAAAAAAAAAAATCAATTGATACCTTAAACATATGTTCTTAGTTAAATCCTAAGAAAAGGTCTTGTTAAAAAGTTCTGATACCTTTTAAGAATATTATAATTAAAACATTTAAAAATATATATATCAAATATAATTTTTTTAAGGTTTTTAAGTATTAATTATATTGAAAAATTAAAAATTTTCACTTTTATCTTCTTAATTAATATACTTAACGTGTTTTTTCACTAAATTCATTAAAAAATATATGGTGTTTTATCTTCTAAAAATTTTACGCAATAAAATCTAAGTAGCCAGATATTATTTCTAACTATTTAGTATAAAAATAAGAATCCAACACGGACACAATGTAAAACAATATTTCCCTTGTAAAGTTTACTTTTGTATCTTTCTCATATTGAGTTTCTTTCGACATTCTTTGAATCAATGCGAGATTTATGATTGGGCATTGGGTTGTTTGAAATTATTTTTCACCACCAATCCTTTAATGTTAAATCTTCAATGTCATATGCAGCTAAAAGACTAAAAGAAAGATCAATTCAATTTTCCCTTTTATTAAATTTTTTTACTTTAAATCCTTCCATTATTGAACTTCATTTGGCTGAAACTTTCTAGAAGCCTGCCAAAATTAAGTAATTTTATTTTTTTGTGCTCAAGACGTATTTATTTATAATTATGGGTAATGCTAGATAGATAAAAAAAAAAGCCAGAATTTGTCTTATTTAGCATTAATTAATTATCGCAACAATTAATTAATGCTAAATAAGGTTAGTTATGGCTGTTTTTGGCTGATTTTCTTTGGTTACCAAACATTTTCGTATAATTATAGGTAGGCGTATGAATGAAAACATTATTAACAATATTTTAATTTAGATCAATTAAATTAATTTTATAAAATTACTCTTATTAATTATTTATATATATATATATATATATATATATATATATATATATTTTAGTCCCTCTTTTCATTATATTTCTCCAGTCTTTCGTTTAATAAAGTTATAAATCTTCTAAATAAAAGAAGTTACAGAGTGAAAAAAAAGTTAAAATTGTTTAATTTTTTTATGAATATTTATTTAAAATCAAATAAAATTTTAAATAAGATAATATTATAAAATTAGTACAATTTATTATTTATTATTAGTAATTTATTAATAATATTTAAAAATATTAACTAAAATTACAATATTAAATTAAATATATTAAATAATTAGTTAAAAATACTGACTAATATAAATTAAAGTGGTTAACTCTTTTCTCTTTTAACTAAAAATGAACCTTATTTAAGCCGGTTAACGTTTTGAAGGGAAAATAAGTTGAGAAAGAAAAGTTGAAAGTAAGTAGGAAATACTTTATAGTCTTATATTCAAACTTTATTTCTTTCAGGTAAATAATAATAATAAAATTGGAAAGTTGAAGGGCGAAAATGGAAAGACAGAGGAGGTTGTTGGACGTCATGCTTAGCTAAGCAAGGGCGTCAACCCTGACCGCTGGAAACAAATAATGAAGCGATGAGAATGAGATGAGATGAGACCACAAATAAAATAGGAGTCAAAAGAGAAGGCATCAGCTTCATTCCATCTTCTGTTAAATAATTGATTTAATCATGTTCCGTAGTAAACCAACCTCTTTTCTGATAACTTACTATGATGTCGCGACATTAATTAAAGCATTACATATCTAAAATTCAAAAAAAAAATAACGAGTATATACTCTAGAGACTGCCAAAATCTTTTTTCCCATTTTGCTGGTGAAGACTGCGAAAATGAACCACTACTTCTCTCTTATTTTTGTATCTTATGGTTATGAAAATAAATTTATTTTCGCTTTTTTTTCTGTGAAATTATGTTAAGGTACTCAAAATTTTTCATATTTTCACTTGTATTATCAGTAAAAATATATAGATTTAATTATTTTATTAATTTTTATAATTTCACCAAATTTTTAATTAAGTCTTTATATATATATTTTTTAATTAGACCCCTATACTATATCAAATTTTGTAAGTAAATCCCTACCGTAATAAAAACATTCAAATTAATAAAATATTCCGTTAAACTATTCAGTAAAGTGTTAGGTATATTCGATTTGTTTAACGGAATATTCTGTTAATTTTATCATTTTTATCATAGTAAATGTTAGAATATAATTAGGATGAATTAGTATTATTTAGTATATTTGAATATTTATTATAGGAGATTACGTTTTTATTATTACGATTTTCTTAGTACCTATAAATACCCTTTTATATTGTATCATTACACACAACTTGAATAGACAACTTGAACACACTGAATAATACACAAAAACACTTTCTTCAGCTTGGTCTCTTGTTTCTAACATGATATCTCAGAGCCATGATATCCTTCTTGAAGAGGATATGTTGTTTTCTTTGTGGTGAAATCACCGTAGTTTTTGCATTTTTTTTCTATGCCATTCTTCTTTCCTTTTTGTCACTCATTTGACACTTTTTCACCTCACCGACTAGTATATTTTCTCTGTCTTGTGTTTTTTCGAGTCGAATGATCAAACACCATTGTCATCCCGCTACTTACTTATTCTCATGAAGAAATCTAGTTTCGTCTGCGTTCTCTCGTGGCAGTTCTGCCTGCGTTCTCTCGTGGCAGTTCCATCTGCGTTTTCTCGTGGCAGTTCTATCTGCATTTTGTCTATGTTTCCTTGTGGCAGTTCCATCTGCGTTTCTTTCTGGCAGTTCCGTCTGCACTTCCTTCAGATAGCGGCAGTTCCGTCTGCGCTTCCTTCAGACAAGCGACAGTTCTATCTGCGCTTTCTTCCGGCAGTTTCGTCTGCACCCGTTTTATCAGTTTATGCAGTTTTTTTCTCTTTATTTCGTTGTTTTAAATAACTTTCAAACTCAATTTGTCACTTGAGTTTGAGAGAGGATGTTAGAATATAATTAGGATGAATTAGTATTATTTAGTATATCTGAATATTTATTATAGGAGATTACGTCTTTATTATTACAATTCTCTTAGTACCTATAAATATCCTTTTATATTATATCATTACACACAACTTGAATAGACAACTTGAATACACTCAATAATACACAAATTCTTTTTTCAGTTTAGTCTCTTATTTCTAACAGTAAAAACTTAATTACAAAATTTGATATAGTATAAAAATTCAATAAAAAAAAATAAAGACCTAATCAAAAATTTAATAAAACTATAGGACAGAATAATTAAACCAAATATATATTGAAATTTTTTTACATTCTTGAGTACAGTCACCAAAAACATTATAGATTTTGTTTTTTCAATTCATAATTACGAAATTACAATTAAATACACACATTAATAAATTTTTATATCATGATTTATATTGATAAATAAATTTTTTATTTAGAAAAAGGGCTGCATGTTCATGATCAAAAGAAAAAGTTCCTAGCATTGCAACATCCATTCTAGCAATTTTAACTATGTAAATTCTAATATAATTATATTACGATAGTTATAGTGACTATATAAATAATATTTTAAAATTAAATTTTTTTTTTATATTTTAATAATATTTTTTAAAATATTATAATCACAATAATCATTATAATATAATCATATTAAAATAACTCTTAATTATACTGAAATAACAAAGAGAAGAAGCTAAAGAGTTGATTTTAATTTTTATTAATTAGAGGAATTAGCTACCACATATACTTAAATACATATTTATTAATGAAAATGTTTAGGAGGTTATTATTTTTATTAAAATTTGATTAACATTTAATCAATAAAAAAATAAATAATTTTATACTATTAGATAAAATTTTATATAAATAATAATTAATTAATGACTATAAATCACAAAACTTATTAATTCTCTAATACTTAATTAAGGATACTTCTTACAAATACTAAAGAATAATTTTTATATCTTTAATACATTAGTTATTAAAAATGATTTAAATATACGAAAAGCGTAATCTTTCTAATGAAAGAAATTTCCCTTCCTTAACAAATCAAACACTTAACTAAAATATCCAAAAGCTAACGAAGAACGTGGATGCCTTCAAGCTTCCTTGACTATCTTTTTCAATACATATCGTTTGTTCACACTACCTCTTATTGGCCCACCATTTTCAATGGATCGGAGTAACTCTGAGCTGGATTGTAGTCTTATTAGTTTGATAGTGACTAAAATATCAAAACCGGTTATAATAAAAGGTACAAATGCGTACAAAATTGATTCATAAAAATTTTAAAAGTGAGATGTAATTATAAAATTGCTTCCATGTGATAACTCCAATCAATCGTAAATGGAGTTATGACGTTGTTAGTAAATTATTTTATGTATAAGGTTAGTGTCTAGATTGGCTAAAAGTCTATAATGATGTGAAAATTTTCATTTTATATAATTAAAAAATAATTATTCTAAAATTAAAAGATAATCCCAAAATACTAATTGAGTAGAGAACTGCTATTAGGTGAGGCAAAGTATGCCACAAAATTTCCACTCCTACCTTCTGGTTAATTAATTATTACATATATACAACATAGAAGCAACAAAGTCAGAGTATATCAAATAATAGATAGAAATTAATCCTAACATAATCAACTTAATAAGTTAAACAAAAAAATAGCTAACAATATAAATATATAAAAGTAATTGAAAAATACTTAATTAATTATAAACTAACAAACTTAATTTTAGAGACCTTAACTTGGTCAGCCATGCTTGCAAAAAAAATTGTCGATCTTTTGCTATGATGGTGTTGGTCATGGATGAGAAAAAATATGACGAAGAGGGTTTAGAGATAGAGAGAGTGCGAAAATGAGAGGGAGAGTGAGAAATAGTAGTGTGTATGTGAGAAGTACAACTAGAGTTAAGAGATATTTGAGATTAGAGTCTTTCGAGATTTTTTATTCAAATCCTAATGTGCAAATAATAAACATTATAAGAAAATGTTAGACGTCGTCGAATTTATTGACGAATTTATCAAAAAAAATCTGACGATATAAATTTCGGTAATAATTATTTATTGACAGATTTAGTTATGGATATAAATTTTTATTTGGCAAAATTCTTGAATTTATTATTGTCGAATTAATTCTCCAATAAATTTAATGGTAAACTTAAATTTTAATTTTTTTTTAAATTTTAAATGGTAACATTTTTTTAGATTGTAACATTTCTTTTACAATCTTAACACGAACAACAGTACTAAATCACACTTGTATTCTAATATAAAAAAAAAATTTTTATTTTATTTTTCTCTAACTAAACAAAATTTCATTTCTCTCATTAGCTCACTCTCTATTCAGTAATAGTATAAATTATATGCATGAGGGTTAAAATAAGGTATTTATTTAATTTTTTGTCCTATATCTAATTTACTAATCAAGTAGTGTTTCAAGATCCAATAGTAACTTATAAATGTGGAATAAATTGATGCTCAACGTTAATCACTATAGCAACAGTAACTTACTAATTTATGTCATTTAAAAAAAAGAGAGAGAAAAGAAAGCAATAAACTTATATTTGTCAACTCATTCAATTTATTTTTTTGAATTAGGTGAATTTTTATTTCTTGAATTCCAAACTAAAGTAACGTGAACCTTTCCTGAAATAATATGAATAAAAATAAATTATCAACAATTTATTTAACTACATCAGCAAAATAATATAAATTCAATTTTTTCACATAAATAACATAATTCAATAGCAACAAAGAATTATTCATATATCTTTCTATATCTAAAATTTTAATGGTCAATTGAACTAAAAGAAACTAACATATTCAATATTATTACATACCATTTACTTGAACATATTACAACTCCTCAATACCCTCATCTTCAACATATGGTTCAATATTCAATTCAACAATATCTAGACTACAATTAAAAACAAACTACAAGAACTTAACAAAAAACTAAATTAAAATAATCTAATAAACAAATAGTTAACAAAAATGAAAAAAAATTATCCTATCTAAGCAACTCAACAACAACATTAATATTAGGATGATGAGTTGGTCAAAAAATCACAACACACAAACAGCTTAAAATAATTTCATGTCAATAAATAAAAACACTAAAATAAAATTTATTATGATAATAATAAAGAAAAAAACATAAACATATATTAATAAAACAGAGCCAACTAAAGAAACTAAAGACGGGTTAGAGTTAGGGTTCAAAAAAGGGTTAGTTTTTTTTTTTTTTATTTAAAATGAAGTAAAAACGAGGATGGAATAGGAAGAAAGATGAGGGAAGAGAGACGCAGCTCTAGTGACAGAAGGTGCAGCAGCGGTAACGGCACCAACGGCGGCGGAGACAGAGGGAGAAGCTCCGTTTCAGGCAACAAAACAGGATCAAGGCGAGTCTACGAAGGCTTTGGAGAAAAATGCAGGTGGTCGGCGCTGGCAGAGGGTGGTCAGAGGGGCTGCCGGAGGTAGAGAAAAAGAGAAAGAGAGAGGAGAAGGTTAGAGAGTGTGTGTGTGTTTCGAAAATGAGGGGAGAAGGTTTGCGTTTTGAATTTAGGACAAGTTTATCGTCGGATTTACTGGTGGATAAATCTGATGGTAACACATTACGGGTCACCAAAACGCAACATTCTACTAATTGAATTTACAGGCAAAAATCCCACGCTAAATTTTTGTGCCTATTTTTCCGTTTCTCCTCCAATTATTACTGGTAAATTTACCATCAAAAACAAAAATATATCGGTAATAATTTGACTTAACAAATTTGACACCTAAATTGCCGGTAAATCCTTCGATAAAGCCGATGCTAATGGGCAACGCTAAATTTAAAGGTATTCAGCATTTTTCTTATATTGAATGTCTCCACCTTAATGAGAGATAAAGAATCTAAGTTTTCCATAACAAAAGAGATGAACATAGCATAATCTTATTTGAGGCCATTGGTTATGGCAGTGATATGATCATCTAAAGATAGAGTATGCCCAACTGAAGCAAGAGAATAAAAAATACTTCTACTTTTGTTCAAATATTTAGTTGCAGTAATACCACCTGTTCATTGGTGCACGAAATTGTGATCACACTTTTCATAACTCCGCACAACTAACCAGCAAGTGCACTGGGTCGTCCAAGTAATACCTTACATGAGTAAGGGTCAATCCCATGGAGATTGTCGGCTTGAAGCAAGCTATGGTCATCTTGTAAATCTTAGTCAGGCGGATTCAAATAGTTATGAGGTTTTGATAATTAAAAGATAAATAAAACATAAAATAAAATAAAGATACTTATGTAATTCATTGGTGGGGATTTCAGATAAGCGTTCGGAGATACTTTGTTGCTTCTGAACCTCTGCTTTTCTATTGTCTTCTTCTAATCATGTGTGCTTCCTTCCATGGCAAGCTGTATGATCCTCTAGGATGAAAAATACCAGGTATGGCCTCTGCACGGCTAATTAACTGTCGGATTTCTCGTCTCGGATGAAAAATATCAGGTACAGCTACCGTACGGCTAATCATCTGTCTGTTCTCACTAGCGTCGGAATAGGATCTCTCTATCCATTTGCACACTGTCACTACACCCAACATTCGCAAGTTTGAAGCTCGTCACAGTCATCCCTTCCCAGATCCTACTCGGAATACCACAGACAAGGTTTAGACTTTTCGGATCTCAGGAATGCTGCCAATGGTTCTAGCCTATACCACGAAGGTTCTAATCTCAGATTCAGATTCTCTGTTGTCAGGAGAGACGATGCGAATCGCGGATTAGAGACCCAAGAGAATATACTCCGGCTGTCGTCCAATGACTACGTTGAACATCATGTAGACCGCTTGTGGTTGTCAAGCACGCGGATCTTGGCTAAGCGAGTAACGAAGATAGTGGGTGATTGTCACGGGTCACCCCTTCATTCTGACTCAACTGAATTAAGTACAAGAGTATATCTTGGAGAAGAAGTAAGCGTGAATTGAAAGAGAAACAATAGTACTTGCATTAATTCATGAAGAACAGCAGAGCTCCACACCTTAATCTATGAGGTGTAGAAACTCCACCGTAGAAAATACATAAGTGAAAAGAGGTCTAGGCATGGCCGAATGGCCAGCCTCTCAAAGAGGTTCCAAGTGTCCAAAGTCTTAGGGTTGACAAAGGATATGAATACAATAGTAAAAAGTGCTATTTATACTAAACTAGTTACTAGGATTACAGAAAATAAGTAACTAAGTACAGATAGTGCAGAAATCTATTTTCGGGGCCCACTTGGTGTGTGCTTGGGCTGAACATTGAAGCTTTCACGTGCATAGGTCATTCTTGGAGTTAAACGCCAGCTTGGGTGCCAGTTTGGGCGTTTAACTCCAGTTTTGGTGCTAGTTCTGGCGTTTTACGCCAGAAAGTTTTTGGCTGGCTTTTAGTGCCAGTTTGGGCCATCAAATCTCGGGCAAAGTATGAACTATTATATATTGATGGAAAGCTCAAGATGTCTACTTTCCAAAGAAATTAAGAGCGCACCAATTGGGCTTTTGTAGCTCCAGAAAATCCACTTTGAGTGCAGGAGGGTCAGAATCCAACAGCATCTGCAGTCCTTTCTCAGCCTCTGAATCAGATTTTTGCTCAGGTCCCTCAATTTCAGCCAGAAAATACATGAAATTATAGAAAAACACACAAACTTATAGTAAAGTCCAGAAATGTAATTTTTGCATAAAAACTAATAAAAATATAAAAAAAAGTAACTAAAATATACTAAAAACTATATAAAAACAATGCCAAAAAGGGTATAAATTATCCACTCATCACAACACCAAACTTAAATTGTTGCTTGTCCTCAAGCAACCAAAAACAAAGTAGGATAAAAAGAAGATAATATACAATAAGTTTCAAAAATATCAATGAAGATTAGTTTCAATTAGATGAGCGGGACTAGTAGCTTTTTGCTTCTGAACAGTTTTGGCATCTCACTTTATCCTTTGAAGTTCAGAATGATTGGCATCCATAGGAACTTAGAATTCGGATAGTGTTATTGATTCTCCTAGTTTAGTATGTTGATTCTTGAACACAACTACTTTATGAGTCTTGGCCGTGACCCTAAGCATTTTGTTTTCCAGTATTACCACCGGATACATAAATGCCACAGACACATAACTGGGTGAACCTTTTCAGATTGTGACTCAGCTTTGCTAGAGTCCCCAGTTAGAGGTGCCCAGAGTTCTTAAGCACACTCTTTTTGCTTTGGACCACGACTTTAACTGCTCAGTCTCAAGCTTTTCATTTGACACCTTCACGCCACAAGCACATGGTTAGGGACAACTTGATTTAGCCGCTTAGGTTAGGATTTTATTCCTTTGGGCCCTCCTATCCATTAAAGCTCAAAGCTTTGGATCCTTTTTACCCTTGCCTTTTGGTTTAAAGGGTTATTGGCTTTTTCTGCTTGCTTTTTCTTTTTCTTTCTTTTTCTTTTATTTTTCGCCCTTTTTTTTCACAAGATTCTGCTTTTCACTGCTTTTTCTTGCTTCAAGAATCAATTTTATGATTTTTCAGATTATCAATAACATTTTTCTTTTTTTCATTATTCTTTCAAGAGCCAAAAATTGTAACATTCATAAACTTCACTATAAAAAATATTCACTGTTCAAGCATTCATTCAGAAAACAAAAAGTATTGCCACCACATCAAAATAATTAAGCTAACTTCAAGATGATTTTCGAAATTATGCACTTCTTGTTCTTTTGCAAATAAAAACATTTTTCATTTAAAAAAGGTGAAGGATTCATGGAATCATTCATAGCTTTAAGACATAGACACTAAACACTAATGATCATGTAATGAAGACACAAAACATAGTCAAAACATAAAGCATAGAAACGAAAAACAGAAAAATAAGAACAAGGAAATTAAAGAACGGGTCCACCTTAGTGACGTCGGCTAGTTCTTCTTCTTGAAGATCCTATGGAGTGCTTGAGCTCCTCTATGTCTTTTTCTTGTTCCTGCTCATATGAAAAAGAAGAGAACAGAAAAAAAAGAGGAATCCTCTATGTCACAGTATAGAGATTCCTTTATGTGAGTAGAAGAATAGAAGAATTGAAGAATGAGGTGAGTAATTTGACCAGAGAGAAGAGAGAGGGGTTCAAATTATGAGTAGAAGAGAAGTGTTAGTAATTAAATAAAATAAATAGAAAGAGAAGAGGGAGAGAGAATTCGAATATTAATTAAAAGAAAAGAAAAAAATTTTTGTTTTTATTTTAATTATAAGTTAGAATTCGAAATTTAAGAAATGAAATAAAAGCAAATTGAAAACTAAATAAATTAATTAATTAAAAATATTTTTTTAAAAAAAAATGTTAGTTAGTTTTCAAAATTAATGAGAGAGAGAAGTAGTTAGGTGGTTTTGAAAAAGATAAGAAATAATAAACTTTTTAAAATCAAATTAAAAGTCAAGTAGTTAATTGAAAAAGATTTAAAAATAAATTTTGAAAAGATAAGAAGTTAGAAAAAGATTTTGAAATTAAATTTTGAAAAAGATATGATTGAAATTTATTTTGAAAAAGATTTGAAAGAGAAATTAAAAAGATTTGAGAAATAGTAAGTTTTTAAAATTAAAACAAACAAATCAAACAAGTAATTAGTTGAAAAAGATTTGAAAATCAATTTGAGAAGATAAGAAGTTAGAAGAAGATTTTGAAATTAGAATTTTGAAAAAGATATGATTTGAAATTTATTTTGAAAAAGATTGAAAAGGAAATTAAAAAGATTTGATTTTTAAAATTAAAGTTGATGACTTGACTAACAAGTAGAAACTAAAAGATATGATTCTAGAATTTAAAGGTTGAACCTTTCTTAACAGGAAAGTAACAAACCTGAAATTTTTGAATCAAAACATTAAATGTTAGCAATAATTTCGAAAATTATGAAGTAAAAATAAGAAAAATATTTTGAAAAATTTTAAGAAAGAATTCAAAAATATTAAAAGAAAAATGAAAAAGATTTGGAAAGATAGAATTTTTAAATTGAAATTTTGACTTGACTAATAAGAAACAACTAAATTTTAAAAATTTTTGACTAAGTCAACCCAAAATTTTGAAATTTATAAGTAAAATAAGGGAAAGATATTATTTTGATTTTTTGAATTTAATGAGGAAAGAGAAAAACAACAAAATGACTCAAGACATAAAAATTTAAGATCAAAACAAATAATGCATGCAAGAACACTTTGAATGTCAAGATGAACACCAAGAACACTTTGAAGATCATGATGAACATCAAGAACATATTTTTGAAAATTTTTAAGAAAAGAAAGACATGCAAGACACCAAACTTAAAAATTTTTAATGTTTAGACACTATGAATTCGAAAATGCATATGAAAAATAACAAAAAACACAAAATAGGAAAATAACAAGATTAAACAAAGAAAATCATCAAGAACAACTTGAAGATCATGAAGAACATAATGCATGAATTTTCAAAAATTTCAAGAAAATTAAAAACATGCAATTGACACCAAACTTAAAATTTGACACAAGACTCAAACAAGAAACACAATTTTTTTGGTTTTTATGATTTTATTAAATTTTTTTGTATTTTTTTCGAAAATAAAAATAAAAAGCTTAAACATGAAATAAAATTACCCAATCTAAGCAACAAGATGAACTGTCAGTTGTCCAAACTCGAACAATCCCTGGCAACGGCGCCAAAAACTTGGTGCACGAAATTGTGATCACACTTTTCACAACTCCGCACAACTAACCAGCAAGTGCACTGGGTCGTCCAAGTAATACCTTACATGAGTAAGGGTCGATCCCACAGAGATTGTCGGCTTGAAGCAAGCTATGGTCATCTTGTAAATCTTAGTCAGGCGGATTCAAATGGTTATGAGGTTTTGATAATTAAAAGATAAATAAAACATAAAATAAAATAAAGATACTTATGTAATTCATTGGTGGGGATTTCAGATAAGTGTTCGGAGATGCTTTGTTACTTCTAAACCTCTGCTTTCTTATTGTCTTCTTCCAATCATGCGTGCTTCCTTCCATGGCAAGCTATATGATCCTCTCGATGAAAAATACCAGGTACGGCCTCTGCACGGCTAATTAACTGTCAGATTTCTCGTCTCGGATGAAAAATACCAGGTACAGCTACCGCACGGCTAATCATATGTCAGTTCTCACTAGCGTCGGAATAGGATCTGTCTATCCTTTTGCACACTGTCACTGCACCCAACATTCGCAAGTTTGAAGCTTGTCACAGTCATCCCTTCCCAGATCCTACTCGGAATACCACAGACAAGGTTTAGACTTTTCGGATCTCAGGAATGCTGCCAATGGTTCTAGCCTATACCACGAAGGTTCTAATCTCAAATTCGGATGCTCTGTTGTCAGGAAAGATGATGCGAATCGCGGATTAGAGACCCAAAAGAATATACTTCGGCTGTCGTCCAATGACTACGTTGAACATCATGTAGACCGCTTGTGGTTGTCAGGCACGCGGATCTTGGCTAAGCGAGTAACGAAGATAGTGGGTGATTGTCATGGGTCACCCCTTCATTCTGACTCAACTGAATTAAGTACAAGAGTATATCTTGGAGAAGAAGTAAGCGTGAATTGAAAGAGAAACAATAGTACTTGCATTAATTCATGAAGAACAGCAGAGTTCCACACCTTAATCTATGGGGTGTAGAAACTCCACCATAGAAAATACATAAGTGAAAAGAGGTCTAGGCATGGCCGAATGGCCAGCCTCTCAAAGAGGTTCCAAATGTCCAAAGTCTTAGGGTTGACAAAGGATATGAATACAGTAGTAAAAAGTGCTATTTATACTAAACTAGTTACTAAGGATTATAAAAAATAAGTAACTAAGTACAGATAGTGCAGAAATCCACTTTCGGGGCCCACTTGGTGTGTGCTTGGGCTGAGCATTGAAGCTTTCACGTGCATAGGCCATTCTTGGAGTTAAACGCCAGCTTGGGTGCTAGTTTGGGCTTTTAACTCCAAGGAGACCCAAAACAAAGAACCACCGCCTATTAGGACGCAGTTGACAAAATGTACGATCTCACCCACAAAAAGATAAGATAAGATAACAAACTTATCTTAATGGAAGATCGTCACACACCTCTATAAATATGCTGGAGCATCCAGGTATAACTCATACTCCAATTCGACACAAAAAACCTGCCTAAAGCCCGTACTGACTTAAGCATTGGAGTCTCTTGCAGGTACCACCACCCCTCGGTGATCCAAGACCAGCAGCACCTCAAGCTCCTACAAGTCAGACGCGACAAGCTTAACCAGATCGGAAGATCTCGTCCGGGATCGACCTCGATGTTTCAGGTAACCCTCGGAATACCACCCATTTGACAATTTTGAGATGACTTTTTAATTGTTCTAGTTTGATCATCGAAACTTTGATACAATAATCCTAAATTATAGACCAAACTGATGAGCAAATTCACAATGCAACATCCAGTTCTTGAAGTTAAAGTCTATGGAGCTTAATACTTAATAGCCAAGTCACCAGTGGATGATCCTTTCATACCCATTCTTTATATATTCATAACTCTGTGCCTTGAACTCTTATTGCACCGAATTTGAATCATTCTGGAATTTTACTTGGAAGAAGGTGGTTTCCTAAGTCATTTTACATAGCAAGTTGTTGTGATGTGTGAAAAGAGTTTTCATGGAGTTTGTTAGTGCATATTTTAGAATGTCCACAAATGAATCGGCAAGTGCATCGGGTCATCCAAGTAATACCTCAGGTGAGTGAGGATCGATCCCACGAGGATTGATGGACTAAAAAACAATGGTCAAATGATTGGCTTAGTCAGGCAGGCAGAAAGTGGTTGTTTTGGGGTTCAAAAGTAATAAACAGAATTTCAAGGAGTAAAGAAAGCAATTAAGAGAATTGGTGAGAAATCAATAAGAGAAACAGTTAAGGTATCGGAGATGTTTACTTTTCCGGATTAAGTTTTCTTACCAACTATTTTAATCATGTAAGATTCATTTCATGGCAAACTGTAATTGACTAAACCCTAATGTCTTAGTGATTTAGTCTCCTCTAACCTTCATCAACCACCAATGTCTTGGTCACTTGATTCTGATTAGAGGCTTAAGTTCAATTCTAGCTTATGGCCACAAAAACCTAATTACCCAAAGCTAAGAGGATTATATGTCACGTATCCCAATTAGTTCAAGTAATTAGCAATTTAGGAGGAATTTACTTTCAAACAGTTATTCAGGTGAGAGACCTCTTCCAAGGATCATAAGAATGCATATAGAATAAGGGTTATACTTTTGTTCCATCCAGATTCATAAAATGAAGAACGAAAGTAATCCTTGAAACTGAATCAATATATTAATTAAAATAGAAAAGCCAGAAACTCGAAGCTGATCTCAAAGCCAGGACTACTCGATCCAATCATGAAGATAGTCCCCACAGAGAACAAGACCCCTTCACGAAAGAAATCATGAAAGTTAAAGTCCCAAAAGACTTTAAATCCCCTGACATGACCCCGTACGACGGAACATCCGATCCAAGCCATCATGTCAGCAACTTTAGGAATCGGATGTATCTCACGGATGCATCGGATGTAACTCGTTGCAAGGCCTTCCCGACTACTCTCACCAAAACGGCTATAAAGTGGTTCGACGGCCTACCCCCAAGGTCAATCACAAGCTTTGATGACCTCGCTAAAAAGTTCCTAGCCAGGTTCTCCATTCAAAAAGACAAAACCACACACGCACCAAGTCTATCAGGAATCAAGCAAGGAGATCATGAAAGTCTCCGAAACTACATGGAAAGATTCAATAAGGCGTGCCTCGACATACAGAACCTCCCCACAGAAGCGGCTATCATGGGACTTATCAACGGCCTACAAGAAGGGCCCTTCAGCCATTCCATATCTAAAAAACACCCCACATCCTTGAACAAAGTGCAAGAACGAACGGAAAAATACATCAACATGGAGGAAAACTCCTAACTAGGGGAAACCTCAAAAACTGGGATCTCCTACCCTTTCCTGGATAAAGACAAAGAGCCGAGAAAGAAGGAGGACCAACCCGAGAGAAGCCCAGGAAATATCATAACTATATCCCTCTTCATGTATTTTTGGTGGATGTCTACAAGGAAATATACAACCTGGAAAAGATCCCACCACCTCGCCCAATTAAGCACAAAAGGGGAGGAAGTCGGACCGAGTACTGTGAATACCACAAAATCTACGGACACCCCATGAACAAATGCTACGACTTGAAGAACGTCATAGAAAAATTGGCTCGAGAAGGAAGACTAGTTCGATTCCTAGCCAACAGAACGGACGAGCCAAAAAAGAGGAGGAGGGACGAAGAGGGAGGAGGAGCTGAACACCCCCCTCATACCCCGGAAAGGCACGTTCATATGATCAACGGAGGATTCGTAGGAGGGGGATCTCAAAATCATCCCACAAAAGACACCTTAAAGAGATATACCACGTCGGAGAAGGGAGCAGGTCGCCCGACCTCCCCACCATTTCTTTCTCCAAGGAAGACGCCGCCGGCATTATTCCTGGGCATGACGATCCTGTGGTCATTACCATCATACTGGCCAATACCAACCTCCATCGAACATTGGTTGACCAGGGGAGCTCGGCAGATATCCTATTCAAATCTGCCTTCGACAAGCTCGGACTGCAAGAAAAGGAGTTAAAAGCATACCCCAACAGCTTATTCGGGTTAGAGGATGCCCTGATCCAGCCCCTCGGGTACATCCCACTACACACCACCTTCGGAAAAGGAGCCCGATCTAGGACGCTAAGCATAGACTACATCGTAGTCGATGTGAACTCCGCATACAACACCCTTATAGGTCGGACAACCTTAAACCAGCTCACCGCAGTAGTTTCCACTCCACACTTATGCATGAAGTTCCCGACTCCAGAAGGAATAGCCACCGTTAAAGGAGACCAAAAGCTCGTGCGACGCTGCTACAATGAAAGCCTGAACCTTAAGGGAGACCTCGGGGGAAAAGAGGCCAACGCTATTGAGCTCGGAGGAGCCCGGGTTCGCGACGAACTCCGTCCTCAGCCAGAAGGCGAAACTGAAGAAGTACAAGTTCGAGACACTCCAGACAAAACAACAAGTATAGGAGCGAACCTGAGAGGAAACCTGAAGGAGCAGTTAGTGAAGCTCTTAAAGGAGAACTCCGACTTCTTCGCCTGGAAAGCCGCTGATATGCCGGTGTTCCAAGGGTTACTTGAAACTGAAGGTCGATCTCGGATGAGATCTGTTGTGGTGGCCAGAGCAGTTGCGTCTGACTTGTTGATCCTGGTGGAGCTGCTGATCCTTGATCACCAGAGGGTGGTGGTACCTGCAAGAGACTCCGATGCTTAAGTTAGCACGGGCTTTAAGCAGGGTTTTGTGTAGAATCAGAGTATGAGTCATACCTGGGTGCTCCAGTGTATTTGTAGTAGTGTTGAGTGACCTTCCTTTGAGATAAGTTAGTTATCTTATCTTATCTTTTAGGGGTACCACCTTATCTTTCTAGGTTTTGCCACCTTTAGAATGGGCTGCGTTCCTTCATTTGGGCCTGCTTGGGCCTCCATGACGATTTGGCCGAGCTCTTTGTGAAGAGGTCGGTAATGGACCAACCTTTCAAGAGGTCGGTAATGGAGCATCCTTTCAAGAGGTCGGTCGTTCTGATCTTCGTCCAACCCGGATTGCATAGCTTGATCCGGAGTATGAACAGTGCCCCTGCTTGGGCTCGATCTTACCCTTAAGGTCGTGTCTTTAGACTTCGACCCTTTGAGGAAGTCGAGCTCGAGCACTTTGCCTTGAATCGGTCTTCCGTATAACTCCTGCTAGGACTCCTTGAATGTGGAGCATTTTTCTTCCTTTTCCTTTTTAATTGCAGTGCGCGTTGCGCTTTTCTTGGGAATGTGCGAGGGTTTTAAAGGCTCATTAATTCCCTTTGCCTTTTCCTTCGTTTCCCTCTTTGCATTTCATTTTGAATTTGAAAGCATCATTGTTCCATTTCTTCTTTCTTCTCTTTTCACTCTTCATTTGTTACTTGCTGAGGTGCTTCGTTTGTCTGCTTGCTTTCACGTCTCTAAGCCCTTTACTTTTCTTTGTCTCAAAGCGACTGTTTGGCGTGGACTTCATCGTTCTCTTGACCTGAGCTGTTATCGTCTTCTCTTCTGCAGGTTTGTTCTTTCTCTTTTCTTTTGATAACCGTCATTTCTTGCATGCTTTCATTTGTAAATTTTTGATTTTTCTGAAAAAGGTTGCATCTTTGCGTTTGATTGTTTGGTTGTGACTTTTTCTCTTGCAACTCCTGTTTGAGGAAAATGTGTTCTTTTCTGGTAATCTTGCTTTTTTTGTAGGGTTTTGCCTTTTGCCGCTGTTCCTGCCTCTCTTCATACAGAGCTTTTGTTTGAATTGTTTGGTAGAGAAAGGTTGTAGTTTTGATGATGAATTATTGGTAGAAAAGAAAGGTTTGTAGCTTCTTGGATTTTTGCGTGGTCTGTTTGATGATGATGGCTTTTTGCTTGTTTATTGCCTCCAAAGGGTGCCCCTAGACTTTGGCGTGAGCTCTGGGGTTTTCCTTTTACTGCCGTATTTGACACTTGCTGTTTACTTTTATTTTCCGAGTTGTTTCCTTTTTTTCCCGAGTTATTTGGTAGTAATCCAATTTTTCTTTTTTCTTACTGTAGGAATTGTTGGCCTATGTCTTCCCGCAAAAATATTGTCGAGATGTCTTCGAAAGTTCCTGCTGGTATGGCCAATTGGCTGGATTCGATAGTTCTTATGTGTGTGACTGTAGCTGACCCCGAGTATTGTGTACGACTTAGGAGATTTCATAGGATTTGTAGTAATAGGGATGATGAGAAGAACTATGAACTGGTGTCGCTTGACCCTGAGGAGAGGGTTAATTTTCCTTCTTTAACTCAGGGAGAACGTCCCTTTTTCTATGCGTATGACTACTTTTTTAGTCAGTTGGGTATCACCATCCCTTTTTCCGCTTTTGAGACCGACCTGTTGTGGTCATGTAATGTGGCCCCTTCTCAACTCCATCCGAACTCATGGGGTTTCATAAAGATTTTTCAACTGTTGTGTCAAGAATTGGATGTCTGACCTACCCAAACTCTCTTTCTACACCTTTTCGTGTTGACCAAGCCTAGGGTAGCTAAGAAGAAAGCCTCTTGGATTTCTTTCCGAACTACTCAAGGAAAGAAAGTATTTTTGATGTATGACGAGTCATTTCGCGACTTCAAGAATTATTACTTCAAGGTCTGAGGTGTTGAGGAAGCTCGGCCCTTCTTTTTAGATAAAAATAATGAACCCACCTTTCCTTTATTGTGGCAAGAGAATGTAGTAGTAGTCAAGTATCCCTGGGAGAGTCTGAGTGAAGTAGAACAAGCCTTTGTGGGTGTGTTAGAGGAGAACTGGGGGGAGCCCCCTCACCTGGATACAAAGAGGTTTCTGGGAGATCCTTCCCTTCTCCGAGCTGAACTGGGTAGTGTCTGATGGGTGAAAATCAGATTTTCACACAAAACTCACCGGCAAGTGTACCGGGTCTCATCAAGTAGTAAAACTCACTTAGAGTGAGGTCGATCCCATAGGGATTGATGGATCAAGCAACTTTAGTGAGTGATTAGTTTAGTTAAGCTAACATTGGTGAATTGAATGAAACGTAGCCAACAGAAGGGAATTTGACTGAAAATTGTAAATGGCAGAATGTAAATTTGGACAGAAGCTTAAATTGACTGAATCTTAAAGAGCAAGAAAGGTAAATTGCATGAAATGTAAAGGGGGCTGGGTGCTGAAAAGTAAAGAAAGCAGTAAAGTAAGCAATTGAAGAGATCTTGAGAATAAGTGATTGGAAATTTAAATTGCAGGAAGAGTGAATTCAGATCACAGCAAGAATTGTAAAATGCAGAACAATTGCAGAAGATGTAAATTTACAGGAAATGTAAATCAAGATCACAGCAAGCTCAAATGTAAATTGCAGAGTGTAAATATGTAGTAGAGTAAATCAAGCTCAAGGAAAACGAAAATGTGAAAATGAAGAAGAACATAATTGCAGGAAATGAAATTACATAAAGCTGAATTGATTTTTGAAATGTAACAGTGCAGAAAAATTAAAAGTGTTTCAAAGAGGACTTTCTATTCTACCCTACTCCTAATGCTCTCTAGCAGAGCCAGCCTTCCTAATGAAATGAAATAGATGCCTTTTTATAGGCTTTACAAAAATGAAAATAAAATTCAAGTTACAAATTAAATAAAATTCCTAATCTAACTGATCCTTGTGCCTTTGAGTGATGATAATGGGCTTTGCTTGCTTTAGATTTGAAGAAAAGTGGATCCGGATGGCTTGGTTCAAGTGGCATGGGTCAGGGTTGCTTAGTTCAAGTGAGCCAGGGTGTGTTGGAACCTTCCAGGGGAGCGCTCCATTTGGTATAGTGAGTGTTACCTTTGACTTGCTTGGTTGTGTGCCTTGGTTGCAATTGGTCCTCGCCCATAGCGTTCACTAAGTGAGCGTTCCGCTCACTCTTTGAGTGCTACACTTTATTGCTTCCCTGGGCCAACTTTGAACCCAGCTATCCTTGGCCAAGAGAGCACGAAAAAGTTGAGGAAAGGGAGCGCTACGCTTGAGTTTTTGAGCGCCCCTTCCTTGGCTTGATGTGCCCATCCTTGCTTGGTTGATTGAGGCACAAAAAAGTGGGCAATATTGAGTGTAGCGCTCACTCTTTAGAACGCTACTCCTGGCCTTTGCTTGGTGCCCCTTCTTCGAACCTTGTTGCTGGCCTTTGCTCCCTTGGTTGAGTGTTTTCTTGGGCCTTAAAGATGCCTATCACTCGTACTTTAATTTCATGCCAAATATATCGTTAGAAACTTCTAAATGTCAGCTTTCCAATACAACTGGAATTGCATCAATTGGACATCTGTAGCTCAAGTTATGGCCCTTTGAAGGAGACATGGTCATACTGTTACAAGGCTTAAAGAAAAGCCCGAAAAAGTGAATAAACTTCAACGTAGCGCTCTCTTTAATGAGCGCTAGCCCTTGTTCATGGGTTCCATTGGCTTTATTATTCAAATGTTTCATGCATGCCTTTGTTGGTTTTATTAATTAATGCCAATGCATTACGTTAAAGCAATTTGCTTTAATAATGTACTCCATGCATTCTTCCATTGGATTTAATTAATAATGCATTCATTTCATTCATTTAATTCATTCTAATCAAATGCATGCATGCATGATATTTCATGATAATAAGGCCAAGGCTTCATGGTCATGGGCCACGCTTTTAAAAGCGTGGCCTAAGGTTCCAAAGCCTGCTCAAACTTCAAAGCGTGTCCAAAATTTCTCTTTTCTTCTTTTTAGCTTATTTTGTGTTTTTTTTTGCTTCTTTTTCTTCTTATTTCCTACAAAGTTTATAAAATTAAAATATCAAAGAAATATACCATTAATATTTCCAGATGGATAGGATAGGGTATTCGTACATCGGAAAAAATTTAAAATATGTAAATTTATCCTCGAAAAAGGAAAAAATGGAATGAATTGATTGCAAATTATTAAAAGATTTTATGATTTCCGCCTCCTCTAAAGAAGAACTTAATTGTCGGGAAAATGGAATTTCCATGACAATGGCAAAACCCTCTGATATTATTTGAGAATACAAATTCTTGTTAGACCCCAAAATTGATTTTTACTTGAATCGTTATAAAAAAGAATCAAATGATTCTGTTGATATATTCGAGTAATTAATCATTTTACAATTAGTAAGCTAGATTTCTTATCATAATCCACATTTTTCGACAAAATATATCGATTTCTATTAATATTAAAATCATGACCAGAGGCGAGTCCATAAATATACTCCCGAAAAATAAGTGGGTATAGGAAGTTCTGTTGACGAGATCTATCTAGTTCTAATTCTAAATATCTTTGATATTCTTTCATTTTTAAAATTCAATTTTGTCAAAGGGATCAAAGATTTATTGGATTGGAAATCCAATACATAGTGCGATACAGTCAAAACGGGGTATTTATAGATATTCGAATTAAAACAAATTCTGAATAGATACCAAAAAATGATCAACGGATTCTCTCCACTTGCTTTTTCCACCTAATTGTTCTAGGATAACAAGCTAGTTAGAAATCCTTTATTTTATCAGCCTAATCACTCTTTTGATTTTGGAAAAAAGAATATCTTTATCAATATACTCTTTCTTCTACACATTGATCGCTATTTAAGCACAAAAGAATGTAATATTTAAGCACTAATAATCAATTTCTTGTATGAAAAAGAATAGAAAAACATGACATGATGACATGTCATCAGTGGCCGACTTCTTTTTAGCTTTTCTTTTCTTTGTTTGTTTGCCTGATTTATCCCTTTCTTACTTGGTTTTGCTGGCTTCTTTTTCAGAAATGGTGAAGTCTTCGGATTCTATGAAGGCCTTCCGTAGGACAAAGAAGGCAACAGCTGTAGAGAAATCCGTCTGCAAAAACTCCTGCTGATGGGTCTTCCCAACTGCCTCCAAGGAAGCCGACCTCGGGTGCTTCTGGGCCGAGGAAGGTCATTCCGATCCCTTAGGTCCGGATGGTTCCTTCTGACCTAGTTCAACAGACTTCCGGTGCTACCTCTTCTCCTACTGCTGGTCCTCCTCCGAAAAAGCAAAAGACTATTGGTCCTTATAACTTGGATGCCCAGGATTTTGATGCCGTGGGGTTTGTTGATGAACAGATTGCTCCTTATGGCCAACTTTTAATGGATGACGTGTCCATCCTTCGTCACTTGGATTTCATCACCAGCAATAGTGTTCAGATGGCCCATATGGGTGTAGCTTTATTTCGTACGGTCCAGGATTCTCCGGTCCATGCGACTAAAGCCTTTATGATGGATGCCAAGTCTGAATTCAATAGAATCAAGGGTTTGAAGGATGAGCTTGATGCCAAGGTAATTAAGCTAGAGTTGGAGCTGGAGAAGGAAAATTCCCGAGCTACCAGGGCTGAGGCAGCTGCAAATTTGGCTGAGGAAACGGCGAAAAAACACAAGGAGAGCTACACCCGCACATATGGCAAGCTGCTGGAGATCAGGGAAAGGCTTCAGTTTGCCCATGCTGATTATGCCGAGCTTCAGGGTCACTTAGTGGGCAGTGTGACAGATGCTTATGAGAACTTGAAGGCCCAAGTCTGGGTTCTTGCCTCTGAACTCGACCTGACTCTCTTTAGTCTAGATAATGTAGTGGAGGATGGCAAGATTGTACCTGCCCCGGACGATGAAGATGAAGGTCCTCCCCCTGCGTCGCCGGCCAAAGCTACTGCCGCCTCGACTTCTTCAACTTTTTCTGCTGAGGTCGACCATCCCGAGTCTGATCCTGATGTTTGAATTCTGAACCGAGAGGATAGGACTATGGATGCAATCCATTTGAAGACCATTCCTCCTCCTTCAGCCCAGGATGCTGCTACCGGGGAGACTTTGAACCCCTTATGATCTCTGTGTATTTGTATAGTCCGGCTTGTGGACTTTTTGAACTTTATTTTTTTTGTAACTTTTTATATGGTTGACTCTCTTGACATTTAGTTGCTTCTATGCAATTTTATTTTGGAAAAACAAAATACTTTTAAACTCTAAGGCTGCCCCTTAGGTGGCCTTTTGAGTCTTTAATATTTTATTTTGATGGATATATTTTTCTGATTCGTCAATCGTACCTTTGCAACCTTTGCGGATCTCTAGAGAGAGTTGGTACCTTCCTGTCCGACCTCTTTTGGATCATCTCTCATTTTGAGTTTTTGTTAACCCTTTGATTTTGGTGAAGTTATCCTTGCGGCTTGGTGTTAGTAGCTTGTTCGATAACTTTCTAGTGTTCTTTGCATAGAAACTTTTTAGTTTCGAACGACCTTTTGCAGCTTTGTTTTGAGAATGTGCTTTATTTAAGCGGAGTTGCATCCCTTTTTAGCTAAGCACCTTTCTGAGCCTTAGGTTGTTCTTGGTCTTTTCCTTTCTTTGAGGTCGTTCTTGGGCTTTTTTGATTGCACGACCTCTTTGTCTGAGCTTTTTAGTCATATTCCAACAACTTTTTAGGTAGTATTTCAAGGGGAACCTTTTCTTTATAGTTTAGTTGGACGACTTTTTAGCCCTTCCTTTGGTTTTGTGCGTTTGCTTTTTAAGTAGTGTCTTTTTTCAAGACTTCGTACCTTTTAGCAAAGCATTCCTGGCCTTTCTTTGGCCTTTGCGAAATGTCTTCGTCCCTTTTTAGTGATCCTCTCAATGGTCCGACTTCTCTGTCGGGCCTTCTTAAGTTATTTTTAGTAATCCATTTTTAGTTAGACCTCGTCAGGTCGCTTTTTATGGTTTACTTTTTATAACTTCTTGCATTAACTTGCTTTTACCGCTTTCACCTTGCCAACCTCTTCGTAATCGGACGATGAATTTTCACCTTGCCGACCTCTTCGTAATCGGACGATGAATTTTCACCTTTCTGACCTCTTCGTAATCAGATGATAAATTTTCACCATGCTGACCTCTTCGTAATCGGACGATGAATTTTCACCTTGCCGACCTTTTCGTAATCAGACGATGAATTTTTGCGTTTTATGAGCTTAGATTAATGCGTCTTGGTAGGAAACCTTTTAGAGAATCTGAAAACTTTATTCAAATGATAATAAAAAATAGAAATATGAACAAGAGTGTATACATATGAGTGCTTACCCTTCTAGATCTCGGCCTGGCGCCTTATTAAAAAACCTTTTCAGGAAAAAGAGTGCACCTTGACCTAGGATCTTTTATAGTTTTTTAACTATAGTACCTTCTTAGATTACAGGCGTGCCATGACCTGGGTAGCTCTCATCCCTCGAGGTCGGACACCTTGTAGTAACCTTTTCCCAGTACCTCTGTTACTTGGTATGGTCCTTTCTAATTAGCTGCTAGCTTCCTTTCTCCTGATCGACTTGCTCCGATATCATTTCGGATTAAAATAAGGTCATTGGTGGTGAAGCTTCACTGGACTACCTTCCGATTATATCTCAGAGCCATTCAATGCTTTAGGGCTTCCTCTTTAATCCGGACTCTTTCTCTGACTTCTAGAAGTAGGTCGAGCTCTTCCCTTTGAGCCAGGGAGTTGGTATCTTCATTATAGAGGATCATTTTAGAAGATCATTCTTTTATCTCTACAGAGATCATTGCCTCCATTCCGTAAGCAAGACGGAATGGTGATTCCCCAGTAGTTGAGTGTGGTGTTGTCCGATATGCCCATAGGACTTGTGGGGGCTCTTCAGCCCAAGCTCCTTTGGCATCCTGTAACCTCCGTTTTAACCCAGCCAGTATAACTTTGTTGGCGGCTTCTGCTTGTCCATTGGCTTGTGAGTGCTCTACAGAGGTGAACTGGTGCTTGATTTTTAGATCAGCTACCAGATTTCTAAAGACTGTGTCGGTGAATTGAGTACCATTATTTGTGGTGATGGAGCATGGGACCCCAAACCTTGTGATAATATTTTTGTATAGAAATTTCCGACTTCTTTGGGCTGTGGCATTAGTTAATGGCTCTGCTTCAATCCACTTTGTGAAGTAGTCTATACCTACAATGAGGAACTTGACTTGTCCGGACCCTTGTGGGAAGGGTCCAAGGAGGTCGAGCCCCCATTTTGCGGATGGCCAGGGTGAAGTAATGCAGATGAGCTCCTTGGGTGGAGTTATGTGAAAGTTGGCATGCTTCTGGCATGGTGGGCATGTCTTGGCAAACTTTTTTGCTTTTCTTTGCAAGGTCGGCCAGTAAAAGCCAGCTCGGAGTACCTTTTTGGCAAGGGCTCGTTCCCCAAGGTGATTGCCGCACATGCCACTGTGGACTTCTTCGAGAACTTCCTTTGTAGCGGAGGTTGGGACGCATTTTAGGAGAGGTGTAGAGATTCCTCTCTTATATAGGATGTCTTGTATTATGGTATAGTACTGAGCTTATCGTACTAGCCTTTTTGCCTCCTTTTTGTCTGCTGGGAGCATTTCTGACTTGAGGTAGTTGATTGTGGGAGTCATCCATCCTTGATCCTATCCTGATATGGTTAGGATCTTTTCTTCCTCCAAGGTTGATGGACTTTGAAGTGTTTCTTGGATGAGACTTCTATTGTTGCCCCCTGGTTTGGTGCTGGCTAGTTTTAAGAGTGCATCAGCTCGGGCATTCTGCTCTCGGGGTATGTGTCGGACCTCATATCCCTTGAATTGTCCAAGCTGTTCTTTAGTTTTGTCAAAGTACTTTTTCATAGTGGGATCCTTAGCTTGATAGCTCCCTTTTATTTGCGAAGTGACTATTTGGGAGTCACTAAAGATGGTCAGTCTTTGAGGTCCCACTTCCCTAGCTAGCCTCAAACCAGCCAGTAGTGCTTCATATTCAGCTTGATTATTTGAGGCAGGAAACTCAAATTTTAAGGAGAGCTCGTTTTGAGTTTCCTGATCGCTTTCTAGAATGACGCCTGCGCCACTCCCGGCTTTGTTTGAGGAGCTATCTACATAAAGGCTCCACTTTGTGGGGGTGCCCGGGGTGTCAGTATATTCTGCGATAAAGTCGGCCAGGTACTGGGATTTGATAGCTCTCCGAGCTTCATACTTGATATAGAATTCGGATAACTTAACAGCCCATTGTAGGATTCTTCCTGCTAAGTCCGTTTTCTGCAAGATCTCCTTTATGGGTTGGTTGGTCTGTACTCTGATGGTGTGATCTTGAAAGTATGGTCGGAGTCGTCGGGAAGTTAGTATGAGGGCATAGGCAAACTTTTCTATCTTTTGATAATTTAGTTCGGCCCCTTGTAGAGCCTTGCTGATGAAGTAGATGGGTTGTTGCCTACTTTCATCTTCTCTGACTAGTGCTGATGCTATTGCCTGACTTCCTACGGCAAGGTATAGTATGAGCTCTTCACCTTCCCGAGGCCGAGTAAGGACAGGTGGTTGCCCCAGAAATTTCTTGAAATCTTGGAAGGCTTGTTCGCATTCTGGGGTCCACTCGAACCACTTTCCCTTCCTTAATATTGCATAGAAGGGGAAAGATCTTAAGGCTGATCCAGCTAGGAACCTAGACAGAGCCGCTAGTCTTCCATTGAGCTGCTGGACCTCTCTTACACAGGTCGGACTTTTCATACGAAGTATGGCCTGACACTTATCTGGGTTTGCTTAGATTCCTCTTTGGGTGAGCATGAAGCCCAGAAATTTGCCAGCTTCTACCGCAAAAGTGCACTTTGTGGGGTTAAGTCGCATGCCATGTTTTCTTATGGTGTCGAACACTTTAGTGAGGTCAGGTAACAACGATTCCTCACTTTGTGTTTTTACCAGCATGTCGTCTACATAAACCTCCATTAGCTTTCCAATGTGATCGGCGAAGACTTTGTTCATCAGTCTTTGGTAGGTAGCCCCTGCGTTCTTATGTCCAAAGGACATAACTATATAGCAATAGTTTGATTTTGGGGTTAAGAATGACGTCTTCTCTTGGTGGGTTGATACATTGGGATCTAGTTGTATCCCGAGTAAGCGTCCATGAAGGAGAGGTATTGATAACTTGACGAAGCGTCGACTAGTGTGTCGATGTTCGGGAGTGGATAGGGATCTTTTGGGCAGGCTTTATTGAGGTCAGTGTAATCGGCGCACATCCGCCACTTCCCATTTGACTTTTTGACCAACACCACATTGGCTAGCCGTAGTGGGTATTTCACTTCCCTTATGAACACTGCTTCCAGCAAAGCCTGTACCTGCTCCTCCACAGCCTGCGACCTTTCTGGGCCGAGCTTCCTACGCTTTTGCTGTACTGGCCAAGACCCTGGGTATACGGCTAACTTGTGACACATTAGTCCGGGATCAATTCCTGGCATGTTAGTGGCCTTTCATGCGAAGAGGTCGGAATTATCTTGTCGGAGCTTTATTAGTAATTCCTTTAAGTCTTCTCTCAGATTTGCTCTTATGTTTGTTGTTTTGCTTGGATCGTCTCCAATTTGAACTTCTTGAGTCTCACCTTCTAGCTGGGGGCGGAGTTCTTCGCGAGCTTGGATTCCCCCGAGTTCTATAGTATTGGTTTCTTTTCCTCTGGGGTCTCGTTTGAGGTTTAGACTTTCGTTGTAACAATGTCGCGTGAGTTTTTGGTCTTCTTTTATGGTTGCGATCCCTTCCAGGGTGGGGAACTTCATGCATAGGTGTGGAGTGGAGACCACGGTGGCGAGCTGGTTTAATGTTGTCTGACCTATTAATGTGTTGTAGGCCGAGCTCACGTCGACTACAATATAGTCTATACTCAATGTCCTAGACCAAGTTTCTTTCCCAAAGGTTGTATGCAGGGAGATGTATCCTAGTGGTTGAATCGGGGTGTCTCCCCGTCCGAACAAGTTATTCGGGTACGCTCTGAGCTCTTTTTCTTGTAGGCCGAGCTTGTTAAAGGCAGATTTGAACAAGATGTCCGCGAAACTTCCCTGGTCGATTAGTGTTCTGTGGAGGTTGGCGTTGGCCAGTATTATGGTAATGACCATGGGGTCATCATGCCCTGGGATGATGCTCATGGCATCTTCTTGGGTGAAGGTGATATTGGGGAGGTCGACTGACCTGTCTCATCCTCCAACATGGTACACCTCTTTGAAGTGTCTCTTGCGTGACGACTTAGAGGTCCCACCTCCTGCGAATCCTCCATTGATCATGTGGACATGCCTTTTCGGGGTGCGATTGGGACGTTCATCTCGTCCGACATCTTCATCCATTCTTCTTTTTCTTGGCTCGTCTGTTTTATTAGCTAGAAACCAATCTATTAGTCTCCCTTCTCGCGCCAGTTTTTTAATGACGTTCTTTAGATCAAAGCAGTCGTTGGTGGAATGTCCATAGATTCGGTGATATTCGCAATACTCTGTCCGATTTCCTCATCCTCTTCTATGTTTAATCGTACGAGGGGGCGGGATCTTTTCAGTGTTGCATATCTCTCTGTATACATCCACAAGTGACACTCTGAGCGGAGTGTAGTTGTGGTACTTTCAAGGTTTCTCAGCAGGCCGATCCTCCTTTTTCCTAGATTCTTTATCCTTATCTCGAGGTGGGTAGGAGAATCCGGATTTTGAGGTTTCTCCCAATCGAGAATTTTTCTCCATATTGATATACTTTTCTGCCCGTTCTTGTATCTCGTTCAGAGATGTTGGATGTTTTTTGGATATTGAGTGGCTAAAAGGTCCCTCTCTCAGGCCGTTGATGAGCCCCATGATGGATGCTTCTGTCGGGAGACTTTGTATGTCGATACATGCTTTGTTGAACCTTTCCATGTAGCTACGAGGCTTTCCCGATCCCCTTGTTTAACTCCCAGTAAGCTCAGAGCGTGTCTGGTCTTGTCCTTTTGGATGGAGAACCTGGCGAGAAACTTTTTGGCTAGGTCGCCAAAACTTGTGATTGATCTTGGAGGCAAACTGTCGAACCACTTTATTGCTATTTTTGTCAGGGTAGTTGGGGAAGCTTTGCATCGAATTGCATCTGAGGCGTCTGTGAGGTACATCCTACTTCTGAAATTGCTGAGATGATGACTTGGATCAGAGGTACCATCATATGGGGTCATGTCAGGAGCTTTGAAGTCTTTTGGGACTTTAGCTTTCATGATCTCTTTAGTGAATGGATCTTGATCCTTGTGGGAGTTATCTTCATGACTGGAACGAGTAGTTTTGATTTTGAGATCGGCCTCGAGATTTGTGAGTTTGTCCTCTAGCTCTCGGCAGCGTGTCGTTTCTCTTCGAAGGTCTTTCTCGGCTTTCCATTGATGTTCGACCTCCTGTTCGAGCTGTTTGAGGCGATTCTGCTGTTCACGGAGGACATCTAAGATTTCGGTATTTGAAGATTGCTTGTCCCGCAGCATCCGTATTTTTAAGCGGGGTTCTTTCTTCTAAACCAGAGTTGTGATTGTTGTCAAGGTTGTCCGCCATGATGATGGGATGACTTCCAGGTTCCTCGGCAATGGAGCCAATGTTCTGAAGGTTACCTGAAATTGAAGGTCGATCTCAGATGAGATCTGTTGTGGTGGCCGGAGCAGTTATGTCTGACTTGTTGATCCTGGTGGAGCTGCTGATCCTAGATCACCGGAGGGTGGTGGTACCTGCAAGAGACTCTGATGCTTAAGTTAGCACGGGATTTAAGCAGGGTTTTGTGTAGAATTAGAGTATGAGTTATACCTGCGTGCTCCAGTGTATTTATAGTAGTGTGGAGTGACCTCCCTTTGAGATAAGTTAGTTATCTTATCTTATCTTTTAGGGGTACCGCCTTATCTTTCTAGGTTTTGCCACCTTGAGAATGGGCTGCGTTCCTTCATTTGGGCCTACTTGGGCCTCCATGACGATTTGGCCGAGCTCTTTGTGAAGAGGTCGGTAATGGACCAACCTTTCAAGAGGTTGGAATGGACCATCCTTTCAAGAGGTCAGTCGTTCTGATCTTCGTCCAACCCGGATCGCATAGCTCGACCCAGGGTATGAACACCCGGCATAGATCCCGGCTTAATGTGCCACAAACTAGCAGTGTACTCTGGATCTTGGCCAATATAACAAAAGCGCAGAAAGCTCAGCCCTGAGAGATCACAAGTCGTGGAAGAACAGGTGCCAGCTGGTGCACAAAATTGTGATCTCAATGGCGCCAAAAAAACTTGGTACGCACTATCATAATCTCAATTCTTCTTCACAACTTCGCACAACTAACCAGCAAGTGCACTGGGTCGTCCAAGTAATAAACCTTACGTGAGTAAGGGTCGATCCTACGGAGATTGTCGGCTTGAAGCAAGCTATGGTCATCCTTGTAAATCTCAGTCAGGCGAATTCAATTGGTTATGGGATTTTGATAATTAAAATATAAATAACAGAAAATAAGATAGAGTTACTTATGTAATTTATTGGTGAGAATTTCAGATAAGCGTATGGAGATGCTTTGGTCCTTCTGAATCTCTGCTTTCCTACTGTCTTCATTCAATCATTCATACTCCTTTCCATGGCAAGCTGTATGTTGGGCATCACCGTTGTCAATGGCTACTTCCCGTCCTCTCAGTGAAAATGGTCCAAATGTGCTGTCACCACATGGCTAATCATCTGTCGGTTCTCGATCATGTTGGAATAGGATCCATTGATCCTTTTGCGTTTGACACTACGCCTAACACTTGCGAGTTTGAAGCTCGTCACAGTCATCCCTTCCCAGATCCTACTCGGAATACCACAGACAAGGTTTAGACTTTCCGGATCTCAGGAATGGCCGCCAATAATTCTAGCTTATACCACGAAGACTCTGATCTTTCGGAATGGAGGCTAAGAGATACACACTTGATCTAAGGTAGAATGGAAGTGGTTGTCAGGCACGCGTTCATAGATTGAGAATAGTGATGAGTGTCATGGATCATCATATTCATCATGTTGAAGTGCAAGCGAATATCTTAGAATAGGAATAAGCTTGAATTGAATAAGAAAACAATAGTACTTTGCATTAATTCATGAGGAACAGCAGAGCTCCACACCTTAATCTATGGTGTGTAGAAACTCAACCGTTGAAAATACATAAGTGAAAATAGTCTAAGCATGGTGGTGAGGCCAGCCTTCAATGTCTAAGGACTTAATGTTCCAGAGATGTGAAATAAATCACTAAAAGTAGTTTTTATACTAAACTAGTAGCTAGGGTTACATAAGATGAGTAAATGATGCAGAAATCCACTTCCGGGCCCACTTGGTGTGTGCTTGGACTGAGTATTGAGCTTTCATGTGTAGAGACTCTTTTTGGAGTTAAACGCCAGGTTGTAATCTGTTTCTGGCGTTTAACTCTGATTTCCAACCTGTTTCTGGCGTTTAACTCTAGAATAGGACAGGAAGTTAGCGTTTGAACGCCAGTTTGCATCATCAAAACTCGGGCAAAGTATAGACTATTATATATTTTTGGAAAGCCCTGGATATCTACTTTCCAACGCAATTGAGAGCGCACCAATTGGGTTTCTGTAGCTCCAGAAAATCCATTTCGAGTTCAGGGAGGTTAGAATCCAACAGCATCTGCAGTCCTTCTTCAGCCTCTAAATCAGATTTTTGCTCAGGTCCCTCAATTTCAGCCAAAATATACCTGAAATCATAGAAAAACATACAAACTCATAGTAAAGTCCAGAAATGTGATTTTTATTTAAAAACTAATAAAAATATACTAAAAACTAACTAAATCATACTAAAAACTATGTAAAAACAATGCCAAAAAGTGTATAAATTATCCGCTGATCACCAGCCTTGCTAGAGGTAGGGTTCATCAAGGAGGTTAAGTACCCATTATGGCTAGCCAATGTTGTATTGATAAAAAAGCCAAATGGAAAGTGGCGGATATGCGTAGATTACACCGACCTCAATAAAGCCTGCCCAAAAGAACCCTACCCCCTCCCGAACATCGACACCCTGGTCGACATGTCGTCGGGTTACAAGTACATTTCCTTCATGGACGCCTACTCAGGATACAACCAGATCCATATGTATCAACCCGACCAAGAGAAAACCTCGTTCCTAACCTCGAAAGCAAACTACAGCTATGTAGTCATGCCATTCAGACTAAAGAACGCGGTGGGCACATATCAGAGGTTAATGAATAAAGTATTTGCCAACCACATCGGGAAACTGATTGAAGTTTACATGGATGACATGCTAGTAAAAACCCAAAAAGAGGAAACACTGCTACCCGACCTCACAGAAGTATTCGGTACCATAAGAAAGCATGGGCTAAGGCTAAACCTCACAAAATGTACCTTCGCGGTAGAAGCTGGCAAATTCCTAGGGTTCATGCTTACCCAGAGTGGCATTGAGGCAAACCCAGACAAATGCCAAGCCATACTCAATATGAAAAGCCCGACCTGTGTGAAAAAGGTACAACAGCTAAATGGAAGACTAGCGGCCCTGTCCAGTTTCTAGCCGGATCAGCACTAAGCTCCCTCCCTTTCTATGCAATACTAAGGAAAGGAAAGAAGTTCGAGTGAAATCCATAGTATGAAAAGGCCTTCCAAGACTTCAAAACATTCCTGGGGCAACCACCCATCCTGACCCGACCTCGACAGGGAGAAGAACTGATACTATACCTCGCCGTGGGAAGTCGGGCAATAGCATCAGCCCTAGTAAGAGAAGATGACAATGGACAACAACCCATCTACTTCATCAGCAAGGGCCAAACTAAACTACCAAAAGATAGAAAAGTTCGCTTATGCCCTCAAACTCACCTCCCGGTGACTTCGACCATATTTTCAAGCCCACGCCATCAGAGTGCGGACCAATCAACCTATGAAAGGCATCTTACAGAAAACAGACTTGGTTGGAAGAATCCTAAAACGGGCAATCGAACTGTCCGAATTCGACCTCAAGTACGAAGCCCGGACCACCATTAAATCCCAGTACTTGGTCAACTTCGTCGCAGAGTACACAGACACCCCAGGGACCTCCATAGAATGGAACCTCTACATTGATGACTCATCAAACAAAGCCGGCAGTGGAGCTTAGGGGTGTTCAAAACTGATCCGGACCGAACTAAACTGACAAACCGAACCAAAATAACAAAAAACCTAATAAACCGAAAACCAAAAAAACCGAAAAAAGTTGTTTTGCTATTTTTTTGCGGTGCGATTCGGTTTTCAGTTTTGACCATGAAAACCCTAACCAAATCGAACTGAACCAGTTTGGCAAAAAACCCTAAAAATTACTAACCCCACCCCCCTCAAATGAATGAAACGAGTGCTGCTGTGCGAGTGTGCGTCACTGCGTCCCTAACCCCCAAATCCCCAATCGAAACCTAACGTCCTAACCTAGCTCAGTAGCTCCCCCTTCTCCAAATCTCTCCCTTTGCGCACCCAACCACGGAGCCAGCCACCCACATCCTTGAGTCTCCACACATGTGGCACCCACGTTCCTCCCAAGTCCCACCACCGCGAAGCCTTCCTCCGAATCCCAACGCCGAAGCCTTCCTCTTCACGGAGACGCGAACAGAGCAGAGATCCCCCACCGCCGGTGCACCATGAACACGAAGCCATCGCACAACAGGCCAGCACGCCACCCACTGACCCAGAAGGCTAGCAACACGCCACCACCCACTGACTCAACAGGGCAGCATAGCACCACGCCAGTGAGACGCCACCACCCAGCAGCGTTTCTGGGTTCTGGTCACGATCTTCAGTTCAACCCAGCACCTCCCAGTCTCCCACCCAGCCTTCCTTCCAAGTCAATATGGAGCCCGAGCCACCGATTCTGGTAATGTTTACCATTTGCTATTTACTGGTGCATTATTGATGTATTGTGCAGTTGGTAACTTGGTATTGGATTATTGATGAATTATTTTATTATTGGTATTGTTGCTGGTTGCTGTTTATTGTTCAGTTTATTGAAATCAGTTTATTGTTTATTTTATTGTTCATATTATTGTTCAGTTTATTTTTGGTAATTTGGTACTGCTGGTTATTGAATTATTGTTCAGTTTATTGAGATCAGTTTATTGTTCAATTTTTGTTCAGTTTATTCTCGATAATTTGGTATTGCTGGATGCTGGTTATTGATTTATTGTTTAGTTTATTGCTGGTCAGTTTATTGGTCAGTTTATTGTTGAATGTTGATAACTTGGTATTGATGGTTATTGATTTATTGTGCAATTTATTGCTGGTTTTTAATTTATTTGTTGTGTTTTTGTCCTTGATTTGTTGTATTTGTTTATGTAGTTTGACGTCAGTTCAAGTGAGAATATGGGCGACTCCGGATTGCCGCCAGTTCCTCTTCCGAATGAATCAACAAGCATCAGATGTCCGACTGCATTGACTGTTGAACTATTAAACTTCTTTAATTGTCGTATTTGAATTCTTTTGTCATTGAATTTCATTAGATCAAGACTTTGTTAGCTATTGTGTATTTGTGTTTGTCGATTTCAATGTTATGATTTTGCATAATAGTATGGTAGTATTTTTTTTAATTGATTGAAAAAACCGAACAAACTGAACCAAACCAAACCGATTTGGTTCGGATGGCTGATAAACCACTATTTTATGGTTTATCTTATGCTAATTTGAGTGGTTTTTATCAACTTTCTGCTCACTTATTCATATAATTTGCATGAGTTTACATTTTCCTTCCTAATTTTGTGCCATGATTGAAAACATGCTTCTTTGGCCTTAAATTTGCTATGTTTAATCCTCTCTTATTACCATTCGATGCCTTGAAATGTGTGTTAAGTGTTTTCAGGGTTTACAAGGCAGGAATAGTTTAGAGGATGGAAAGAAAGCATGCAAAAGTGGAAGAAATACAAGAAACTGAAGGAATTGCAAAGCTGTCCAGCCCGACCTCTTCGCATTCAATTGATCATAACTTGAGATACAGAGGTCCAAATGAGGCGGTTCTAGTTGCGTTGGAAAGCTAACATCTGGGGCTTCGAAATGATATATAATTTGCTATAGTGGCCATATAGCTAAATGATGCACACGTGTCGTTCTGCATAAAATCCAGCGTAGCAGAATTCGCCCCCAGCGATTTCTGGGCTGTTTTTGACCCAGTTCTCGGTCCAGAAAACACAGATTAGAGGCTAAAAAGTGGAAGAATAAAAAACAACACTCATCATTCATCAATAATTCATAATTTTAGGTTTTTAGATGTAGTTTCTAGAGAGAGAGAGAGGCTCTCTCCTCTCTCTAGGTTTTAGGATTTAGGATTTCTCTTAGGTTAGGTTTAATTGTTCTCCATTCCAGGTTCAATGTTCCTTTAATTTAGTTTCTCTTATACTTTTATTTATTCTATTACTTTAGTTTGTTTATTTTCCCAATTTGATTTATGAACTCCATGTTAGATTTGATTTCTTTATTTAAATACAATTTGAGGTATTTCAGATTTATAGTTGCTTTCTTCAATTTGTGTGATTGATGCTTTCAATATTTAGATTCCTCTCCTTTTGGATTTGGTTGAGTAATTGGTGACACTTGAGTTATCAAACTCCTTTGTTGATTGATAATTGGAATTTGCTGGTTGGTTTGGATCCCTCTAAATCTAGTATTTCCTTAGGAGTTGACTAAGACTTGAGGAATCAAATTGATTAGTCCACTTGACTTTTCTTTATTTAGTAAGGGTTAACTAAGTGGGAGTAATGAATAATTCTCATCACAATTGATAAGGATAACTAGGATGGAATTTCCAGTTCTCATACCCTGCTAAGAGCTTTATTAGTTATTAATTTAATTTCTTGCAATTTTATTTCCTTGTTCCTTATTTCAAAAACCCAAAAATATACTATCTCATAACCAATAATAAATACACCTCCCTGCAATTCCTTGAGAGATGACCCGAGGTTTAAATAATTCGGTTATTATTTTTATTGGGTTTGCTTAAGTGACAAACAAGTTTTTGTATGAAAGGATTCTTTGTTGGTTTAGAAACTATACTTTCAACGGGAATTTATCTGTGAAATTCTTTACCTTCAAAAATTCGTTCATCAAAATGGTGCCGTTGCCGGGAAATTGCAAACGTGTGCCTTATTATTGGTTATTGTAAATATTTGCCTTTTCGTTTCTTTATTAGTGTTTCTAGTTTTAGGAGTTTATTTTCATTTTTATTAGTTTTTGTTTTTATTAGCTACTATGAATTCTCACCCTTGTCTCTATGAGTTCGGTTCCAATGTTGTTGTAGGGAATGGAAGCTATAATGGGAACATGCATCAAGGTTGGAACAATCAAAAATGGGAGAAGCCACAAGGATTTGATCAACCCTCTTGGCAACAACCCCCTCCAATGCGCTATAACCAACAACCATTCTATTATGCTGGTATGCGAAATTGTTACTCTGAGGTTGTAAAATTTGTTGTTCGTTCTCTCCCGGGCAATGGCGCCAATAACTGGTGCACAATACCATGGTCCAAACATAACTTCACAACTTCGCACAACTAACCAGCAAGTGCACTGGGTCGTCCAAGTAATAAAATCTTACGTGAGTAAGGGTCGATCCCACGGAGATTGTTGGTATGAAGCAAGCTATGGTCACCTTGTAAATCTCAGTCAGGCGGATATCAAATGGTTATGGAGTTTTTGAAAATAAATAATAATTAAATAGAAGATAAAGATAGAAATACTTATGTAATTCATTGGTGAGAATTTCAGAAAAGCGTATAGAGATGCTTTCGTTCTTCTGAACTTCTGCTTTCCTGCTGTCTTCATCCAATTAGTCCTACTCTTTTCCATGGCAAGCTTTATGTAAGGGCATCACCGTTTTCAATGCCTACATCCCATCCTCTTGTGAAAAAGGTCCAAATGCTCTGTCATAGCACGGCTAATCATCTGAGGTTTTCGATCATACTAGAATAGGAATCACCCTCCTTTTGCGTCTGTCACTACGCCCAGCACTCGCGAGTTTGAAGTTTGTCACAATCATTCAATCCCTGAATCCTACTCGGAATACCACAGACAAGGTTTAGACTTTTCGGACTCTCATGAATGCCGCCATCAATCTAGCTTATACCACGAAGATTCTGATTAAGAGATCCAAGAGATATTCATTCAATCTAAGGTGGAACGGTAGTGGTTGTCAGGCACACGTTCATAGGGGAATGATAATGATTGTCACGTTCATCACATTCATATTGAAGTACGAATGAATATCTTAGAAGTGGAATAAGTTGAATTGAATAGAGAAACAGTAGTACTTTGCATTAATTCGTGAGGAACAGCAGAGCTCCACACCTTAATCTATGGAGTGTAGAAACTCTACCGTTGAAAAATACATAAGTAAAAGGTTCAGGCATGGCCGAATGGCCAGCTCCCAAACGTGATCAATATGATCTAAAGATGAACTAAAAATCATAAGATGTCTAATACAATAGTAAAAAGTCCTATTTATACTAAACTAGTTACTAGGGTTTACAGAAGTAAGTAATTGATGCATAAATCCACTTCCGGGGCCCACTTGGTGTGTGCTTGGGCTGAGCTTGAAGTTTACACGTGGAGAGGTCATTCCTGGAGTTGAACGCCAAGTTGTAACATGTTTTTGGCGTTCTACTCTGGTTCGTGACGTGTTTCTGGCGTTTAACTCCAGACTGCAGCGTAGAATTGGCGTTCAACGCCCTTTTGCGTCGTCTAAACTCAGCCAAAGTATGGACTATTATATATTGCTGGAAAGCCCTGGATGTCTACTTTCCAACGCAATTGGAAGCGCGCCATGTTGAGTTCTGTAGCTCCAGAAAATCCACTTTGAGTGCAGGGAGGTCAGAATCCAACAGCATCAGCAGTCCTTCTTCAACCTCTGAATCTGATTTTTGCTCAAGTCCCTCAATTTCAGCCAGAAAATACCTGAAATCACAGAAAAATACACAAACTCATAGTAAAGTCCAGAAATGTGAATTTAACATAAAAACTAATAAAAATATCCCTAAAAGTAACTAGATCCTACTAAAAACATACTAAAAACAATGCCAAAAAGCGTATAAATTATCCGCTCATCACAACACCAAAGTTAAATTGTTGCTTGTCCCCAAGCAACTGAAAATCAAGTAGGATAAAAAGAAGAGAATATACTATAAATTCCAAACTATCAATGAAACATAGCTCCAATAAGATGAGCGGGACTTGTAGCTTTTTGCCTCTTGAATAGTTTTGGCATCTCACTTTATCCATTGAGGTTCAGAATGATTGGCAGAGTTCAGATAGTGTTATTGATTCTCCTAGTTCAGTATGTTGATTCTTGAACACAGCTACTTTATGAGTCTTGGCCGTGACCCTAAGCACTTTGTTTTCCAGTATTACCACCGGATACATAAATGCCACAGACACATAATTGGGTGAACCTTTTCAGATTGTGACTCAACTTTGCTAAAGTCCCCAATTAGAGGTGTCCAGGGTTCTTAAGCACACTCTTCTTTTGCTTTGGACCTTGACTTTAACCGCTCAGTCTCAAGTTTTCACTTGACACCTTCACGCCACAAGCACATGGTTAGGAACAGCTTGGTTTAGCCGCTTAGGCCAGGATTTTATTCCTTTAGGCCCTCCTATCCACTGATGCTCAAAGCCTTGGGATCCTTTTTATTTACCCTTGCCTTTTGGTTTTAAGGGTTATTGGCTTTTTGCTCTTGCCTTTTGGTTTTAAGAGCTTTTGGCTTTTTCTGCTTGCTTCTTCTTTTTTTTTTATTATTTTTTTTCGCATATTTTTTTTTCTGCAAGCTTTTGTATTCACTGCTTTTTCTTGCTTCAAGAATCATTTTTATGATTTTTCAGATTATCAAATAACATGTCTCCTTGTCATCATTCTTTCAAGAGCCAACATATTTAACATTCATAAACAACAACTTCAAAAGACATATGCACTGTTTAAGCATTCATTCAGAAAACAAAAAGTATTATCACCACATCAATATAATTAAACTAAGTTCAAGGATAAATTCAAAACTCATGTACTTCTTGTTCTTTTGAATTAAAAATATTTTTCATTTAAGAGAGGTGATGGATTCATATTCACTACTTTAAGGCATAGACACTTAGATACTAATGATCATGTAATAAAGACACAAACATAGATAAACATTTAACATAAGAAAACGAAAAACAGAAAGTTTAAGAACAAGGAACGAGTCCACCTTAGTGATGATGGCGTTTTCTTCTTGAGGAACCAATGATGTCGTTGAGCTCTTCTATGTCTCTTCCTTGTCTTTGTTGCTCCTTCCTCATTGCTCTTTTCTAATTTCATGAAGGATGATGGAGTGCTCTTGATGTTCCACCCTTAGTTGCTCCCAATAATTGTGTGGAGGAAAATGTATCCCCTGAGGTATCTCAGAGATCTCTTGATTTGCAGTCAAATGTTCTACCACTGAGCTATAGATCCTTGATGGAAGCTTTTGTTTTCCCTTTAAAAAAAAGCTATGCTTTTACCACACCAAACTTAGAATGTTGTTCGCCCTCGAGCAAAAGAAAAAAGAATAGATGAAGAAGAAGATGTGGAAAAAACTAGGATTATGAGGAGGGAAGGTGGGGATCCTGTGGGGTTCACAGATCTTGAGGTGTCAAGGATTTACATCCCTGCACCAATTAGGCATGTAAAATGCCTTTGCATGCAATTCTGGCGTTTAAACGCCAAACTGATGCTTGTTCTGGGCGTTCAGCGCCCAGATGCAGCATGTTTCTGGCGTTGAATGCCAGCTTCATGCTTGTTTCTGGCGTTCAGCGCCATCTCCATGCTCTGTTCTGGCGTTGAACGCCAGCCAGATGCTCCTTACTGGCGTTTGAACGCCAGTGAACTCCTCCTCTAGGGTGTGCTATTTTTTTTATGCTGTTTTTGATTTTTCTTCAATTTTTTCAGTTGTTTTTGTGACTCCACATGATCATGAACCTATGAAGACATAAAATAACAATAAAAATAAAATTAGATAAATAAAAATTGGGTTGCCTCCCAACAAGTGCTTCTTTAATATCAATAGCTTGACAGTGGGCTCTTATGGAGCCTTACAGATGTTCAGAGCATTGTTGAGACTCCCCAACACCAAACTTAGAGTTTGGATATGGGAGTTCAACACCAAACTTAGAGTTTGACTGTGGGGGCTCTGGTTGACTCTGCAGTGGGAGAAGCTTACTATGCCTCTTTTCCATGTTTACAGAAGGATGTCTTTGAATTTTAAACTCAAGGGAGTCCTCATTCAATTGAAGGACTAGTTCACCTCTGTTAACATCAATCACAGCTCTTGCTGTGGCTAGAAAGGGTCTTCCAAGGATGATGGATTCATCCTCATCCTTTCCAGTATCTAGGATTATGAAATCAGCAGGGATGTAGAGGCCTTCAACCTTTACTAACATGTCCTCTACTTGTCCATAAGCCTATTTTCTGGAATTGTCTGCCATCTCTAATGAGATTCTAGCAGCTTGTACCTCAAGGATTCCCGGTTTCTCCATTACAGAGAGTGGCATGAGGTTTATTCCTGACCCAAGGTCACATAGAGCCTTCTCAAAGGTCATGGTGCCTATGGTACAAGGTATTAGGAACTTTCCAGGATCCTATTTCTTCTGAGGTAATCTCAGTTGATCCAATGCATTTAGTTCATTGGTGAACAGGGGAGGTTCATCTCCCCAAGTCTTATTACCAAATAAATTGGCATTCAGCTTCATGATTGCACCAAGGTACTTGGCAACTTGCTCTTCAGTGACATCCTCATTCTCTTCAGAAGAAGAATACTCATCAGAGCTCATGAAGGGCATAAGGAGGTTCAATGGAATCTCTATGGTCTCTAGATGAGTCTCAGATTCCTTTGGTTCCTCAGAGAGAAACTCCTTATTGATCATTGGACGTCCCAGGAGGTCTTCCTCCTTGGGATTCACGTCCTCCCCTTCCTTCTTGGATTCGGCCATGATGGTTATATCAATGGCCTTGCACTCTCCTTTTGGATTCTCTTCTGTATTGCTTGGGAGAGTACTAGGAGGGGTTTCAGTGATTCTTTTACTCAGCTGGCCCACTTGTGCTTCCAAATTTCTAATGGAGGACCTTATTTCATTCATGAAACTCACAGTGGCCTTAGATAGATCAGAGACTAAGTTTGCTAAATTAGAAGTATTTTGTTCAGAGTTCTCTGTCTGTTGCTGAGTGGATGATGGAAAAGGCTTGCTATTGCTAAACCTGTTTCTTCCACCATTATTAAAGCCTTGTTGAGGCTTTTGTTGATCCTTCCATGAGAGATTTGGGTGATTTCTCCATGAAGAATTATAGGTGTTTCCATATGGTTCACCCATGTAATTCACCTCTGCTATTGCAGGGTTCTCAGGATCTTAAGCTTCTTCTTTAGAAGATGCCTCTTGAGTACTGTTGGATTCAGCTTGCATTCCATTCAGACTCTGAGAAATCATATTGACTTGCTGAGTCAATATTTTATTCTGAGCCAATATGGCATTCAGAGTATCAATTTCAAGAACTCCCTTCTTCTGAGGCGTCCCATTACCCACAGGATTTCTCTCAGAAGTATACATGAACTGGTTATTAGCAACCATGTCAATGAGTTCTTGAGCTTCTGCAGGCGTTTTCTTTAGGTGAATGGATCCACCTGCAGAAGTATCCAATGACATCTTAGCTAATTCAGACAGACCATCATAGAATATATCTAGGATGGTCCATTCTGAAAGCATGTCAGAAGGACACTTTTTGGTCAGTTGCTTGTATCTCTCCCAAGCTTCATAAAGGGATTCACCTTCCTTCTGTCTGAAGGTTTGAACATCCACTCTAAGCTTACTCAGCTTTTGAGGAGGAAAGAACTTGGCTAAGAAAGCCGTGACCAGCTTATTCCAAGAGTTCAGGCTATCTTTGGGTTGAGAGTCCAACCACACTCTAGCTCTATCTCTTACAGCAAACGGGAAAAGCATGAGCCTGTAGACTTCAGGATCTACCCCATTAGTCTTAACAGTATCACAGATCTGCAAGAATTCAGTTAAGAACTGAAAAGGATCTTCAGATGGAAGTCCATGAAACTTGCAATTTTGTTGCATTAGAGAAACTAATTGAGGTTTAAGCTCAAAATTGTTTGCTCCAATGGTATGGATGGAGATGCTTCTTCCATGTAAATTAGAATTAGGTGCAGTAAAGTCACCAAGCATCCTCCTTGCATTATTATTATTTTCGGCTGCCATATCCTCTTCTTGTTCAAAAATTTCTGTAAGGTTATCTCTGGATTGTTGTATTTTAGCTTCTCTTAGTTTCCTTTTCAGAGTCCTTTCAGGTTCAGGGTCTTCTTCAACAAGAATGTTCTTGTCCTTGCTCCTGCTCATATGAAAAAGAGGGAACAGAAAAATAATAATAATAGGGATCTTTTTTACCCAGGTATAGAGGTTCCCTTGTGTGAGTAGAAGAAGAAAAGAATGTAATGTAAAGAAGGGAAGTAGAGAAAATTCGAACACAGATGGAAGAAGGGGTTCGAATTTGTGTGAGATGAAGTGTTAGTAGATGAATAAATAAATAGAAGGAGATGAGATAGAAAGAGGATTTTCGAAAATAAAATTTTGAAAAGGGGTTAGTGATTTTCGAAAATTAGGAATGAAATCAAGTTAAAATTAAAAATTGAAACAATTAGTTAATTAAAAAGAATTTTTGAAAAAGAGGGAGATATTTTCGAAAATTAGAGCGAGAGAGAGTTAGTTAGGTAGTTTTGAAAAAGATAAGAAACAAACAAAAAGTCAATTAGTTAGTTGAAAAAGATTTGAAAATTAATTTTGAAAAGATAAGAAGATAAGAAGTTAGAAAAGATATTTGAAAATCAAATTTTTGAAAAAGATAAGATTTTTAAAAAAGATATGATAGAAAGATATGATTAGAATTATTTTTGAAAAAGATTTGATTTTTAAAATCATAATTAATGACTTGACTCACAAGAAATCACAAGATATGATTCTAGAACTTAAAGTTTGAATCTTTCTTGACAAGCAAGTAACAAACTTGAAATTTTTGAATCAAAACATTAATTAATGAGAATATTTTCGAAAATTATAAGATAAAATTAAGAAAAGATTTTTGAAAAATATTTTTAAAATTTTCGAAAATAAATAAGAAAAAAGAAAAAGATTTGATTTTTGAAAAAGATTTTGAAAAAGATAAGATTTTTAAATTGAAAATTTTATTTGACTCATAAGAACAACTAGATTTTAAAAATTTTTGAAAAAGTCAATCCAAATTTTCGAAATTTATGAGTGAAAAAGGGAAAGATATTTTTTTGATTTTTGAATTTTCAATGATGAAAGAGAAAAACATGAAAAAGACTCAATGCATGAAAGTTATGGATCAAAACAATGAATGCATGCAAGAATGCTATGAATGTCAAGATGAACACCAAGAACACTTTGAAGATCATGATGAACATCAAGAACTTATTTTTGAAAATTTTATATGCAAAGAAAACATGCAAGACACCAAACTTAGAAATTTTTCATGTTCAGACACTATGAATGCAAAAATGCACATGAAAAACAAGAAAAGACACAAAACAAGAAAACATCAAGATCAAACAAGAAGACTTACCAAGAACAACTTGAAGATCATGAAGAACACTATGAATGCATGAATTTTTCGAAAATTTTATGCAAGAATTTTTAGAAAAATGCAATTGACACTAAACTTAAAATTTGACTCAAGACTCAAACAAGAAACACAAAAATATTTTTGATTTTTATGATTTTCTAATTTTTTTGGTTTTTTCGAAAATTAATTTGAAAAAGAAAAATAAGGATTCCAAAATTTTTAATATGAATTCCAGGAATCTTGCATTCTTAGTCTAAAGCTTCAGTCCAGGAATTAGACATGGCTCACTAGCCAGCCAAGCTTTCAATGAAAACTCCGGTCCAAAACACTAGACATGGCCAACGGCCAGCCAAGCTTTAAGTGACAAATCAAGCATACAACAGCTGATGGATTAGCAACAACTAGCTTGCTCTTGATAATGTTGGGTTGGAAGCCCCAGTCCAAAAGAATTTAGACATGGCTTTACAGCCAGCCAGGCTTCAACATGCTTCATGAAACACTAGAATTCATTCTTAAAAATTCTGAAGAACATAAATAAATTTTTTTATTTTGGGAAAAACGAAAAAGAGGAAAATATTTTTGAAAATTTTTTTGAAAACTTTTTGAAAACAAAATAAGAAGAAAATTACCTAATCTGAGCAACACGATGAACCGTCAGTTGTCCAAACTCGAACAATCCCCGGCAACGGCGCCAAAAACTTGGTATGCGAAATTGTTACTCTGAGGTTGTAAAATTTGTTGTTCGTTCTCTCCTGGGCAATGGCGCCAATAATTGGTGCACACTACCATGGTCCAAACATAACTTCACAACTTCGCACAACTAACCAGCAAGTGCACTGGGTCGTCCAAGTAATAAAACCTTACGTGAGTAAGGGTCGATCCCACGGAGATTGTTGGTATGAAGCAAGCTATGATCACCTTGTAAATCTTAGTCAGGCAGATATCAAATTGTTATGGAGTTTTTGAAAATAAATAATAATTAAATAGAAGATAAAGATAGAAATACTTATGTAATTCATTGGTGAGAATTTCAGATAAGCGTATAGAGATGCTTTCGTTCTTCTGAACTTCTGCTTTCCTGCTGTCTTCATCCAATTAGTCCTACTCTTTTCCATGGCAAGCTTTATGTAAGGGCATCACCGTTTTCAATGGCTACATCCCATCCTCTTGTGAAAAAGGTCCAAATGCTCTGTCACAGCACGGCTAATCATCTGAGGTTCTCGATCATACTGGAATAGGATTCACCCTCCTTTTGCATCTGTCACTACGCCCAGCACTCACGAGTTTGAAGTTTGTCACAGTCATTCAATCCCTGAATTCTACTCAGAATACCACAGACAAGGTTTAGACTTTCTGGACTCTCATGAATGCCGCCATCAATCTAGCTTATACCACGAAGATTCTGATTAAGAGATCCAAGAGATATTCATTCAATCTAAGGTGGAACGGTAGTTGTTGTCAGGCACGCGTTTGTAGGAGAATGATGATGATTGTCACGTTCATCACATTCATATTGAAGTACGAATGAATATCTTAGAAGCGGAATAAGTTGAATTGAATAGAGAAACAGTAGTACTTTGCATTAATTCGTGAGGAACAGCAGAGCTCCACACCTTAATCTATGGAGTGTAGAAACTCTACCGTTGAAAAATACATAAGTGAAAGGTTCAGGCATGGCCAAATGGCCAGCCCCCAAACGTGATCAATATGATCTAAAGATGAACTAAAAATCATAAGATGTCTAATACAATAGTAAAAAGTTCTATTTATACTAAACTAGTTACTAGGGTTTACAGAAGTAAGTAATTGATGCATAAATCCACTTCCGGGGCCCACTTGGTGTGTGCTTGGGCTGAGCTTGAAGTTTACACGTGGAGAGGTCATTCTTGGAGTTGAATGCCAAGTTGTAACGTGTTTTTGGCGTTCAACTCTGGTTCGTGACGTGTTTCTAGCGTTTAACTCCAGACTGCAGCGTAGAACTGGCGTTCAACACCCTTTTGCGTCATCTAAACTCAGCCAAAGTATAAACTATTATATATTGCTGGAAAGCGCTGGATGTCTACTTTCCAACGCAATTGGAAGCGTGCCATTTTGAGTTCTGTAGCTCCAGAAAATCCACTTTGAGTGCAGGGAGGTCAGAATCCAACAGCATCAGCAGTCCTTCTTCAACCTCTGAATCTGATTTTTGCTCAAGTCCCTCAATTTCAGCCAGAAAATACCTGAAATCACAGAAAAACACACAAACTCATAGTAAAGTCCAGAAATGTAAATTTAACATAAAAACTAATAAAAACATCCCTAAAAGTAACTAGATCCTACTAAAAACATACTAAAAACAATGCCAAAAAGCGTATAAATTATCCGCTCATCATATGCATACCAAGACAATAGTTATGGTGGACCTCTTCGTGACAACCAACCTCTACCAAATTACTATGGTCAAGAGCCCTTCCAGGATGCGTACCAAGTTGATGAATATGGTGGACCCCCTTGTGGTTACCAACAAGCCCCACCATATGCCTATAAACCCCCTCCTCAACATAACTTTGAACCACCACACTCACAAGTCCCTTTTCACCATTCACCTCCATATGACCCTAACCCTTATCCACCATATCAACCACCCTGTGAGCCTTATGAGCCGTACATAGACCCATCCCAATTCTAACCCAACTACTCCCAAGAACCACCACCTCCATATATACCATGTCCATATCCATCAACCCAAGAGCTATATGATCCTAATCATGTTATTCAAGCTGGATAAGAGTTAAGGGATCATCTCAAGGAAGTAATGGATCAACTTCAAGCAACCATCTATCAAAAGTTTGGCCCAAGAGACTCATGCAATGAACAAAGCATTCCCACGGATGAGGGTATTGAGCAACAAGTGGAAAAGATGGAGAGTGTTGAACCGCCACATAATGATCTCTCCATCCCATCATTACCCTCCATGGAAGAGCACCCAGATCCATCAAGCCAAGAACAATATGATCCCAATGATGCTAGTGACATGGAACAAGAGAGAAGGGATCGTCTTAGGGACGAAATGGATCTCATACTTCATAAGAAGCTAGAGGAGGCTCTAAAGGGAGTGGTTGAAGACTTGGGAGATGCAGAACCTCCATGGAAAAGTCCAGTCATAGAGCCTCCTTCCAAGGTGTTTGATGTTGATGCTAAGGAAGGTGTACAACCTCCAAGGCATATCATGGTTGAAGACTTTGCAGAGGTTGATCAAGAGATGGAGATTAAGGAAGAAGAAGCACAACCTCCCATGCCCTTGGTAAGTAATGAAGAAGAGATTGAATTGGAAGAAAGCTACCAAGAGGAAGAGGTTGAAATTGAAGAAGCTTGCAAAGAGGTGGAAGTTGTCAAGGAAGAGCTCAAGGGAATGGAGCTGGAAATCACCTTGCCAGAGTTGTTGGAAACCTCTCCCCCAAAGCCATCACCATCCATTCCTTCATTCAAGTGGGAAAATCTTTCATCTCTAAGCTTAATTAGCCCAGTTGAATATGCTTTGCTTGAGACGGATGGGCAACTTAGAGCTCTTTGTGGCCTTACGAGTAAGAGGGAGATGGCTAGTGGTAGGAGTTGTCATGCAAGATTCAATATGGTGGAAAGCTCAAAGTTTAAATGCAAAGGTTGGTGTAAAGCTCGATTGAATGGGTCTAGGAAGTTGTTTGGACGCTTCAGTGAGAATTCAGATTGCGTGCCAGCCGGTTGGAACTATGATGATCAACAAGAAGACGGGTGCAACAGCAAGGTCTGGGACCCCGGAATTCATTCAACCAATCAACACTCCTGGGGCCCTGTCACTGGCTTTAACCTACTTGAAGGCTTTATGTGCCTAGTTTGGAATCCCGGAGGCCGTTGGAATTACAAAAATTGGTGGGGATTCCTGGATGAGTTCAAGCACAAGCCACCATAACAAGGAGCTCACCAAATGTCTAACTTAAGGACTTTAACTAAAAGTGCTAGGTGGGAGACAACCCACCATGGTATGATCGTTCTTTTTCAGTCTCAGTTTTTTTTTACTTTGTTTCATTCTTAGTTTTATTTTATTTTTTTTCTTAGTGTTCACTCATAATGTCTGCATCAGCATCTGCATTTTGCATTCTGCATACTGATGAATCTAAATTCACACCCCATTCAAAATTGGTGAATTAGTTCTTTTGGCAAGCGCACTAAAATTATCGTCAAGTAATAACCCATAGTGGAGTGGGATCGTATCCACAGAGATTGGAAAATTCGAGCAGTTTTAATCAATTGATGAATTAGTCAAGTGGATCAATAGGATTGTAAAGTGCAGAATTGTAAATGACATAAATGTAAATGACTATAATGTAAAGAAAAACAATAAAGTGCAGGAATATAAATGGCAGAATGTAAAGTGCAGAATCATAAATGACTTGAATGTAAATGAGAATGGGAAATTGCTGAATGTAAAAATAAGCTGTAAAGAAATGGATAGATAAGAATGGGGAAAATTCATTGAGATTAGGAGATGTTGTCTCTTTGGATCAAGTCTAGCTTATATCCTCTTCAATCATGCAACTCATTGACCTCTTGGCAATCATGATTGATCGAGCCCCAATCCCTTGGTGACTCAATCTCTTAGATCTTGATCAATAGCAATTTCCTTGGTCTAATTGCTCATGAAGAGAGATATGCTTGGTCCCTGATTATACCACACACCATTGTAGGTCCAAGTAGAGGCAGGATTATATGTCACATATCCAAACACCAAAACACAGATTCTACTCTAGTGTGAGAAGGGATTTCAAGCATGGTTTCATGTTTCCTTTTCCAAGGTTCCCATGAAACCCAATTACATTCAATCTCTTTCCCAAGATAATTGAATACTAAGCATTAAGAACGAAATTCCTTCTAGCAAATCAAAGAGAAGATGAAGAGAAGAAGAATTTCACTATTATCAATCCATCAAGTACAACAGAGCTCCCTCTCTCAATAAGAGGGAAGTTAGCTACTCATAGCTCAAAAAGTACTCAAAAGTGAAGTGTAAAAGTGGATCTAAAACTGACTACTTAACCCCCTTCTTCAGTACTCCTTGGGGGTATTTATACTACTCCTAGTGAAATAAAAGAATTACAAAAGTGAAAAAGGAAAATTACATTTTGGAAGGAAAAGAAAACACTCAATAAGCATGACTTCTCAGCTGGCGTGTGGCTGGCGCTTTACTGGCGTGTCACGTGCCCTTCATTTCTAGCTTGGCGTGCCACGCCCAATCCTTCAAGTGGCACGCTCATCCCTCAAACAACCTTGGCGTGCCACGCCTTCGAACTCAAGTGGCACGCCCCTTGCCTTTCTCACTTCTCTTTGCCTCTGGAAACTTGAATTGGCGTACCATGCCCAAGGTCTGGCGTGCCATGCCCTTGCTCTATGCTTGGCTAGGCTTCTCTAGAAAGTTGAACTGACGTGGCACGCCCAGGGTCTGGTGTGCCACGCTCCTTTTGTGAGTGAGTGATTCCTTTGTTTGGCATGCCATACCACGAACTCAAGTGGCACGCCCCAATACTTCTTTGCTCTCTGAATGACACTGGCGTGCCATGCCTGGTTGCTCAAGTGGCACGCTTAAGTGAAGAATGGTGAGTGGCGTGCCACGCCTTCGATACCAAGTGGCACGCCCCATGTAATTGGCCTCCTTCATCCTCTCTGGAAACTTATACCAACGTGCCATGCCTAAAGGCTGGCATGCCACGCCCATGATCTTATCTTGGTTCCAGTAGTTGGCGTGCCACGCCTCAGCCTTCAAGTGGCACGCCATAGTGAAATGATAAAGTTGGCGTGCCAAGCCTTCGATACCAAGTGGCATGCCCAATCCTTACTTTTGTTCTCTCTATGCATTGGCGTGCCACGCCTGGTTGCTCAAGTGGCACGCCTAAGTGAGGTTGAGAGGTTGGCGTGCCACGCCTTCGACTTCAAGTGGCACGCCCAGTCTTCAATTGCCTTCAGCCCCTTCTCTGGATTATTGTACCAGCGTGCCACGCCATGCTGTTCAAGTGGCATGCCCATGTATTTGTGAATTCTTCAAGCTTGGCGTGCCACGCCTGGGTTTTCAAGTGGCACGCCCAAGTGACTTCTTGGAGCTGGCGTGCCACGCCTTCGATACCAAGTGGCACGCCCATGGTGGAGGTTCTTCTTTTGCGTGCCACGCCCATTTACTCAAGTGGCACCCCCATAGTAGTTGATGGGTCAGGCGTGCTACGCCCAACCTGGCGTGCCACGCCCCTTTTGTGTCTTCCATTTGGCTCTCTAAAATTTTGTATTAGCGTACCACGCCCAGTTCTGGCGTGCCACGCCCACATGCATGCTTGGACTTCTTCTCTGGACTTTAGTACTGGCGTTTGCTCCCAAGTGGCATGCCAGTTTCACACGCCCAGCTTCTTGTTTATCTTCTACCTATTTTTTGATGCTTTTCTCACCTGAAATTCAGCACAACTCATCTCAAAGTAGTGTACCATAATATTCATCAAATAATGCATGAATTGTACTGATCAAATGAGATTTATGCTCTTTTATGCTCTTCTTTATGCAAGAAAGAAGGGTAGATGATGCAAGTCATCACAACACCAAACTTAAGTTTTGCTTGTCCCAAGCAAATCAATGTGAGTAAGCCTTTATAACTTGAGGCCTTGGCTTTGAGTGATTGCAATACAACTAAGAGTAAGACTAATTGTTCAACACATGTATGAATCTTTTAATGTCATGGGAAGCTCTTGGATCCTTGAGGGTTCTTTCAGGTATAGGCTTTAGGAGTCCTTTCTATTGATTATCACCTTGAAGTAGTAAGGGTTGTTTTGCTTTCTTGACCACGACTCTAAGTGTTTTGTCTCAAGACAACCCTTTAATTAAGCTTTCAATTAGCACTCCCAAACCAGTTGGTTTTAGGGTACTAGGTGTTGAGACACCCCTAAGAATTTACTTGCCCAGGTCTCTTCTTGACACATCTTCACCACAAGCATCTACTAAGATCTTTAATTCTTTTTGAGCTTTTTAATGTTTCTTTTTCTATCCCAGTAGTTAATGCTCAGAGCCTTGGGTTTTTATTGCTTACTACCTCTTGGTTCTATGGATATTCAAGGAACACCCCTTAACCTTCCTTGTTGTACCTTCTAGGACTAGTTGCTCTCCATGACTCATTTTCTTTTTAGTTCATCCAAGGTCCTACACTTGGTTACTTATTTCTTAGTTTGTTTAATGATCTCTCTTGGCCTTGGTCTCTCTCATTATTTTTTCACAAATCACAGTGACTCTTATGGAGATAAACTCTACTTTTATTTATGTTGAAATGAAGACTTGGAATACATGGCATTTTCTTTCTTGAAAAAAAAAAACTCATAAAGACTTCAAACAGGAATTAAAAACTAAGCATAAAGCATAAACTCTCCTAGCATGATTATTTATTCAAAAAGTAAATAAATAAAAAATTTAAACAAGATTTCAGAAATTAGAAAGTGTCAACCATGGGACTCAAAAACCTTGAGCAGCTTCATCTTTAGTTCATTGGCCCCTTCCCTTTGTCCTTTTTCTTGGAGGGGGAAGAGCCACCTTCATCTGGCTTGGAGGAACCTTCTTGTGCTTTGGCATCCTTGGGCTTCCAAAATCCTGCCCTCCTCATATAATTCCTTTCATCCTTCTTATGTTTGGCTAGGATTTCCTCTTGTCTTGCACTTAGCTCTTCCATTCCTTGCATGAAGGTTGGGTATCCTGGGTTTAGAGTGGCTACGGCATTACACAAGTGATTCAGCTTTGCTTGTGTGTTGATGTCATACTGCCTCCTGGATATGGTTCTGGCATCATAGAGATGTCTGAATTCTGCCAAGTTCCTCTGTTGCCATTTGCCTTGCTCTACTATTTTGTCCAGTGTACTTCGCACCTCTCCCCAGTCAAATTGTTCTTACTGCTCCTTCCTCATATGCTCCCAATTTCCTTGGAGTTGTTGAATGTTTTGGTTGACTTGGCTCAATTGTTGTTGTTGAGTTTCCTTGAGTTGATTGACATCTTCCCTAAAGTGGTGTAGATCTCCCTTCATTTGGTGTACATCTCCTTACAATTGCTCCCAGTTGAATCCCTCTGGAAATTGCTAATATTGGTATTGTAGTGGTGGTTGAAGTGCCAGGAATTGAGGTTGCTCTTCTGCCTCTTCTTGTTGTTGTTGTTGTTGTGATTTATAGGCATGAGCTCTTTGTTCTCTGGCCCTGTTGAGTGGGTGAACAGCGACCACCTTGACCATCTTTTTGGCAGTTATGAACTTGTCTTGCTTCACAAGCACTTCATCAATGATCTTTTCAACTCCAGCCTTATCACATAGCCTCTGTATAATGCTGGGGAATGCCAACCTTGTGTTGTCACTGGTGCTTTTCAGCACTTTGTTGATGTTGTTGACAATCATCTCTCCCACGTTGATGTTCTCTCCTTTCATGATGCTGTAGATGAGTACAGCTCTCTCCTTGGTCACCTCTGAAGTGTTGGATGTGGGGATTAGGGACCTCCTCACAAATTCTAGCCGCCCTTTAGCTTGGGGGCTCAAATCTCTTCTCCTCAATTGATTTAGTATCCCATCCTTATCATTTATCCAACGCACATGCATCACACAAATTTCATTCAGGATCTCATCAAACCCAGGGTCTTGCTGCTTCATTCTTTCTTCATAGCTCCGAGTGGAGCTTGTCCTCTTCACATTAGCATTCTTTCTATGCTAGAGGGACTGTAGTCAATGGACTTCCCCTTACATAGCTAATGTAGCCATAGTGTTGCCCTGGTTGAGGCACTGCGTTGGCATAGAATTTCCTCACCAAGCTCTCTACCACTTTTCTTGGTGGGTTGCATAGAAGTGACCAGCCTCTATTGTTGATCTCAATGTTGATTTCAATGTGCTCGTTCCTCCCTAGTTGAAACCCAACTTCTGGAATGATCTCCCTCTCACTCACCCAACCATAGAATTGATTTTGGTTGAATGCGGAGAGGAACTTGTAGTCATTGAAGGAGCTTGAGGATCCAGAGGTTGGTTCCTTGATTTTTCTTTTCTTTGAGGCTGAGCTTTTTGGTGGTGCCATGAGGTTGAGAGAGTGTGTTTGAGAGTGGAAAAAAATGGGAGTTGCAAGAAAGAGCAAGCAAAACAATATTTTGCTCCAACACTAAACTTAGGACTTGATTGTCCTAATCAAGAAAAAAAAGAAAGAAAGTAGGGAAAGAGATGGTAAAAGATGAAAAGAGAAAGGAAGGTGAGGGTTGTATGCTCTTTGTGTGTGATTGGGGTCGTTGAAGTGGAATATGAGATGGGGAAGTGAGGTTTTTATAATGGGGGAATGGTGTGGTTTGAAGGGTGGGAAATAAAAGGGTTAAATGTTTTCCCACTTGGGGAGTGGCGCCTAGGGTGGGAAGAGGCGCCAACTCTTTTCTCACTATGTCTTCTGCGTGTGTTGAGTTCCAAAGTGCAAGTACACTTTGACTTCCTTGCTTTGTGAGTTGTTTACCATGTGGGTCCCATCTTCTCTCCTGAAATTGAAACTGAACCCATTAGTAATGACAAAAGAACCCCTTCACATTCCTTCTCATCAAGAGTGAATTGGATTGCAACTGATGAGTGTCTCTTGGGACACCAAACTTAATTCTTTGGCATCTTAATAAATTGGTTTCATCATTGTGTATTTAATGTTTTCATAAGAGTGGAATAACATCAATCTTTTCATTTTCTTTTGATTCCAATTCCTCTGAACTCATTAAACCACGTTCATGTTCTTACCTAAAGCATTAAGTGCTTTCAAATTGGGTGACTTGGGCTACTAGGTGATTCTTGGTGGTGGCCACACCAAACTTAATCTTTGGGCTTACTCTTCAAGATTAGGCTATTAATTATCTGTAAGCCTAGATTAAGTGGGTGGAAGGCCACACCAAACTTAGCAGTTTAACTAGTTATCAGCCCATTCACTCATTATGATTTATGCCTTCATCAAGTTGCAGTTCAGAATAGAAAGAAATGTAAAGAAAATCTAGCTACCAAAGCTAAAATCAAACCTTCTAATATGAAATTGTAAACTAATCCTAATATGGTAATGTAAGATGAATGTGAGACTGAAAAGTAAACTACCTAATGCAATAAATTTTAAACTACTTCTAAGAAAAGTAACTAAATCAAAAAGGATAAAGTGTTGGGGTGCCTCCCAACTAGCGCTTCTTTATTGTCATTAGCTTGACATTCTTTCATCTTCAGCTGAGCTTGTAGCTCACTCTCTGCTGCTCTAAGGGGCCTCCCAAGTAGTGTTTGAGTCTATGGCCATTGACAGTAAAAGTTCTCTGAGTCTTGTCCTCCATGAGCTCCACATGACCATAGAAAAACACCTTGAGTATGGTGAAAGGTCCTGACCATCTAGACTTCAGTTTTCCAGGGAAGAACTTGAGTCTTGAGTTGTAGAGTAACACCTTCTGTCCTTCAGTGAACTCCCTTCTTGCTATCTTTTGGTCATGCCACCTTTTTGTGTTCTCTTTGTAGATTTTTGCATTCTCATATGATTGATTTCTAAATTCCTCCAGCTCGTTGAGTTGCATTAATCTCTTTTCTCCCGCAACTTGCTCATCATAGTTTAACATCTTTAGAGCCCAAAATACTCTATGCTCAAGTTTAACTGGTAAGTGACAAGCCTTGCTATATACCAGTTGGTATGGAGACATCCCAATGGGAGTCTTATAGGCTATTCTGTAGGCCCATAGTGCATCATCCAGCTTCTTAGACCAATCTTTTCTTGAGCTTCCAACAGTTTTTTCAAGGATTCTTTTTAGCTCTCTGTTGAAAATTTCAGCTTGCCTGTTGGTCTGTGGGTGGTATGGAGTTGCCACTTTGTGCTTTACTCCATATCTGAGAAGGAGTGTCTCGAGTTGTTTGCTGTAGAAGTGTGTCCCTCCATCACTAATGAGAGCTCTGGGACTCCAAATCTGCTGAAGATGTTCCTTCTCAAGAAGCTTATCATAACCTTGTTGTCATTTGTTGCAGTGGCTATGGCTTCTACCCATCTTGAGACATAATCAACAGCCACCAATATGTAGCTATTTGAGTAGGAGGTTGGAAAGGGTCCCATGAAATCAATCCCTTATACATCAAATAGCTCCAACTTTAGTATGAATTGCTGTGGCATCTCATTTTTCTTGGTTTAATTACCAGATCTTTGGCATTCATCACACCTTGACACCATTTTCTTGGCATCCTTAAACATTGTTGGCCAGTAAAATCCGGATTGAAGCACTTTTGCTGCTGTCCTTTCTCCACTGAAGTGACCTCCATATGCGGATCCATGGCACTGCCATAATACTTCATGCCCTTCTTCATGGGATATACACCTTCTTAGGATTCCATCAGCACACTTTTTGAACAAATAAGGGTCATCCCAGATGTAGTGTTTGGAATTCTTGATTAGCTTCCTCCTCATGTGCTTATTGATGTTAGTTGGTAGCTCCCCAATAGCCTTGAAGTTGGCTTTGTCTGCAAACCAAGGGGCTACTCAAATCATCATCAATTGTTCATCAGGAAAGCTTTCATTACTGCTACTTGCTGCATCTCTTCTTCTTGTGGGATCCTTGAGAGGTGGTAAGCTACCTTGTTCTCTGCTCCGCTCCTATCTTTAATCTCAATATCAAATTCTTGGAGCAGAAAAATCCACCTTATTAGTCTGGGCTTAGATTCTTATTTGGTAAGCAAGTATTTGAGTGCTGCATGATCAGTGAACACAATTACTTTTGAGCCAATGAGATATGATCTAAACTTGTCAAAAGCAAAAACTATGGCTAAACGTTCTTTCTCCGTGGTGGTATAGTTCCTTTGATTCTCATTAAGAACCTTGCTAGCATAGTAAATAACATGTACTAGCTTGTCTTTCCTCTATCCTAGAACAGCACCAACAGCAAAATCAGATGCATCACACATTAGGTCAAAGGGAAGATCCCAGCTTGGTGGTGCTATAATAGGTGCAGAGGAGAGTTTCTTCTTAAGTTCATCAAAGGCTACCATGCACTCTCTATCAAAAACAAAGGGAGTATTTGAGACAAGTAGGTTGCTAAGGGGTTTTGCAATCTCTGAAAAATCTTTGATAAACCTCCTATAGAACCCAGCGTGTCCCAAAAAACTTCTGATTGCTTTGACATTGCAAGGTGGAGGTAATTTTTCAATTACTTCCACTTTTGCCTTGCCCACTTCTATGCCATCTTTTGAGATCTTGTGACCAAGAACCACTCCTTTAGTCACCATAAAATGGCACTTCTCCCAGTTTAAAACTAGGTTGGTTTCTTGACACCTTTTTAGCACAAGAGCAAGATGGTATAGGCAATCAGAATATGACTTTCCAAATACAGAGAAGTCATCCATGAACACTTCTATGAACTTCTCAATCATGTTTGAAAAAATGGAAAGCATGCATCTTTGGAATGTTGCAGGTGCATTGCACAATCCAAAGGGCATTCTCCTATAAGCAAAGACACCATATGGACAAGTAAATAAAGTTTTTTCCTGATCCTTGGGGTCTACAACAATTTGATTGTAGCCCGAATACCCATCCAGGAAGCAATAATACTCATGTCCTGCCAATCTTTCAAGCATCTGGTCCATGAAAGGTAAGGGAAAGTGGTCCTTCCGGGTGGCTTCATTAAGTTTCCGGTAGTCAATGCACATACGCCATCCGGTCACTGTCCTTGTGGGCATCAATTCATTCTTCTCATTTGCCACAACAGTGATCCCTCTCTTCTTAGGGACTACTTGCACCGGGCTTACCCAAGGGCTGTCTGAGATGGGGTAGATCACCCTTGCTTGCCACAATTTCAGCACTTCTTTCTGAAGCACTTCATTCATAGTTAGGTTCAGCCTCTTTTGTTGTTGTCTTGAAGGTTTGGCATCCTCTTCAAGTAGGATTTTATGCATACACATTGAAGGACTGATCCCTTTTAAATCTGCAAGTGTCCAACCTATGGCATCCTTGTGTTGTCTCAGTACTTGGATGAGCTCCTCTTTTTGTTCCTTACTCAGACTTGAATTTATGATCACTGGGTGAGTGTTGTTAGCACCCAGATATGCATATTTCAAGCTGGGTGGTAATGCTTTCAGCTCTAGTTTTGGTGACTCTGCATCTTTGTTGTTTGTAGTGGTTGGCATGATTGAGTTTCCCATGGTTGCTTGTGGTGATTCTCCATCTGGTGCTTGTTCCAGCTCAATGGTTCCTCCACATTGTTCTTCTTCCAAGACTTCTTGAACTATTTGTTCCATGGTGTCTACCAGCATGCATTCTCCTATAGACTCCTTGGGGTAACTCATTACTTTGAAGACATTGAAGACCATTTTCTCTTCATTCAACCTCAAGACTAGTTCCCCTTTTTTCACATCGATGATGGCTCTAGCAGTAGCTAGGAATGGTCTTCCTAGGATAATTAACGTGTTGGCCTCTTCTTCCATGTGCAGCACAACAAAATCAGCAGGGAAAATGAACTTTCCTACTTTCACTAGCAAGTCTTCCACCTCCCCATGTGAAAACTTAAATGTTCTGTCAGCCAATTGGAGTGCCATTCTTGTTGGCTTGGCTTCCTCAATCTTCATCCTTCTCATCATGGTTAGGGACATAAGGTTTATGCTAGCTCCCAAATCACACAAAGCTTTCTCAATGGTGATGTCTCCTATGATGCAGGGGATTTGGAAACTCCCTAGGTCTTTCAGCTTTTGAGGCAGCTTCTTCTGTATGATGGCATTGCATTCTTCAGTCAATATTATGGTTTCTTTTGCTTCCCAGTTCCTGTTTTTGATTATAAGCTCCTTCAAAAATTTAGTATAGAGTGGCATTTGTTCTAATGCCTCAGCAAATGGTATGTTGATTTGGAGCCTCTTGAAGATCTCTAGGAACTTAGAAAACTGGCCATCCTTCCCATCTTTTCCCAGTCTTTATGGGTATGGTGCCTTTGGCACATAGGGCTTCAAGACTAATTTTGGTGGAGGTGGAGCATGGATTTTTACTTCGCCCTTGTTCTCATGCTTTGCTGCAGCTTCTTCATGCTTGTCTTTGCTTGGGTTCCTTCCTCTACAACCTTCTGATGCATGGAAAACTTGTCTCGCAACAAATTTCCTTCGGCAAGTGTACCAAATTTGTCGTCAAGTAAAAACTCACAATAGAGTGAGGTCGAATCCCACAAGGATTGATTGATCAAGCAACTTTAATTAGAGGAATGTTCTAGTTGAGTGAATCCAGGATTTGAGTTTAGAATTGCAGAAAATAAAATGGCGGGAAGGTAAATGACAGAAAAAGTAAATGCTAAAATTAAAGAACTGGAAGTAAATGACTGAAGTAAATTGCAGAATTGTAAATGGGAATGGGGGAATTGCTCATAAAAGTAAGTGACAGAAAATAAAGAGAATGGGTAAGATCAGAAATGGGGAGTTCATTGGGCTCAGGAGATGTTGCATTCTCCGGATCAATTTTATTTTCATCTCTTCCTCAATCAATGCACTCATTGATCTCCTTGGCAATCTTAAGTGATTGAATTACAATTTCTTGTAATTTAATCTCTCAAATCTTGATCAATAGCCAATTCCTTGGTCAATTGCTCATGAGAAGAGATGAAGTATGGTCACTGATTATACCACATGCATTTCCCAAATCAAGTGTTGAGAGGATTATAGTCACATATCCATCCAAACCCAATTTGGTCCAGCATGAGAAAGCATTTCTAACTTGATCTCTTCATTCCTCTTTCAAGGTTCAGAAGAGATCCAAGTATGAATAGCTTCTTTTCCAAGATAACTACCCAATTGGATGAAGATCGAAAGCTTTCAAGTAAAATCAAGAGAAAAGATAGAAGAAGAATAATGAAAACTAGTATTGATCCATCAAATTACAACGGAGCTCCCTAACCCAATGAAAGGGGTTTAGTTGTTCATAGCTCTGGAAAATGAAAACAAAGATGGAGAATACATAATGAAACTAGAAGTGCAGAGAAAGTAAATACAGAGAGTAATTCTATGCCCAGAGGCTCCCTATATTTTCCAACCCCCAAAATAATTCAAAGTTACTCCTATATATACTACTCTTCTACTCTTCTAGTTGGTTCTTCAAGTCTTGGGTCTGGGCCTTTGGATCTTGAGTTTGAAGCAGTTATCTTCTTCATTGGGCTTGGCTTTACTTGCAGAGAGAAATTTGTGAAGTGGGCAGAGACTTTAGTTCAGGAAGTTAGCGGTGTTAACGTTCAGTGAAAATATGGGTTCGAGAACGTTAGTGACATTCAACTTTTTCACTAACGTTCCTTACCCAAGCAAGAGCCACGTTAACCTCAACGTTGGTGGCACAAACGTTGCCACTAATATTGCCTCTTTGTCCTTCGCGCACGTTATTGGGACTCAACTTTCCCAATAACATTGAGAAGCCTCCCCCTTCCCTACGTTAGAGTCCACGTTAACTTAGTTAACGTGGCTCTTTTAACGTAGGCTTGCCAACCTTCGAGAACGTTAATGACACTTAACATTGTCACTAACGTTCCAATGTGCCCCTTAGCTCCCACGTTAGAGTCCACGTTAACTAGGTTAACGTGGCTTCTAACGTGGCCTATGCTAGCCATTTCCAACGTTAGTGACAAAGTTGAGTGTTACTAACATTGGTTCAACATTCCCTTATCCACGTTAGCTTCCATATTAACTAAGTTAACGTGGGAGTTAACGTGGCTCATGGTGGCATGTGTGGGCTCTTTCCAACGTTAGTGACAATGTTAGGTGTCACTAACGTTGGCGTCACCTCTTTTCCTCACGTTAGCTTCCACGTTAACTAGGTTAACGTGGCCTAGTGTGACTTGGCCATCGTTAGTGATAATGTTGAATATCACTAACGTTGGCTTCCCCTCTTTCTTCTTAATGTTAGAGGCCACGTTAACTAAGTTAACGTGGTGACTAACGTGGCCACTCATGAGCTTGGTCCAACGTTAGTGATAATGTTAAGTGTCACTAACGTTGGCTCCAATGATGGCTTCGAGAGCGTTATTGGCAATCACTTTTCTCATTAACTTTGCAAGTTACTCCCATTCCACGTTAGTGTTAACGTTAGTGTAACTAACGTAGCCACTAATGTGGTTCTTCTTTGCTTCCTTTGTCCTGAAATCAAGCAATAAAGTGCATCAAAGTTCTAGTCCAAGTCATGGGAAATGCAACATCCAATTTGTCCTTAAATTCATGCAAAATCCTCATGAAATCATGTAAAGTGCACAATGTATGCCTGAATCAAGATGTAAGTGAATATCTACCCAAAACTAGCTTATTTCCTAAGGAAATGCATGAAACTGACCTAAAAACAGTAAAGAAAAGGTCAGTAAAACTGGCCAAAATGGCCTGGCATCACAACACCAAACTTAAAGCTTGCTTGTCCCTAAGCAAGTACTGGAACAAGAGAATGATGAATGGAATGCCAAGAGAAATGAGTCATTCTTGTGGAAGTCATGTCCCTGGTTTTATGGTGGTTTCATGCATAGCAACTTAGGTTCATTCCTGGCTTTCAGACCTTTATCATGTCCTAGAATACTCACTGTGATTGCATCCCATGAAACTTTTATTTATTGATCCTTTTGTTGTTATTTCAGGGCTTATTTGTGTTCTTAGGCTAAGTGTTCTGTAAGGGGGCAACTCTTTAAAATAAGCTTTCAGCCAACACTCCCGAACCAGTTGGTTCAAGGTGCTAGGTGTTGAAGCACCCCTATGGACTTACTTGCTCAAGTCTCTCCCCCATACATACACACCACAGGCATATAGTTTATTTATTTTCTTTTCTTGAGACCTTGGTGTCCAGCACCTCTTTGGGTTACTAAATGCTCTGTAGTGAGGGTTACTCTTGATAGTGGACTTTCAGCTGATTATCCCGAGTTAGTTAACCCAAGTTACCAAGTGATAAGGCACCTCTAAGAGCTTATTCATCCAAGTAGATCCCTCACACAGGAACACCACAGACACATGCCTCAAGATTAAAACCATTGGTGCCTAGCCTTATTGCTTACTCTTTTTCTTTTATTCCTCAACTTTGATTGTTCTTTCCCTTTTTCTTATTAGGATTTTCTTATTTAGCTAGTCTCATGGGGTATGTCTCAAGCATAGTATTCCTGACAGATAGTTGTCCTCCCACCTTATGGTTGAACCAACTTAGCTAACTTATGACTCTACCATAAACTCATGAACTTACTCCATAGTATGAACTCCTCTCTGGTTTTTAAAAACACACATTCTCTTTTCATTTGATTCAAAGGGACAGGCATACAAGTAAGTAAGGAGATGATGTAGTAACATAGAGACCAGCAAACATAAACCTTTTCAGAAAGAAAACTTTAAAGACAGAATTTAAAAAGTTCAACTAACATGGAAGCATGTTCTATTTCATACAAGATCTTCCTTATTTAAAGTATAGAAAAAGATGGACCAAAGAAGGAACTCCACCACCTTTTACTCTTGTGGATGGCCATGCTTTCCTCCTTGTTTGTCTTCTTTGTGTCCTCTTGCATTCCCTCTCATCTGTGCCAATCTTGCTTGCTTCCAATCCTCAAGTTCCTTCCTCACTGATTCATGACTCTCTTCCACCCTTTGTCTTTCTTCTCGTGCTAATTCATCCCTCATTTCTTCATACCTTGTGATTCCTAGATGCAATATAGGCAGCTGTCCTACCAAGTAACCGAGCCTGGCTTGAGTATTTAAATGATGCCCAGTCTCGCTCATGTAAACTCCTTCTGCGAATGCCCTTTGCTCGTCCAATAGTTCTGCCTGTTCTATTTGTCTTTGGTGCATCTCATGTATATGTGCACCTTGATGTGCTTGGATGTTGATTAGCCTCTGGATGGATTCTTGTTGCTCATTTTGCCTTTGTTCCATCCTGTGGAATGTTTTACTCCATTGTTGTCCTTGACTCAGTTGCTGATCCATCATTTGCTTTTGCCAATCCCCTTGTTGAGTCATCCATCTTGAGAGTGACTCCTCTTGTTGCCCCATCATCTGTAGTTGAAGTTCTCTCTGTGCTTCTTGGCTTTCCAAATATTGTCGAGATAGTCCACCAATGGCCTCCTGCAATTGGTGCATATCCAAGGTGGCTGGTGCTTGCCTTTCTACGGCTTGTCCTTCTACTACTTGAGGGGCTGCCCTCTTTCTTTGCTTCCGTTGAGGCAGGGGGGATGCAGTGGCATGCATTCGTTGAACGGTTATTGGAATGCCTTCTTTTATCAACACGGGGTCCTCATCTTCAAACACCACCCCAGCTTTCTTGCACAGTCGTTAGATAGTGCTGGGGTAACCTAACGTTCCCCTTGAGTCGCTTTTCTCTGCCATTTTTCTAATCCCTTCTGCTATGAGTTCATGAACCTTGATCTCTCCGCCTTTGAGTATACAGTGCACCAGTGTGGCTCTCTTGAGATTCACCTCCGAGTTATTTGCTGCTGGGAGGATGGACCTCCTTACAATTTCGAACCACCCTTTTGCTTCCGGGGTGAGATCTGCTCTTTTGATGAACCTTGGTCTCCTATCTGCATATCTTTCCCAGTCAGCTCCTGGTACACAAATGTCTTGCACAATCTGGTCATGATCAGGGTTGTTGTCCATTCTTGAATGATAACTCTCTTCTTCAAACGGTATGGACCGCAGCTTTAATGCCCTCATGACACTCGTGGGACCAAAATCCACAATCTTTCCTCTCACAAGCTTGTATATGACTCATCTGCCTTATCATATCGGACCGCATTTGCATAGAACTCTCTTATAAGATTTGCATTCATCTTAATGACCGGATCAGTAAGGAGCTCCCATCTTCTCTTTTCTACCTTCTTTGTGATTTCAGGACACTCATTTTTCCTAACTTGAAATCCTAGCTCATAAATGATCTCCTTATCCACCATCCATCCGTATTGCAATGTATGGTGCAAGCTTCTAAATCTCTTTTCATCATATGGGTATTGCTCCATAGTTTCCTTTCCCTTTCTTCTTTTAGAGCTCGAAGATGCCATGAATGAAGGTTAATGCGTGAAGTTAGCAGGGGTGTGGAGACTTTTGGTGTTTAGGGCTGAGTGCAATGAAGGAAGTGAAGGGGAACCCGAAATGGAGAGGTGTGAAGAGTGGGGTATGGAACAAGGATCACTTATATAGAGAGGTTGTGAGTGAATGGAGGGTGTGGATTGAATGAGTGGTTGTTTGATGGACGGTTGGGGTTGTGCATGTGAAAAGGACAAGGATCATCACTTTATGATGGAGATTGCTTGGTCTCCAAGGGTCCCATTTTTTTCAATGTTGCATGGCATCATTTTCCAATGACTTCCCTTTTTAGAACAAGTGTATAGTCCTTCCTTTTGTGGTGTCCGAACCTTCTTCCTTTAATTGTCCAATCTATCTCCTTCAATGCTCCTTTCCTTTTCCCTATAAAAATAAAATAAGAAAAATCAATATCATAAAAAGTTTTTAACTTTTCGGCTAGAATGATAAAAAGAAGAAAAGATTTTGTTTATTCATGAACTCCAACTAACTAACTAACTGTGTATCCTTATATGCACATTGGTGGCACCATGGGGTGACACCAAACTTAGTTTGGAGCACTGTGATGAAAAGTTCTGTTCAAAGCTCCAAGACTAGCATGCTCTCTGTTGCATTCATGCTTTCTTGGCACGCTTTGAACACCAAACTTGTTCTTCACTATATACTGCAATATAAGGACTTTACCAAGTTTGGGTTGGAATTCATGAATATTGACTTATTCACTAGTAAAAGCTAATAAAACATGGGTTGCCTCCCATGAAGCGCTTCTTTAGCGTCACTAGCTTGACGTTTCTCCTTCATCAGGGAGGTTGATAATGCTTCAAGTCCTCCCCTCTTGCCTTGGACTTATATCCATTGGTTGTATCAATGATCTCTACATGTTCCAATGAGAGAACTCTGTTGATAGTGAAGACCTTAGGTAACTGAGATGGTATAGTGGGGAGATTAGGAGGGATATCTGGGAAGTAAGCTGAGATCACTTTATCTCCTGGAGAGAAGTCTTCCGTAGGGATCTTCTTGTTCCTCCACCCCCTTGGTACCTTCTTCTTTGTCCCTTTTGATGCTGCCTTACTCTTGGCGACTTCTTCTTCTAAGGAAATTTTGTTGTTGTCTTCACATGCCTCTGGTGGTTTAGGTTCCTCCAGCTTCTCCTTGAGCTGTGACAATTGCTGTTTGCCTTGTTCATCATTCAGTGGAGTTCTCAGATGTGTTGGTTGTGCTTCAGTGCTTGTTTCCTCTGTCAGCATCTCATTATGATCATTGCTTGGTTCTTTGTTTTCTTGGTCTACTTCTTGTGAGAGTTTGAAGACATTAAAGCTGAGTCGTTCATCATGGATCCTCAATATTAGCTCCCCTCGCTCCACATCTATGAGTGCTCTGGCTGTAGCTAGGAATGGTCTTCCCAATATGATTGGGTGAGTGTGACTCTCTTCCATGTCCAAGATGACAAAGTCTGTGGGAAGAAAGTATTTCCCCACCTTTAACAATACATTTTCCACCACCCCTATTGCTTGTTTTTGAGTTTTGTCAGCCAGCCTGATGACTACATCTGTGGGAAATATCTCATTGATCTGCAGCCTCTTCATCAGGGATAAGGGCATTAAGTTGATGCTTGCTCCCAAATCGCAGAGTGCTCTATCAAACATTGTTTTCCCTATGGCACAGGGGATATGAAAACTCCCTGGATCTTTTCTTTTCGTAGGCAACTGCGGTTGAATGAGGGCACTGCACTCCTTGTTCATCACTATAGTTTGGCCTTCCTTGAGTGATCTTTTCCTGGGAAGCAGCTCCTTCATATACTTGATGTATGCAGGCATTTGTTGGATAGTCTTGATGAACGGTATGTTCACATGCAAAGATGCAAACAAGTCAAGAAATCTTGAGTATATTCTCTTCTCCACAGCACCATTGAGCAGTTGGGGAAAAGGTGCATAGAGTCTCAGCAGCTTCTGTTTTGAGATTTCTGGTTCTTGGTAATCTTTTTCCCCTCCTCTACTGAGGTATCTTCAGGTTGTTCTGACAGCTTGCTTGGCTTGTCCTCGGTCTCCTCATCACTTATAGTGACCATCTTGCAATCTTCCCATCTTACTTTCTTTGTTTCACCTCTCGGATTCTTCTCTGTGTCACTTGGGAATCCATCTGTGGGTTTGAGAATTTGCTCAGAGAGATACCCCACTTGAGATTCCAACCTCTTGATTGTGTCTCCCTGGTTCTTGAAACTGGCTCACACTTCCTCCTTGAACACCTTGTTGTCTTGAATCTCCTTGCTTATACCTTCAAGTAGATTCTCAATCCTTGAGATTCTTTCATCAAATGATGATAGGTCAGGCTGAGGATGGTTATTCTGGCCTTGATATGAATGTGGAGACGTGTTGTTATGGGGGTGTTGATATGGTCTAGATGTGAAGTGTTGGGTGGCTGTATTGTTTGGATTTGGGCGTCTTTGATCAAGGCTTTGGTCTTGTTGATTTCTCCACCCAAAGTTCGGGTGGTTCCGCCATCTAGGGTTGTAGGTCTTGGAGTATGGATCATGGTTTTGCCTAGGTGAATTCCCAATGTAGTTGGCTTGCTCCTGACAACCCTCTGCTTCTTCATTCACTCCTTCTTGGGTTGTTGATGAAGTGGAGATTGCTGCTACTTGGTTCCTCTCCATCTTCTTGGTGAGGTCAGCTAGCTGCTGGGTAATGAGCTTGTTTTGGGCCAGCAGAGCATCTACATTATTTAGCTCCATTACTCCTCTTGTGTTCCCTCTTTTGGAAGCATAGAAGTAGTCGTTCTCTGCTACTGTTTCAATGACATCTATGGCCTCCTCAATGGTCTTCTTCTTGTTCAAAGATCCTCCGGATGAATGGTCTACGGCCTTCTTTGACTCATAAGAGAGCCCTTCATAGAAAATGTGCAGTTGCACCCATTCATTGAACATAACTGGTGGGCATCTCCTTGTTAGGTCTTTAAACCTCTCCCATGCTTCATATAGAGTCTCACCATCTTGTTGCCTGAAAGTTTGGACCTCAGCTCTCAGCCTATTGATTCATTGAGGAGGGTAAAATCTTGCTAAGAATTTGTTCACCACATCTTCCCAAGTTGTCAAGCTCTCCCTTGGGAAAGACTCCAGCCACTTGGCTGCCTTATCCTTGAGTGAGAATGGAAATAAGAGCAGTCTATAAGCGTCAGGATGAACACCATTAGACTTCACTGTGTCACATATTCTCAGGAAGGTGGTTAGATGTTGATTGGGGTCCTCTTGGACACTTCCTCCGAACAAACAGTTGTTCTGAACAAGGGTGATGAGCTGTGGTTTTAGTTCAAAATTGTTGGCATGGATGGTTGGCTTTTGAATGCTACTTCCACAGTTTCCTGGGTTTGGATTGATGTAAGAGCCTAAAACTCTTCTATCCTCCCCAGCATGATTTGCTCGAACTCTTCCGCCATGGTTGTAAGCCTCTTCTTCATGATGGTTTTCCATGTTTTCTTCCAAGTTTGTTTCAAAGTATTCCTCAAAGTGTTCCTCCTCTTCTTCAGCATCAACTACACGTTTTTCTCTTGCCTCCCTTCTTAGTCTAAGGAAGGTTCTCTCAGGTTCAGAATCAAAAGAAGTTGAAGCCCCGCTTCTTCTCCCTGTCATACAACCAACAAGTACAAGCAAAGAGAATAGGTGCAGAAAGTATATCTGTCAGAATTACTGTTAGTGTGAGTGATGCAATATATCAAACAGTTAGTGGGTTAGTGAGATGAATGGTAAATAACAAAGAAAAAGTAGGGGGAAGGGAAGAGATTAACTAAAACAGGAAGTAAATGACTCAAACAGAAAATTAAATCAAACAAAAATAAAATGCTCAATCTAGTTATCCTCCAATCTAATCATTGTTGATGCACAATCAATCCCCGGCAACGGCGCCATAAACTTGATGCATGGAAAACTTGTCTCGCAACAAATTTCCTTCGGCAAGTGTACCAAATTTGTCGTCAAGTAAAAACTCACAATAGAGTGAGGTCAAATCCCACAAGGATTGATTGATCAAGCAACTTTAATTAGAGGAATGTTCTAGTTGAGCGAATCCAGGATTTGAGTTTAGAATTGCAAAAAATAAAATGGCGGGAAGGTAAATGACAGAAAAAGTAAATGCTAAAATTAAAGAACTGAAAGTAAATGACTGAAGTAAATTGCAGAATTGTAAATGGGAATGGGGGAATTGCTCATAAACGTAAGTGACAGAAAATAAAGAGAATGGGTAAGATCAGAAATGGGGAGTTCATTGGGCTCAGGAGATGTTGCATTCTCCGGATCAATTTTATTTTCATCTCTTCCTCAATCAATGCACTCATTGATCTCCTTGGCAATCTTAAGTGATTGAATTACAATTTCTTGTAATTCAATCTCTCAAATCTTGATCAATAGCCAATTCCTTGGTCAATTGCTCATGAGAAGAGATGAAGTATGGTCACTGATTATACCACATGCATTTCCCAAATCAAGTGTTGAGAGGATTATAGTCATATATCCATCCAAACCCAATTTGGTCCAGCATGAGAAAGCATTTCTAGCTTGATCTCTTCATTCCTCTTTCAAGGTTCAGAAGAGATCCAAGTATGAATAGCTTCTTTTCCAAGATAACTACCCAATTGGATGAAGATCGAAAGCTTTCAAGTAAAATCAAGAGAAAAGATAGAAGAAGAATAATGAAAACTAGTATTGATCCATCAAATTACAACAGAGCTCCCTAACCCAATGAAAGGGGTTTAGTTGTTCATAGCTCTGGAAAATGAAAACAAAGATGGAGAATACATAATGAAACTAGAAGTGCAGAGAAAGTAAATACAGAGAGTAATTCTATGCCCAGAGGCTCCCTATATTTTCCAACCCCCAAAATAATTCAAAGTTACTCCTATATATACTACTCTTCTACTCTTCTAGTTGGTTCTTCAAGTCTTGGGTCTGGGCCTTTGGATCTTGAGTTTGAAGCAGTTATCTTCTTCATTGGGCTTGGCTTTACTTGCAGAGAGAAATTTGTGAAGTGGGCAGAGACTTTAGCTCAGGACGTTAGTGGTGTTAACGTTCAGTGAAAATATGGGTTCGAGAACGTTAGTGACATTCAACTTTTTCACTAACGTTCCTTACCCAAGCAAGAGCCACGTTAACCTCAACGTTAGTGGCACAAACGTTGCCACTAACGTTGCCTCTTTGTCCTTCGCGCACGTTATTGGGACTCAACTTTCCCAATAACGTTGAGAAGCCTCCCCTTTCCCTACGTTAGAGTCCACGTTAACTTAGTTAACGTGGCTCTTTTAACGTAGGCTTGCCAACCTTCGAGAACATTAGTGACACTTAACATTGTCACTAACGTTCCAATGTGCCCCTTAGCTCCCACGTTAGAGTCCACGTTAACTAGGTTAACGTGGCTTCTAACGTGGCCTATGCTAGCCATCTCCAACGTTAGTGACAAAGTTGAGTGTTACTAACATTGGTTCAACATTCCCTTATCCACGTTAGCTTCCATGTTAACTAAGTTAACGTAGGAGTTAATGTGGCTCATGGTGGCATGTGTGGGCTCCTTTCAACGTTAGTGATAATGTTGGGTGTCACTAACGTTGGCGTCACCTCTTTTCCTCACGTTAGCTTCCACGTTAACTAGGTTAACGTGGGAGTTAACATGGCCTAGTGTGACTTGGCCAACGTTAGTGATAATGTTGAATATCACTAACGTTGGCTTCCCCCCTTTCTTCTTAACGTTTGAGGCCATGTTAACTAAGTTAATGTGGTGACTAACGTGGCCACTCATGAGCTTGGTCCAACGTTAGTGATAATGTTAAGTGTCACTAATGTTGGCTCCAATGATGGCTTCGAGAGCGTTATTGGCAATCACTTTTCTCATTAACTTTGCAAGTTACTCCAATTCCATGTTAGTGTTAACGTTAGTGTTAACGTTAGTGTAACTAACGTAGCCACTAATGTGGTTCTTCTTTGCTTCCTTTGTCCTGAAATCAAACAATAAAGTGCATCAAAGTTCTAGTCCAAGTCATGGGAAATGCAACATCCAATTTGTCCTTAAATTCATGCAAAATCCTCATGAAATCATGTAAAGTGCACAATGTATGCTTGAATCAAGATGTAAGTGAATATCTACCCAAAACTAGCTTATTTCCTAAGAAAATGCATGAAACTAACCTAAAAACAGTAAAGAAAAGGTCAGTGAAACTGGCCAAAATGCCCTGGCATCATCTTCCCACTTCTTAGAGTAATGGCCTTGCATTCCCCTCTTGGGTTAGTCATGGTATCACTAGGAAATGTGTGTGTGAGAAGTGGGATTTGCTTGGATAAAATCCCCACTTGTGCTTCCAACTTTGAGATTGCTGCGCCTTTATTTTTCAGATTTGACCTATATTCTTCTTGATTAGCGTCTATCCTTCTTTCAGTTTATGCTTGTCTGTCCATGAGGGTGCAGACTGCCCCTGTAATCTGGGAGGACAGTTGTGCTATTGCGGCTTCCATCCTCTCAAAGTTGCTCTTGATTTCACATGGTTGCATAGTTGAGGATGGTGCATCTTGGTTGAGGTTGTTGTGTATGGGTTGGTTACTATGGTATGATGTGTTTTGTGAGTTATGGTAGGGTCTATGGTTCCCTATTTGATGGTTGGGGTTGTGGTTGAAATGCTGATTTTATGAATAAGGCTTGTTGTGGTCCTAGTTGTGGTTTTGTTGATTTTCCCACCCAAAGTTTGGGTGGTTCTTCCAACCTAGGTTGTATGTCTTAGAGTGTGGGTCATATGGTGGTCTGGATGAATTGTTCACATAATTGGCTTGTTCCCAGTCACCTTCAGATTTTGGTGCATTCCCTTCTTGTTGAGGAGTTTGGTCTTGAATTACTGAGGCTTGGTTGGTCTCCATCCTTTTGGTTAGAGCTGCTATTTGAGCTGCAATTGCTTTATTCTGAGCTAACAAAGCATCTACAGAGTTGAGCTCTAGCATTCCCTTCTTCTGAGTCCTTTTTGAAGCATAGAAATACTCATTTTCAGCTACAGTCTCAATGACATCTATGGCCTCTTCAATGATTTTCTTCTTGTTGAGTGAGCCTCCCGAAGAATGATCCACATCCTTCTTTGCTTCATAGGATAGTCCCTCATAAAAGATGTGTAGTTATACCCATTCATTGAACAATTCTGGTGGGCATCTTCTTGTCAGGTCTTTGAATCTCTCCCAGGCCTCATAAAGTGTTTCTCCATCTTGTTGTCTGAAAGTTTGCACCTCAGCTCTCAGCCTATTGATCCTTTGTGGAGGGTAGAATCTTGCAAGGAATCTGTTCACGACCTCCTCCCATGTAGTTAGGCTATTCTTGGGGAATGATTCCAACCACTTTGCTGCCTTTTCTCTGAGTGAGAAAGGGAACAAGAGTAGTTTGTAGATGTCGGGGTGTACCCCGTTGGACTTTACAGTATCACATATCCTCAAGAATGTGCTGAGACGTTGATTAGGGTCTTCTTGGGCACTTCCTCCATATGAGCAATTGTTCTGAACAAGTGTGATGAGCTGAGGTTTCAGCTCAAAATTATTGGCATGAATTGTTGGCTTTAGGATGCTGCTGCCATAATTTCCTGGGTTTGGGTTGATGTAGGAGCCTAAGACTCTCCTTTCTTGCCCATCATGATTTACTGGGCCTTCTCTGGCATGGTTGTGAGCTTCTTCTTCATGGTGGTTCTCCATGTTCTCCGCCATGTTTGTTTCAAAATACTCTTCCTCTTCTTCAGCACCAACGACTCATTTCCCTCTTGCTTTCCTCCTTAATCTAAGGAAGGTCCTCTCAGGTTCAGAATCAAAGGAAGTTGAAGCACCGCTTCTTCTACCTGTCATACAACCAACAAGGCAAAAAGCAAGAAAGAAAATGAATGAAGAAATTACTCTTGTTAGAGTAGTTGTTAGTGTGAGTGGTGCAATTAATCAAACAGTTAGAAGAGTGGAAATATGGATGATAAAAATAATCAAAGAAGAAAGAAATAGAACTCAAAATAAAAGAAAATAAAAAGGTGCTAAATAAAATAAAATAACAAGGAATTTAAATTGCTTAATCTAGCTCTCCAATCAATTTAATCACTGTCAAATTTAAGCCAATCCCCAACAACAGCGCCATAAAACTTGATGAATCTAAATTCACACCCCATTAAAAATTGGTGAATTAGTTCTTTTGGCAAGCGCACTAAAATTATCGTCAAGTAATAACCCAAAGTGGAGTGGGATCGTATCCACAGAGATTGGCAAATTCGAGCAGTTTTAATCAATTGATGAATTAGTCAAGTGGATCAATAGGATTGTAAAGTGCAGAATTGTAAATGACATAAATGTAAATGACTATAATGTAAAGAAAAGAAATAAAGTGCAGGAATATAAATGGCAGAATGTAAAGTGCAGAATCATAAATGACTTGAATATAAATGAGAATGGGGAATTGCTGAATGCAAAAATAAGCTGTAAAGAAATGGATAGATAAGAATGGGAAAAATTCATTGAGATTGGGAGATGTTGTCTCTTTGGATCAAGTCTAGCTTATATCCTCTTCAATCATGCAACTCATTGACCTCTTAGAAATCATGATTGATTGAGCCGTAATCCCTTGGTGACTCAATCTCTCAGATCTTGATCAATAGCCAATTCCCTGGTCTAATTGCTCATGAAGAGAGATATGCTTGATCCCTGATTATACCACACACCATTGTAGGTCCAAGTAGAGGGAGGATTATATGTCATATATCCAAACACCAAAACCCAGATTCTACTCTAGTGTGAGAAGGGATTTCAAGCATGGTTTCATGTTTCCTTTCCCAAGGTTCCCATGAAACCCAATTGCATTCAATCTCTTTCCCAAGATAATTGAATACTAAGCATTAAGAACGAAATTCCTTCTAGCAAATCAAAGAGAAGATAAAGAGAAGAAGAATTTCACTATTATCAATCCATCAAGTACAACAGAGCTTCCTCTCTCAATGAGAGGGAAGTTAGCTACTCATAGCTCAAAAAGTACTCAAAAGTGAAGTGTAAAAGTGGATCTAAAACTGACTGCTTAACCCCCTTCTTCAGTACTCCTTGGGGGTATTTATACTACTCCTAGTGAAATAAAAGAATTACAAAAGTGAAAAAGAAAAATTACATTTTGGAGGGAAAAGAAAACACTCAATAAGCGTGACTTCTCAGTTGGCGTGTGGCTGGCGCTTTACTAGCGTGTCACGTGCCCTTCATTTCTAGCTTGGCGTGCCACGCCCAATCCTTCAAGTGGCATGCTCGTCCCTGAAACAACCTTGGTGTGCCACGCCTTCGAACTCAAGTGGCACGCCCCTTGCCTTTCTCACTTCTCTTTGCCTCTGAAAATTTGAACTGGCGTGCCACGCCCAAGGTCTGGCGTGCCACGCCCTTGCTCTATGCTTGGCTAGGCTTCTCTGGAAAGTTGAACTGGCGTGGCATGCCTAGGGTCTGGCGTGCCACGCCCCTTTTGTGAGTGAGTGATTCCTCTGTTTGGCGTGCCACACCACGAACTCAAGTGGCACGCCCCAATGCTTCTTTGCTCTCTGAATGATACTGGCGTGCCATGCCTAGTTGCTCAAGTGGCACGCCTAAGTGAAGAATGGTGAGTGGCGTGCCACGCCTTCGATACCAAGTGGCACGCCCCATGTAATTGGCCTCCTTCATCCTCTCTGGAAACTTATACCAGCGTGCCAGGCCTAAAGGCTGGCGTGCCACGCCCATGATCTTATCTTGGTTCCAGTAGTTGGCATGCCACGCCTTCAATACCAAGTGGCATGCCCAATCCTTGCTTTTGTTCTCTCTGTGCATTGGCGTGACACGCTTGGTTGCAAAAGTGGCACGCCTAAGTGAGGTTGAGAGGTTGGCGTGCCACGCCTTCGACTTCAAGTGGCATGCCCAGTCTTCAATTGCCTTCAGCCCCTTCTCTGGATTATTGTACCAGCGTGCCACGCCATGCTGTTCAAGTGGCACACTTATGTATTTGTGAATTCTTCATGCTTGGCGTACCACGCCTGGGTTCTCAAGTGGCACGCCCAAGTGACTTCTTGGAGCTGGCATGCCACGCCTTCGATACCAAGTGGCACGCCCATGGTGGAGGTTCTTCTTTTGCGTGCCACGCCTATTTACTCAAGTGGCACACCCGTAGTAGTTGATGGGTCAGACCTGTCGTGCCACGCCCCTTTTGTGTCCTCCATTTAGCTCTCTGGAATTTTGTATTAGTGTGCCACACCCAGTTTTGGCATTCCACGCCCACATGCATGCTTGGACTTCTTCTCTGGACTTTAGTACTGGCGTTTGCTCCCAAGTGGCACGCCAGTTTCACACGCCCAGCTTCTTGTTTGTCTTCTACCCATTTTTTGATGCTTTTCTCACCTGAAATTTAGCACAACTCATCTCAAAGTAGTGTACCACAATATTCATCAAATAATGCATGAATTGTACTGATCAAATGAGATTTATGCTCTTTTATGCTCTTCTTTATGCAAGAAATAAGGGTAGATGATGCAAGTCATCACATACTGCATGAAAAAAAAGAGGGATCGACACGCAACATCCATGACGCGCGCGCGTCGTTTACATATGCGCACCTGAACAGAGAGGTGCGCGAGAGATGTGTGGGAAGGGTGCATGGCGCACAAGCCATGCCATGCGTACGCGTACCTCACGCGTATGCGTCCCCTGCAAATAGCTCAACCCACGCGTAAGCTTCAGCGACGCGTATGCGTGGGGGTGAAAATTGGCGTAAATAGCAAATCGAATAGAGAGTTGTGCTGCCTCCATACTGGAACTGTGCTAAAGGCACAAATTTGACCACGCGTACGCGTCCTTGACACATGCACGTCATTTTTCAATATGTGGCAATCCACGCGTGCGCGTGCCTGACGCCTACGCCTCACTCTCAATTTTACGCGATCCACGCGTACACGCGCTGTACGCATACACATCGCATGCGTTGCACATTGGAACTAGTACGCCGCCTGATTTTTAATCTTCCCTCCCCCAATCCTACTTATCTTTCTCTTATCATTCTTTCTTCTTTCTTCTTCTTACTTCCAATTCTTTCTTCTTCCTCAGGTTTTTTTTCTTCTCTCTCCTTTACTCTCTCATCTTCATTTAATTATTGCATTTAATTATTTTTTTTCCTTCTCTATGCATTTTTATGTTGGTGTTGGAACTTTATTTGGATCTTATATTATTATACTCGAGCTTGTGGATATATTAGGGAGTAATTTAACAATTAATACCAATTTTTGGGTTGCATGCATGTTGGATTTCATACTTTTCCTAACATATTTTACATGCATACTAAGTATTTATGAAAAGCCCGAATGGCATTGTAAATTCTTAATTAATCTATTCTTCTACTCTACTGCCTGTTTTTCACAAAACCCTTGCAATCTTTTATTGATTAAATATAATTGTCAACACAAACATGGTTATTAATTTGTTACATTTGATAATCCAATTGAGCTATTAATGCTTGATCTATGCTACTCATGCCTTTGCCGGCATGCTAATAATCATCTTGCATCTAATTGCCTCAATATATCATGCTATATTTCCATTGATGTCCTAATTACATGGAATCACGACCATGTGTTTACAATATTCTTTTTTACCTTGGCATTGATTATCACTTGTATTTTTCTCCATCCGGTTCTAGCATTTCGATTTCATGTCCCTTTCTTTTCTCCCTTTCCAGAATGGCCACCAGGAAGGGTAAAGAGAAAGCCTCTAACAAGCCACCGGCAAGGAGGGGGACGAAAAGAGCACAAGCGCTGATTTACATACCTCAAGGAGCTGATTGCATACCCCCCTTTGTTCCTGACTGATGGCACCGAGGACGGTGCCAAGCTTTAAGTGTGGGGAGGTCGGTCAGTACCTGACTTCCGGAGGTAATTGCTTTTTCTTAACACCAATAGGTTATTTTTTCTTTTGTTAGATAGGATAGATTGCATGATAATAATTGTTTGCATGTATGTTTGCTTGGTTAAAGTAATAAACTTCTTTTCAAGACTTTATTTTATAATATTTCACTAATTTAAATTGAAAAATTTGTGATGAATTATAGCAAAGAACACACAAACCTGTGAGATTTGAGCTTAATTACATGGTTACATTATTTAACCATAATATTTTATTCTTGTGTGTTTCCTTCTCTATGATTGTAATCTATATTTTGTTCCATTCTATATATCCATTATTTAGTATATTTACATGGTTGCATATGATTGAGGCCATCATTTGTTATTACCTCACTTATCCCAAATAGCCTACCATTTCAATCACCTTTGTTAGCCACCTTGAACCCTTTAATCCCCTTTTGTTCTGTATTTTACCACATCACTAGCCTTAAGCGAAAAAATAATTAATTACCTGAATTGGATCTTTGATTAGCTTAAGATAGAGATTGTGTATTAATTAAGTGTGGGGAACCGTGGGAACTTGGGTTGATAGGAAAGTGTTGAATTTTACTGAAAAACATATTGGGAATTTGGGTACCTATTCATGTAAGACAAAAAAAAAATAAAAATCCATGTGCATTGATATCTTATGTTTACTTTTATATTTTCAAAAAAAAAATAAAAAAAATCAAATAAATAAATAAGGGGACAAAATTACGCCAATGCTAAGTTTAATAAAAGATCATTGCATATGTGATAAAATTAAAAGAAAAATTTGGTACATGAGTATGTGATACAAAAGTGGGAATTATGGGTAGCTAGGCATGATTTTAGAATTACATAGAGTGTGTGTGTGTGTTAGGTGAAAGCTTAGGTTAATCAAAGATTCATATTTTAGCTCACTTGGCCATACATATATCCTCTCCCTTACCTTAGCCCCATTACAACCTCGGAAAGACCTCATGATGTTTGCATTGGTATACTAAATTTTTGTTGATTGGTTAGATGAAGAACAAAGTTTAGAAAGCATGACTAGAGAAGAGTAGAGTGATCAACCCTAGACACTTGAGCAATTAGAGTGCATATACACTACTGGTGAGGGTTCAATGCTTGATTCTATGTTCCCTGTTTTCATGAGCTATCTTCTTACAAGTTTACTTGTCTCTTATTGTGTGATTTGAATTAGGAAAATCTGATTTATGTTTGTCTTGGAGAACTTGTTTACTTTTAACCAAGTAGACAGAATCATCTTAGCATATAGTTGCATTCATATAGGTTGCATTTCATGAGTCTTATTTTTCCCTTTATTCTTTCTATCTCCTTGAGCTCAGCATGAGGACATGCTAATGTTTAAGTGTGGGGAGATTGATAAACCACTATTTTATCGTTTATCTTATGCTAATTTGAGTGGTTTTTATCAACTCTCTGCTCACTTATTCACATAATTTGCATGAGTTTACATTTTCCTTCCTAATTTTGTGCCATGATTGAAAACATGTTTTTTTGGCCTTAAATTTGCTATGTTTAATCCTCTTTTATTACCATTCGATGCCTTGATATGTGTGTTAAGTATTTTCAGGGTTTACAAGGCAGGAATGGCTTAGAGGATGGAAAGAAAGCATGCAAAAGTGGAAGGAATACAAGAAACTGAAGGAATTGCAAAGCTATCCAGCCCGACCTCTTTGTATTCAATCGATCATAACTTGAGTTACAAAGATCCAAATGAGGCGGTTACAGTTGCATTGGAAAGCTAACATCTGGGGCTTCGAAATGATATGTAATTCCTTATGGTGGCCTGATGCACGGAAAACTTGTCTCTCAACAAATCTCCCTTCGGCAAGTGTACCGAAGTTGTCGTCAAGTAAAAACTCACAATAGAGTGAGGTCGAATCCCACAGGGATTGATTGATCAAGCAACTTTAATTAGAAGAATGTTCTAGTTGAGCGAATCCAGAATTTGGGTTGAGAGTTGCAGAAAATAAAATGGCGGGAATGTAAATAACAGAAAAGTAAATGCTAGAATTAAAGGACGGGAAGTAAATGACTGAAAAGTAAATTGCAGAATTGTAAATGGGAATGGGGGATTTGCTCATAAAAGTAAATCGCAGAAATTAAAGAGAATGGGTAAGATTAGAGATGGGGAGTTCATTGGGCTTAGGAGATGTTGCAATTCTCCGGATCAAGTTCATTTTCATCTCTTCCTCAATCAATGCACTCATTGATCTCCTTGGCAATCTTAAGTGATTGAATTGCAATTCCTTGCAATTCAATCTCTCAAATCTTGATCAATAGCCAATTCCTTGGTCAATTGCTCATGAGAAGAGATGAAGTATGGTCACTGATTATACCACATGCATTTCCCAAACCAAGTATTGAGAGGGTTACAGTCACATACCCATCCAAATCCAATTTGGTCCAGCATGAGAAAGCATTTCTAGCTTGATCTCTTCATTCCTCTTCCAAGGTTCAAAAGAGATCCAAGTTTGAATAGCTTCTCTTCCAAGATAACTACTCAATTGGATGAAGATCGAAAGCTTTCAAGTAAAATCAAGAGGAAAGATAGAAGAAGAACAATGAAAATTAATATTGATCCATCAAATTACAACAGAGCTCCCTAACCCAATGAAAGGGGTTTAGTTGTTCATAGCTCTTGAAAATGAAAACAAAGATGGAGAATACATCATAAAACTAGAAATTGAAAAGAAAGTAAATACAGAGAGTAGTTCTTCAGCCTCCAGAACTCCTTTACAATTCAAAGTTACTCCTATATATACTACTCTTCTCAGCTTCTAGTTTACTCTTCAAGTCTTGGGCCTTTGGATCTTGAGTTTGAAGCAGTTCTTTTCTTCATTTGGGCTTGGCTTTACTTGCAGAGAGAAAGTGCTAAGTGGGCAGAGACTTCAGCTCAGGACGTTAGGGGTGTTAATATTTAGTGAGAATATAAGTTTGAGAACGTTAGTGACACGTAACATTGTCACTAACGTTCCAATGCACCCCTTTGCCTTACGTTAAAACCCACGTTAACTAGGTTAACGTGGCTTTTAACGTTGCCTTGTTAGTCCTTCGAGAACGTTAGTGACACTCAACATTGTCACTAACGTTCCAGTGTGCCCCTTCTTGTTTCACGTTAAAGCCCACGTTAACTAGGTTAATGTGGCTTCTAACGTGGTCCTTTCCAACCTTCGAGAACGTTAGTGACACTCAACATTGTCACTAACGTTCCAATGTGCCCCTGGGTCTCACGTTAGAGTCCACGTTAACTAGGTTAACGTGGCTTCTAACGTGGCCATCTTTTAGCCATCCCAACGCTAGTGACAATGTTGAGTGTCACTAACGTTGGCTCATCTTTCATTTCTCATCGTTAGCTTCCACGTTAACCAAGTTAACGTGGAGGTTAACGTGACTCTTGGGGGTTGTGTGGTTGCTTCAACGTTAGTGACAATGTTGAGTGTCACTAACGTTGTCGACAACTCTTCATCCTCTACGTTAATTCCCACGTTAACCAAGTTAACGTGGGAGTTAACGTGGTACTTAGCACCATAGGCCAACGTTAGTGACAATGTTGAGTGTCACTAACGTTGGCTTCTCTCCCTCCCCCTTAACGTTAGAGGCCACGTTAACTAGGTTAACGTGGCTTCTAACGTGGCCACTTATGAGTGATTGCCAACGTTAGTGACAATGTTGAGTGTCACTAACGTTGGCTCAACTTCTCTTCTCCACGTTAGAGTTCACGTTAACTTGGTTAACGTGACTCTCTAACGTGGGTATTGATGGCTTTCTTTGAGAGTGTTATTGGCAATCACTTTTCTCATTAATCCTTGCAAGTTACCTCCCCTTTCTTGCTCCTTTTTGGTCCTGAAATTAAGCAACAAAGTGCATCAAAGCTCCAGTCCAAGTCATGAGTAATGCAACATAATATTTGTCACTAAACTTATGCAAAATCCTCATGAAATCATGTAAAATGCACAATGTGTGCTTGAGTCAAGGCATAAGTGAATATTTACCCAAAACTAGCTTATTTCCTAAAGAAATGCATGAAACTAACCTAAAAACAGTAAAGAAAAGGTTAGTGAAACTGGCCAAGATGCCCTGGCATCACAACACCAAACTTAAAGCTTGCTTGTCCCTAAGCAAGTACTGGAACAAGAGAATGATGAATGGAATATCAAGAGGAACGAGTCATTCTTGTGGGAATCATATTACTGATTTTATGGTGGTTTCATGCATAGCAACTTAGGTTCATTCCATTACTAGCTTTCAGACCTTTATCATGTCCCTAAACACTTACTTTGTTTATATCTCATGAAACTTTTATTCATTGATCCTTTTATTGTTGTTTCAAGGGTTATTTGTGTTATTTAGGCTAAGTGCTCTGTAAGGGGGCAACTCTTTAAGATAAGCTTTCAGCCAACACTCCTGAACCAGTTGGTTCAAGGTGCTAGGTGTTGAAGCACCCCTAAGGACTTACTCCCTCAAGTCTCTCCCCCATACATACACACCACAGGCATATAGTTTATTTGTTTTCTTTTCTTGAGACCTTGGTGTCCAGCACCTCTTTGGGTTACTAAATGCTCTGTAGTGAGGGTTACTCTTGATAGTGGATTTTCAGCTGATAATCCCGGGTTAGTTAACCCAAGTTACCAAGTGATAAAGCACCCCTAAGAGCTTATTCATCCAAGTAGATCCCTCACACAGGGGCACCACAGACACTTGCCTCAAGCTTAAAACCATTGATGCCTAGCCTTATTGCTTACTCTTTTTCTTTTGTTTTTCACTTCCATTGTTCTTTCCCTTTTCTCTTCTTAGGATCTTGTTATTAACTTAGTCTCATGAGTGTATCCAAAGCAAAGTATTCAGGATAGATAGTTGTCCTCCTAACCTTGTGGTTGAACCAACTTAGCTAACTTATGACTACCCCAAGGATTCATGAATGCACTTCCACAATATAAACTCCACTCTGGTCTTTTACAACTATACTCATTCTCTTTTTATTTGATTTAAAGGGATAAGCTTACAAGTAGGTTAAGTGATGGTGCAGTGACATTTAAACCAGAAATCATGGACCTCTTCAGAAGGAAAAACTTAAAAGACAGAATTAAAAAAATTTAAACATAACATGGAAGCATGTTCTATTTCATACAAGATCTTCCTTATTTAAAGCATAGAAAAGATGGACTAAAAAGAACTCCACCACCTTTCATTCATGTGGATGTCCATGCTCCCATCCTTGTTTATCCTCATTGTGTCTCTCTTGAGTACTTGTACTTCCACTTCCTTTGCCTTTTCCAAGCAGCTTTCTCCAGAAACCACTATCTTCTATTTTCTTCTTGAGTGCCTCCTTTTGTTGTTTCACTTTTCTCTCTTCTTATTCTACAAATTCTTTTTGAACTTCATCATATGCAGGGATGGCATAGTGTAGATGATGCATATTACTGGTCATGTAGTTCAACTCGGCTTGAGTGTTTACATAGAACTCCTCCCTATGTAGTTGCCTTCCTTCATTGAGTACACTGAATTCATTGAAAGTTTTTATTTGGGCTATCTGCCGCTGGTTGAGCTCTTGCAAGTGCTTCTCTTGAAGCTCTTGTCTTTCATTCACTTGGTTGATGGCTTGAGTAAGCTGAGAGTAGTGTTCCTGCTGCTGCTCCATTTGTTGTTTTTGCCATGCTTCCTGTTGGTTCAGCCGGTTCAGTAATTGCTCTTGTCCTTCCATATGTCTCTGTCCTAAATCCTCAATGGCTCTTAGAAGGTGAGTCATATTCAAGTTGGCTGGGTCATGATACTCTTCTTGTTGATGTTCTTCCTGATGGTATTCCTCTTGATGAGCTTCTTCCTGGGTCCTTTGCCTTCCTATATGTGGCCTTCTTAGTTGCTGAGCCGGTGTGGTATAGACCATTCGCTCGAGTGTGACTGGCCTCCCTGGGTTTACCTAGTCTGGGCTGCTGTCCTCAAATACTACCTTGGCCTTGTTGCACAAGCGGAGAATGGTGCTGGGGTACCAAAGTCTGGCTCCTGAGTTAGCTTTCTCAGCTGACTCTTGAATCCCTTCGGCAATGAGCTCATGCACCTTGATTTCCCCACCTTATACTAAGCATTGTACCATAGTGGCTCGATTGATGTTAACTTTTGAATTGTTAGCGGCTGGTAGGATGGACCTCCTTACAAGCTCAAACCACCCTTTGGCTTCAGGGTGAAGGTCCCCCCTTTTTATGAATTTTGGTCTCCCATCTGAGTACCTCTCCCAGTCAGCGGCTATGACACAGATATCTGATGCTATATCTGAGAGCTCATCCTTATCGGGGTTTCTACTTATCCTTGCCTGATAACTCTCCTCATCAAAATGAGGTGATTTCAATTGAAGAGCTCTTGTGATGGCACTTGGGCTGAAGTCTACCTCCCTTCCTCTCACATAACTTTTGAAGTTTGGAGCTTGGGTCTTATCCTCTCTAACTGCATTTGCATAGAATTCTTTGATGAGGTTTCCATTGATCTTCCCCTCTGGACTGGTGAGCAATTGCCACCCCCTCTGTTCGATTTTTCTCCAAATCTGTGGTGATTCATTGGCATTGATTTGGAAGATTAATTCTGGAAATATCCTTCTGGCACTTATCCGCTCAAATTCATGCTCATGAAAGGCAGTCTTGAATCTCTTGTCATCAAAAGGAGCACTCTCCATAGGCCCCTTCCTCTTTTGCCTCTTTGAGCTTGATGATGCCATGACTTGAATTGTTGTTTGAGGGGGTTTGAGGCTTCGGATAGATGAAGAGAGGGTTGGTTAATGCAATTTGTGATGAAGGGTTTAGTGTGCCAATTGAAGTGTGGAGAGTGGGGATTTGAATGTGAGGAGTGAGCATGCACTACGGTTCACTTATATAAGAAAATCATGAGTGGATGAAGGGCGTGGATTGCATGAATGTTTACTAGATGAACGGATGGGGTTGTTTATGAAGGGAAGACAAGGATCATCACTTTAATGAGAGTGATTGGTTCGGTCTCCAAGGTTCTTCTTTCTCCAATGTTGCATGGCAGCGTTTCCCCATGCGTTCCCTCTTGAGACATGTGTGTAGTGCTCTTCATTAAGTGGCGAAATCTCCCCCATTTAATTGTCCAATCAATCCCTTTTCATGCTTCTTTTCTTTTCCTATAAAGATTTGAAATAAGGGAATTAATATATAAGAAAATTAAAACTCTACGGCTAGAATAAATTGAAAGAAAGGATTTGATTGTTTGTTTATGAATTTCAACTAACTAACTAACTATTGGTGGTTCCTTATATGCATTTTGGTGGCACCATGGGGTGACACCAAACTTAGTTTGAGGCACTGTGATGAAGGTTTTGTGTTCAAAGCTTCCAAGGCTAGCATGCAACTTGGTTTGCTTTGAACACCAAACTTGTTCCTCACTATATTCTGCATAAGAGGATTTTCACCAATTGTTTGTTAATTTTGGATTGAAGCTCATAAAGATTGACTTATTCATTATCATCTGAAAGCATATAAAACATGGGTTACCTCCCATGAAGCGCTTCTTTAGCGTCACTAGCTTGACGTTTTTCCTTCATCATGGTGGTTGGTAGTGCTTAAAGTCCTCCCCTCTTGCTGTGGACTTGTATCCATTGGTTGGATCAATGATCTCCATATGTTCCAGAGAAAGAACTCTGTTGATAGTGAAGACCTTGGGTAATTGAGATGGTACAGTAGAGAGATTAGGGGGAATATCTGGGAAGTAAGCTGAGACAACTCTATCCCCTGGAGAGAAATCTTCCGTAGGGATCTTCTTGTTCCTCCATCTCCTTGGTACCTTCTTTTTTATTTCTTTTGAGGTTGCCTTCCCCTTGGTGACCTCTTTTCTCCAAGGAGTTGTGATGCTGTCTTCACCTGCCTCTAGAGGTTTTGGTTCCTCCAACTTCTCCTTGAGCTGTGGCAATTGCTGTTTTCCTTGTTTGTCAGTTAAGGGGGTCTCGGAGTGAACTGACTGTGCTTCAGTGCTTGTTTCGTCCTTCAGTGTCTCATTGTCATTTGTGCTTAGTTCCTTGTCCTCTTGATATGTTTTTTGTGAGAGTTTGAAAACATTGAAGCTGAGTCGTTCATCATGGATTCTCAATATTAGCTCCCTTTTCTCTACATCGATAAGTGCTCTGGCCGTAGCTAGAAATGGTCTTCCCAATATGATTGGGTGAGTGTGACTTTCTTCCATGTCCAGAATGACAAAGTCTGTTGGGAGAAAGTACTTCCCAACCTTTAGCAACACATTTTCCACCACTCCTATTGCTTGCTTTTGAGTTTTGTCAGCCAGTCTGATAATGACATCTGTAGGCATTATCTCATTGATCTGCAGCCTCTTCACCAGGGATAAAGGCAGTAAGTTGATGCTGGCCCCTAGATCACATAGTGCTCTGTCGAACATAGTTTCACCTATGGCACAAGGGATATGAAAACTTCCTGGGTCTCTTCTTTTTGTAGGTAACTCAGGTTGAATAAGGGCACTACATTCCTTGTTCATCACTATAGTCTGCCCTCCCTTGAGTGAGCTTTTCCTGGGAAGAAGTTCCTTCATATATTTGATGAATGCAGGCATTTGTTGAATTGCCTTGATGAATGGTATGTTCACATGCAGAGATGCAAACAAGTCTAGGAACCTTGAGTATATTCTTTTTCCCACAGCACCATTGAGCAGTTGAGGGAATGGTGCATAGAGCTTCAGCAGCTCTTGTTGTGAGATTTCTGGTTCTTTGTGATCTCTATCCTCCTCCTTTGTTGAGTTGTCTTCAGGTTGTTTGCACATTTTGCCTTGCTTGTCTTCAATCTCTTGATCGCTTGTAGTGACCATTTTGCAATCTTCCCATCTTACTTTCTTTGCTTCTCCCTTGGGGTTTTTCTCAGTGTCACTTGGGAAGCTATCAGTAGGTTTGGGAATCTTCTCAACTAAATATCCCACCTGGAATTCCATCTTCCTAATGGTTTCTCTCTGGTTCTTAATATTGGCTCGCACCTCCTCTTTGAACACCTTATTTTCTTGAATCTTTTGGCTTATTCCTTCAAGTAAGGCTTCAATCTTAGAGAGCCTGTCATCGATTGATGAGTGGTTCGGAGCTGATGTGCTATTTTGGTTTTGATAAGTGTGTGGAGAGTTGTTGTTGTGGGGGTGTTGAGATGTCCTCTGGGTGAATTGTTGGTGAGCTGCATTGTTGTTGGAATTGTAACGTCTCTGGTCTTGGTTTTGATCTTGCTCACTTCCCCACCCAAAGTTTGGGTGATTTCTCCATCCAGGGTTGTAAGTCGTGGAGTATGGATCATAGTTTTTCCTTGGTAAATTCCCAATGTAGTTGGCTTGCTCCTGAATCCCTTCTGCTTCTTGGTTTACTCCTTCTTGTGTTGTTGATGAAGTGGAGATTGCTGCTACTTGGTTCATCTCCATCTTCTTGGTGAGGTCAGCCAGCTGCTGAGTAATGAGCTTGTTTTGGGCCAACAGAGCATCTATATTGTTTAGCTCCATCACTCCTCTTATGTTCCCTCTTTCGGAAGCATAGAAGTAGTCGTTTTCTGCTACTGTTTCAATAACATCTATAGCTTCCTCAATGGTCTTCTTCTTGTTCAAAGACCCTCCAGATGAATGATCTACTACCTTCTTTGACTTATAAGAGAGCCCTTCATAGAAAATGTGCAGCTGGACCCATTCGTTGAACATGTCAGGTGGACACCTCCTTGTTAAGTCTTTGAACCTCTCCCATGCTTCATACAGAGTCCCACCATCCTATTGCCTGAAGGTTTGAACCTCAGCTCTCAGCCTATTGATTCGTTGAGGAGGGTAGAATCTTGCTAAGAATTTGTTCACCACATCCTCCCAAGTTGTCAAGCTCTCCCTTGGGAAGGATTCCAGCCACTTGGCTGCCTTGTCTCTGAGTGAGAAGGGAAATTAGAGCAATCTATAGGCGTCAGGATGAACACCATTAGATTTCACTGTGTCACATATTCTCAGGAAGGTGGTCAAATGTTGGTTGGGATCTTCTTGAACACCTCTTCCAAACGAACAGTTGTTCTGAACAAGGGTGATGAGTTGTGGTTTAAGTTCAAAGTTGTTGGCATGGATTATTTGCTTTTGGATGCTACTTCCACAATTGTCTGGGTTTGGATTAATGTAAGAGCCCAGAACTCTTCTATCCTCCCCAGCATGATTTGCTCCACCTCCTCTGCCATGGTTGTGAGTCTCTTCTTCATGATGATTTTCCATGTTTTCTTCCATGTTTGGTTCAAAGTATTCCTCAAACTGTTCCTCCTCTTCTTCAGCATCAACTACTGGTTTTCCTCTTGCCTCCCTCCTTAGTCTAAGGAAGGTTCTCTCTGGTTCAGAATCAAAGGAAGTTGAAGCCCCGCTTCTTCTCCCTATCATACAACCAACAAGTACAAGCAGAGAAGATAGGTGCAAACAGTATTTATGTCAGATTTGATGTTAGTTGTGGGTGATGCAATATATCAAACAGTTAGTGGGTTAGCAAACAGAATTGTAAATAACAAAGAAAAACAAAAGAGTAGATGGAGAAGGGAAGAAGTTTAACTAAAACAAAAAGCAAATCAATCAAACAGAAAATGAAATACACAAAATAAAATGCTCAATCTAGTGATCTTCCAATCTAATCATTGTTGATGCACAATCAATCCCCGGCAACGGCGCCATAAACTTAATGCACGGAAAACTTGTCTCTCAACAAATCTCCCTTCGGCAAGTGTACCGAAGTTGTCGTCAAGTAAAAACTCACAATAGAGTGAGGTCGAATCCCACAGGGATTGATTGATCAAGCAACTTTAATTAGAAGAATGTTCTAGTTGAGCGAATCCAGAATTTGGGTTGAGAGTTGCAGAAAATAAAATAGTGGGAATGTAAATAACAGAAAAGTAAATGCTAGAATTAAAGGACTGGAAGTAAATGACTGAAAAGTAAATTGCAGAATTGTAAATGGGAATGAGGGATTTGCTCATAAAAGTAAATCGCAGAAATTAAAGAGAATGGGTAAGATTAGAGATGGGGAGTTCATTGGGCTTAGAAGATGTTGCAATTCTCCGGATCAAGTTCATTTTCATCTCTTCCTCAATCAATGCACTCATTGATCTCCTTGGCAATCTTAAGTGATTGAATTGCAATCCCTTGCAATTCAATCTCTCAAATCTTGATCAATAGCCAATTCCTTGGTCAATTGCTCATGAGAAGAGATGAAGTATGGTCACTGATTATACCACATGCATTTCCCAAACCAAGTATTGAGAGGGTTACAGTCACATACCCATCCAAACCCAATTTGGTCCAGCATGAGAAAGCATTTCTAGCTTGATCTCTTCATTCCTCTTCCAAGGTTCAAAAGAGATCCAAGTTTGAATAGCTTCTCTTCCAAGATAACTACTCAATTGGATGAAGATCGAAAGCTTTCAAGTAAAATCAAGAGGAAAGATAGAAGAAGAACAATGAAAATTAGTATTGATCCATCAAATTACAACAGAGCTCCCTAACCCAATGAAAGGGGTTTAGTTGTTCATAGCTCTTGAAAATGAAAACAAAGATGAAGAATACATCATAAAACTAGAAATTGAAAAGAAAGTAAATACAGAGAATGGTTCTTCAGCCTCCAGAACTCCTTTACAATTCAAAGTTACTCCTATATATACTACTCTTCTCAGCTTCTAGTTTACTCTTCAAGTCTTGAGCCTTTGGATCTTGAGTTTGAAGCAGTTCTTTTCTTCATTTGGGCTTGGCTTTACTTGCAGAGAGAAAGTGCTAAGTGGGCAGAGACTTCAGCTCAGGACGTTAGGGGTGTTAATATTTAGTGAGAATATAAGTTTGAGAACGTTAGTGACACTTAACATTGTCACTAACGTTCCAATGCACCCCTTTTGCCTTACGTTAAAACCCACGTTAACTAGGTTAACGGGGCTTTTAACGTTGCCTTGTTAGTCCTTCGAGAACGTTAGTGACACTCAACATTGTCACTAACGTTCCAGTGTGCCCCTTCTTGTTTCACGTTAAAGCCCACGTTAACTAGGTTAACGTGGCTTCTAACGTGGTCCTTGCCAACCTTCGAGAACGTTAGTGACAATGTTGAGTGTCAATAACGTTGGCTTCTCTCCCTCCCCCTTAACGTTAGAGGCCACGTTAACTAGGTTAACGTGGCTTCTAACGTGGCCACTTATGAGTGATTGCCAACGTTAGTGACAATGTTGAGTGTCACTAACGTTGGCTCAACTTCTCTTCTCCACGTTAGAGTTCACGTTAACTTGGTTAACGTGACTCTCTAACATGGGCATTGATGGCTTTCTTTGAGAGTGTTATTGGCAATCACTTTTCTCATTAATCCTTGCAAGTTACCTCCCCTTTCTTGCTCCTTTTTGGTCCTGAAATTAAGCAACAAAGTGCATCAAAGCTCCAGTCCAAGTCATGAGTAATGCAACATAATATTTGTCACTAAACTTATGCAAAATCCTCATGAAATCATGTAAAATGCACAATGTGTGCTTGAGTCAAGGCATAAGTGAATATTTACCCAAAACTAGCTTATTTCCTAAAGAAATGCATGAAACTAACCTAAAAACAGTAAAGAAAAGGTCAGTGAAACTGGCCAAGATGCCCTGGCATCATGGCCGTACAGATAAATGACGCGCACGCGTGCATCACACGCACGCGTCGTTCTACATAAAATCCAGTGTAGCAGAATTCGCCCCCAGCGATTTCTGGGCTGTTTTTGACCGAGTTCTCGGCCCAGAAAACACAGATTAGAGGCTACAAAGTGGAGGAATCAAAGACAACACTCATCATTCATCAATAATTCACAATTTTAGGTTTTTAGATGTAGTTTCTAGAGAGAGGCTCTCTCATCTCTCTAGGTTTTAGGATTTAGGATTTCTCTTAGGTTAGGTTTAATTCTTCTCCATTCCAGGTTCAATGTTCCTTTAATTTAGTTTCTCTTCTACTTTTATTTATTCTATTACTTTAGTTTGTTTATTTTCCCAATTTGGTTTATGAACTTCATGTTAGATTTGATTTCTTTATTTAAATGCAATTTGAGGTATTTCAGATTTACGGTTGCTTTCTTCAATTTGTGTGATTGATGCCTTCAATATTTAGATTCCTCTCCTTTTGGCTTTGGTTGAGTAATTGGTGACACTTGAGTTTTCAAACTCCTTTGTTGATTGATAATTAGAATTTGCTGGTTGATTTGGATCCCTCTAAAGCTAGTCTTTCCTTAGGAGTTGGCTAGGACTTGAGGAATCAAATTGATTAGTCCACTTGACTTTCCTTTATTTAGTAAGGGTTAACTAAGTGGGAGTAATGAACAATTCTCATCACAATTGATAAGGATAACTAGGATGGGATTTCCAGTTCTCATTCCCTGCTAAGAGCTTTATTAGTTATTAATTTAATTTCCTTGTTCCTTATTTCAAAAACCCAAAAATATACTATCTCATAAACAATAATAAATACACCTCCCTGCAATTCCTTGAGAGATGACCTGAGATTTAAATACTTCGGTTATTATTTTTATTGGGTTTGCTTAAGTGACAAACAAGTTTTTGTACGAAAGGATTCTTTGTTGGTTTAGAAACTATACTTTCAACGGGAATTTATCTGTGAAATTCTTTACCTTCAAAAATCCATTCGTCAATGGTCTTGACAAAAAAACCGAACCAAACCGAACTGCAATTTAATTAGATGATTGGATTGGATGACTTTTCCCTCAAAAACCAAACTAAACCGCATCGCGAACACCTTTAGTGGAGTAGGCGTCATCTTAGAAAGTGACCAAGGGACCCAGCTCGAACTCTCCTTAAGATTCAAGTTCCCTGCCTCAAATAATCAAGTAGAGTACAAAGCCTTACTGGCTGGTCTTAAGCTGGCTAGGGAGGTCGGAGTCCAAAAGCTTACTATCTTCAGCGATTCATAAGTAATCACCTCACAGATAGAAGGAAGCTACCAGGTTATGAAAGAAATTTATCGTCGATCTAGATTTTCACAAAATAGAATTCTCTTCATTGCAAGTATAGTCTAAATCAACAATTAATTCCCAATCAAATTTTAAATCCAAAAGATTGTCACAATATAAAACACATATATTAACTGAGAGTATTGAACTCCCGGGTCGTCTTCCCTAGGAGTTGCAATGAAATGTCATTATTATTGGCTGTGGGGATTTTTGGGGTTTTGATTGAAAGATGCAAGAATTGTAAATGGCAATAAAGGAAACAAGCATGAAATTAAATGAAAGGCAAGTAAAAGTGATGGAAATGGAAATTAAATGCTAAAAGGGCTCTTGGTTGGAATTGGAGAATTAAGGATTCCTATCCTAGTTATGGACCACAAACATGGTAATTATGTGGAATTAATCCCAATTAGTCAATCCTAACATAAAAAATTAGTCAAAAGGGCATAATTGATCCCAATCCACAAGTCCTTACCAACTCTATTAATGGAAGGCTTAGTGTTAGTGGAAACCAAATCAATTAACAATTCTCACACAATGTGGAATGGACATCCACCACTCAAGTTCACCCAATCACCCAATTTCTCAACCAAGAGTGTGAAAAATTAGGCAAAAATTCCACCAAGGATTTTGTCAAACACTTGGTGGGCATGAAAAGAAAGCATGATAAAATGACAAGAAATAATAAATGCTACAACTACCAAGCAAGGAAAGTAAAGATAGCAACTCAATTAAGCAATAAATGATATGAAAACATAAATTACATTAAATGTAAATTAAAATAACAAGAGTGTGATTAAACATAAAAATAACCAAAATAAAAAATTAACAAGGTAAACTAAGAAAATTAAGACAATAGAACAAAGAAAAGTAGAAGAAACTAGATGAAAACAAAAATTAAAAATAGAAATTACAAAGAAATTAAACTAAGAAACCCTAATCCTAGAGAGAAGGGGGAGCTTCTCTCTCTAGAAAATAACCTACATATTGCTAAACTAACCCTAATCTCTCCCCCCTTCACATGGAATGAGGCCTCCTTTGATATAGCAAGAATCGGCTTCAAAGAGTCCCAAAACTGGGCTTTGGAGGCCCAGAAATCGCCCCCAGCGATTTGCATTAATGAGGTCACGTGCTGGCTGTGACGCGTACGCATGGGTCACGCGTACACATGAGTCACGCGTACGCGTCGTCTGGTGAAATACACTCCCACGTGTACGCGTCGCCAAGCTCGCACTTGTGCATACGCACGCATTACTGTGCGCACGCACGGATGCTGAATCTTTCAAAACTTTATTTCTTCATGCCTCCTCCACTTTTGCATGCTTTTCCATCACTTCTTCAATCCATATTAGCCTTGTAAACCTGAAATCACTCATCAAACACATCAAAGCATCGAATGGAATGAAAGTGGAATAAAATTAATTAAATTAAGCACAAAATAGCATGTTTTCACAATTAGGCTCAATTTAGGGAGAAAACACAAAAGTATGCTATTTAGATGAATAAATGTGGGTTTATGTGATGAAATCCACTCAAATCAAACCAAAACATATCGTCAAATATGGATTCATCAATTCTCCCACACTTAAACAATAGCATGTCCTCATGCTAATCACAATCAAAGGAGAAGGATTAAGGGGGAAGCAACTTATTTAATGCATCTAACTACATGTATGCAACTATACTAAATGCTGTCTATCTATATCTACACTATGGTTCCTATTGAGTTTGGCAAAAATAAACAAAAGAATCTCAATCAATCCAAAATAGAACTTAGGGCCAAGGTAAGAAATCAATGCAATATGATCAAAGTCCAAGGATTTGATTTGAAATTTTTGAAAACTAACAAGCAACTTGTAAGAAGATACAATATGAGAGATGGAGACATAGAATTGAGCGATAGAACCCCTCACCGGATGTGTATACACTCTAGTCACTCAGTGTTTAGGGCTTAATCACTCAATCCTCCTTTAATCATGTTTCTCAAAGATTTACAAGTCAGCTAACAATCAACTAATACTTGATGAATGAATGCAAATATCATGAGGTCTTTTGTGGGTTGTAATGGGGCTAAGGTAAGGGTAGGATTAATATGGTTAAGTTGACTAGAAGATTGGATCTTTGATTAGCCCAAGTATCCTACCTAATCCTATATCATCCTACACATAACAAAACAACCTAACTTCCTATTCATTTCTTTTCTCACATTCAGTCATGCATCCTCTTTCCAATTCACACACATATGCATCCTTTATTTACATTCTTATTATCATTTCTTTTTCTCTTTTTTTTTTTGAAAGTATGTACACCAACTTTTTTTTTCTTTTATCATTTAGAAAAGATGCATATGTTTTAAGTAATGAATGCATGAATGTTTACCCATTTTTCTAAATATTCTCAATGAAAACCTAAACTAACTTTCTACCAATGTTTTCCCACAAATTCTCCCACACTTAATTGACACACACTCCTCAAAACCAAGCTAATCAAAGATACAATATATGGACATTAATGATTTTTCACTTAGGGCGAATGATGTGCTTAAAATGAGAACAAAGGGGAATTAAAGGCTCAAAAGTGGTTTTCAAAGGTAGATGTAAGGGTTGGCCATATGGGTTAAGTGAGTGCAAATTCAAAAATAGCCTCAATCATACTAAATGCATTCAAAATAACAAATATAGGACATAAAGATTCAAGCAAATCTAAGATCACAATCATAAGAGGAGTATAACACACAAGAACAAAATTTTGTGGTTGATAATGTATAACCATCCATTAAAGCTCAAATCTCACTAGGTAATTTGTTCAAGCTCTTTCTTATATTTCATAACAAAGAATACTTCAAGCAAGTTCAAAAATAAGTTTTCAAATCTAATTAATGGAATGACCTAAAAGGGATTTCTTGAAAATTCTTTGTTGTTTTAACAAACTTATTTCCTATATTAAGCAACATGCAAATAAAACTATAAGCAAACAAAGATATATACAAGCAACCAAGTAAAGTGAAATGCAATGAAATGATAAACAAATATTCACAAAATACCTAATAACTAAGAACTAGAAATTAATGCAAAGTGTTGAGAAAAAGAAATTTACGCCCCGAAAATTGCAGATCCTCTTCCACACTTAAACGTTGCATGGTCCTCCGTGCATGCACTCAATCTGGGGGTGAAGAGATGTGAGGCTCCACCTTCTACTGGTGGACACCGGGGCTCGGGTCACTGTAGAAATCAAATAAACATGAATTGAGGAAGATGTCATATGAATGTGGTATGATAGAAGACAATGTACGTATTTTAAATGCGCACGGTTTAGAATACAACACATTGGTCAGTTAAAAAGGTAACCACATAATCAACAGAAAAAAACATGTATTCCTCAATTAAGTGGCCTAGGTTACAAGTGAAGAAAAAGTAAGAGATAGGACACAAACAAACCTAGATAGCCACAACTGAAGTGAATTGAATATATAAGACATTGGTTATTGAAGTTGTGTAAGTGAAAGCACAAGGTGAATAGAAAATGGCACAATCAACAATAACCAATCCAATGAAGAAAGGGAAACTACTTATTCATCATGAAAAATAATGAAGTACTCATAAAGCTACTTGTTGCAAAAAGTGACAAGCTTGACCAGAATCAAGTTAAGTCACTCAAACAAATGCAAAGCATTAACAAGAAATAAGTACCAGACATGTGATGAATTTGATATGAAAATCATTATGAACAAGTAATTTCAACTCAATGCACTAAAGTAAAAGTGCACAATTCAAGATGCCAAACAAGGATAAAGTTTAATGGATATGGTAGCTACAATATATGAGTCAAACTCTAAATGCAATTAGGCAATCAAACAAAAACTTAATGCTTAGTGCACATATTTATCAAAAATGAAACCAAAACTTAAGCAAGAAGTAACCCAATCAATCATCAATCAAACACTTGCAACTTATTTAATTAACAAGCAACTAAACCAAAACTAATATAATTACTAAAATAAAAGTGAGATGCAAACAAAATGAAGAAGATCAAGCAGAAAATAAGGTGAAAGGAGAAGAAGAGAGGAGAAAAGAAAAGAAAAGAAGAAGTAGAGAGAAGAGAAGAAAAGAAGCATAGTGAGAGAAAACAGGGGCGTGCGTATGCAGATTGGGGCGTGCGCACACACAATGGGTCACGCGTACGCGTGAGGGACGCGTGCGTGTGATACGGGCGAAAAAAGGAATCGACGCGTATGCGTGGGGGACACGTGCGCGTGGAAGCCAGAAAATGGAAGATGACGCGTACACGTGGATGGAAAAAATGAAAAAGGGTTGTGCATTTGCAGTATGCGTGCAAACACTACGAACAGAGGCCTTGTATCAAGGTGTGCGTGGGCTCAGACCTATGCCCACGCACAGAAAGGTTGAATTTTTTTTTGTAGGAAGGATCATGTGTGCGTGTGCACACAGGTCCGTGCGCGCGCACAAGAACGAAAAGGCAGGGGTTCATGCACACGGGCTGTGCTAGCGCTGCGAACAGAGGGCATAAAGGCTTGTGTGCGTACGCACAGGACTCAAAATTTTGTTGTTGTGTGCGTGCGCACAAGGGTGTGCGCACGCACATGCTCTGTTTTTCCCAAAAAAGTTTCTTCAAAATCTAAGGCTATAAGCCTTAACTCAACAAAAGCTCAACATCAAAACATGCAAGAACCGATAAATTCATTATCCAAACCAAAATTAATCTATCTAAACTCATAATTAAACTAATCATTGGCTAACCAAGACAAGCAAATATGTAAAACCTAAGACTATAAACAAAGAGAAAGGGTAAGAAACATGTTACCATGGTGGGGTGTCTCCCACCTAGCACTTTGGGTTAATGTCCTTAAGTTGGACTTATGGAGAGCTCTAATGGAGACTTGTGCTTATATTCATCTTGGAGCTTCCAACAATGCTTGAGTCTCCAAAATTCACAATTGATTGCACCAAGCTCGGATGGAGTGTCCAACAAGCTATGAGCTCCCAACAAGAAAAACAAAAAGCAAACAAGAAAAACATATTCACCATATCAACAAATTCACAATAGCAAACAAAAAGCAAGATATTAACATATCAACATATTCACAATAACAAAAAATAAGCAAGCAACATATGTACAATAAACCAAAAACAAGCTATTCACAATATTCACAATATGCACAATAGCCAATAACAACACCATTGCAACTCCCTGGCAACGGCACCAAAAATTTGATGTGTTGAGAATTGCACCAGTTCGGAATTTCTCAATAGAAGAATAAACGGTTCCTTGCAAGTATAGACCAAACCGGCAATCAACTCTCACAAAAAAATTTAATCCTAAAGATGTCACAATCAAATTTAAGCAGTTCGTTGCAAAGGACCCCACTATGAAAAGATACCTGGACAAGACTAAAGAACAGCTCAGGAACCTTCGAGAATATGAGATCCGACATATACCTTAGGAGCAAAATGCCCGAGCTGACGTACTTTCAAAGCTAGCTAACACCAAACTAGGGGACAACAACAGAAGCCTCATCCAAGAAACCCTACAGCACCCATCGACCTCGAGGGAAGAGAAAGTCTTAAACATATCAGACCAGGACCAAGGGTGGATGACCCCTATTATTAACTACCTCAAGTCTGAGACACTTCCCACAGAAAAGAAGGAGGCAAAGAGGCTCATACGGGAGGCGCAATGCTACACCCTAGTACATGACGTCCTGTACAGAAGAGGAGTTTTCACTCCCCTCCTAAAATGCGTCCCAACTTCTGCCACAAAGGAAGTTCTGGAAGAAGTCCACAGCGGAATGTGCGGCAACCACCTCGAAGCATGGGCATTGTCCAAGAAAATACTCTGAGCCGGCTTCTACTGGCCAACTCTACAGAAGGAAGCAGCCGAGTTCGTTAAAACATGCCCTCCATGCCAGAAGCACGCCAATTTCCACGTCGCCCCGCCTGAAGAACTCATTTGCATCACCTCACCTTGGCCGTTCGCAAAGTGGGGGCTCGACCTCCTCGAACCATTCCCCCAGGGATCAGGGCAAGTCAAATTTCTCATTGTAGGAATAGACTACTTCACAAAGTGGATTGAGGCAGAGCCATTGGCCGCCGCCACTGCCCAGAGAAGTCAGAAATTCCTGTATAGAAATATTGTCACAAGGTTTGGGGTTCCCCACTCCATTACCACGGACAATGGGAGACAGTTCACCGACACGGAATTCAGAAACCTGGTTGCTAACCTAAAAATCAAGCACCAGTTCACCTCAGTAGAACACCCACAAGCCAACGGACAGGCAAAGGCGGCCAACAAAGTCATATTGGCCGGGTTAAAACGTCGACTACGGGACGCGAAAGGAGCCTGGGCTGAAGAGCTCCCCCAAGTCCTATGGACATACCGGACAACACCACACTCCACCACCGAGGCATCACCCTGCTGACTCGCTTACGGAATAGAGGCAATGATCCCGTTAGAAGTAGATGAAAGATCCCCTAGGGCGATCTTCTACAATGAGGACTGATAAACCCATATTTCATGAGTTCTTTTGTGCTTAATTTGAGTGATTTATACAATCCTTCACCTACTTATTCACATTAATTGCATGGTTTTACTTTCCCTTCCTTATTATGTGATGTAAATGAAAAACATGTTTCCTAAGATTTAAAATTAATTAATTTAATTACCTTTATTTCCAATCGATGCCGTGATTAGTGTGTTGAGTAGTTTCAGATTTTCTAAGGCAGAATGACTTAAAGGATGGAAAAGGAAACATACAAAATAGGAAGGAGAAGGCAAAACGGAGCTTTAAGGAAACTGGTATCCACGCGACCGCATGGACGAAGCGATCGCGTGCCAGAAGCGAAGATGCGGCGACGCGGCCGCATGACTGATGCGACAGCGCGCCATAAGCAGAACACATACGACGCAGACGCGTGACCGACGCGACCGCATGGCAAGGAAAAACTCCAAATGACACGACCGCGTGACCCACGCGGACGCGTGACAGAGGCCACGTATCAGAATTTACAGAATACACCCCCAGCGATTTTTGAAGCCCTTTTTTGCCCAAATCCAAGTCCAGAAGGCATAGACCAGATGATTTAAAGTGTGGGAATGCATCCATTCAAAGAGAGCTGGCATATTTTATTTTTCAATGATTTAGATTTAGTTGAGAGGGAGATCTTCTCTCTCTCTCTCTTAGGATTTAGGATTTCTTCTTGTTTTAAGAGTGACTCTCAATCCAGGTTTTATATTTCTTTGTTTTAAACTTCCCTTTCACTTTATTTATTTATTTCAGTATCTGAGTTGGCTATTTACCTTTATAATTAGATCTATGAATTTTTCCATGTTACAGACTGTTATTTGAATTAATGATAATTGAGGTATTTTCAGTTTATGATTGTTCTCTTTGATTTAAGTTACCAGTGCTTCCCATATAAGGATATTTTTATTCCAGCAATTTTACTTTTTTCCCTTTTGGTCCTGGTTAAGAATTCAGTAACTCAACAGTTATTAAACTCAACATAACTGATAATCGTTATCTTGTTAATTGAGCTAAACTTAAGTAATCCCAACCTTTTCTTAGGAAATAAATAGGATTCAAATGTCAATTTAATTAGTCCCTTGAATCTCCTTTGCTTTAGTAAAGGTTGACCAAGTGGAATTTAGATTCAACTTTCATTATAATTGAGAGAGATAACTAAGTTGGACCTCTAATTTCTCTTACCTTGCCAAAAGTTTGCTTTACAGTATTTATTTATTTTAATTGCCCTTTACTTTACTTGTCATTCAAATTACTTGCTTCTCACCTTTTAAACCCCGCTTACAACCTTTATAGCCAATAATAAGAACATACTTCCTCGTAGTTCCTTGAGAAGACGACCCGAGGTTTAAATACTCGGTTATCAATTTTAAAAGGGGTTTGTTACTTGTGACACCCAAAATGTTTGTACGAATGGATTTTTGTCGGTTTAGAGACTATATCTACAACGCAACTATTTCTATGAATCTCTTTATTGGTAAAAACCCCAACGTCAAGGACACTAACTCCGGAGCACAAAAGGAAGAACTCGACCTGCTTCCAAAAGTTCGAGAAAGAGCTCGGATCAGAGAGGAAGCCCTGAAGCATCGAATGGACTCAAGGTACAACCGAAAAGTAATCCAACGGAGCTTCGCTACCAACGACCTCATCCTAATCCACAATGATATCTGAACAGGTCGGTCAGGAGAAGGAAAGCTAGCTGCTAACTGGAAAGGACCATATCGGCTTACGAAAGTACTAGGAAAATGTTACTATAAGGTGGCTGACCTCCAGGGGCGGAAGCTCCTGAGGTCATGGCACGCCTGTAACCTAAGAAGATACTATAGCTAAAGAAAGGTCTTGAGCCAAGGTGCGCTCTTTTTCCCCACCAAAGGGTTTTTTAATGAGGCACCAGGCCAAGACCTGAGGGCGGCCCGACTTGCAGGGTAACCCCATACATGTATATACACTCATTTACATTTTTCGATTCATTGAATGTTTATTCTAATAAAAACAGAGATTCCCCAAAAAGTTTCCTACCAAGGCGCATTAATTTATGCTAAAAAAACGTAGAATTCATCGTCCGACCAGAAAAGGTCGACAAGGTGAAGCGACAATGCCACAATTAATATGAGAAGTTATAAAAGCAACCCGTATAAAGCGGCCTGACGAGGTCGGATGAAAAATGGGGTTGCTAAAAATAACTTGAAAAGGCCTGACAGAGAAGTCGGACCAGCTAAAGGATCACTAAAAAGGGAACAAAGTCGTCTCAACCAGGCGAAGGTCAAAAAAGTTTGAGAAACCTAATGACAAAAATTGCCAAGCTAAAAGGTAGAAGTCCATAAGCGACACTACTTAAAAAGAAAAAGGCAATCACAAACAAAAGTCGTCCAAAGAACAACTAAAAGCTACAAAGTTCAGAATAAGAACACTACCTAAAAAGTTTATTGGAACTCGACTAAAGGGCACAAAAACGCCCGCCGCAAGGTCAAATCTGCCTAAAGGAAAAGCAACCCAGAAAAGTTGTCACCGCAACTAGAAGTACAGGCCAAAACCCAAAAGGTAGAAGTTCGTGAAAGAAGACTACCTCAACGTTGATTAAAAAGGACGGTGGCCAGGAAAAGACCAACACCTAACTCGAACAAAAGTGTCTAGGCTAAAAATCCATAAGGGAGTGCCACCCCAGAAAGAAAACCAGAAAGGGGTGGAATAGCAAACCAAAGGATGGGAGCGCTTCTCAGAAGCCAACCATCACACTACCAGAACAAGTCAAAACAACAAAAGTTAAAGCATTAAAAACTCAAAGGCTACCCAAACAGCAACCCAAGAGTGCAAATGTTTTGATAAAAAACTAAAAGTTGCTAAGGAGAAACTATAAGTGTTAGAGAGTTATCCAAAAATTACAAGACCAAGAGTTCAAAGGTCTACAAATCGGACCATACCAATACATAACCAGAAGAGAAATAAAAAAGAGAGAGTCATAAGGGGTCTAGCTTGTCCATACTAAACAAGGTAAGGTTGGCATTAGGAGGAAGATCCCGGACCTGAGCTTTCAAATTCTCGAACATAGCAGTCATTCCATTCACCACGTGGCCTTGCAACTCGGCATAATCATCATAAGAAGACTGGAGTTTCTCTTTAACCTCTAGAAGCTCACCATAAGTCCGGCTGTAGCTCTCCTTAGCCTTCTTTGCAATATCTTCAGCCAAGTTGGCAGCCGCCTCCCCAGCAGTAGCTCGGGCCTTCTCCCTCTCCACAGCAAGCTCCAGCCCAACATTCTTCGCTTCTAGCTCAAGCCTCAACCCTTCCACCCTCTCATAATTAGTCTTGGCTTTCCCAAGAAAGGCACTAGTGGCATTGATAGGAGATTTCTTGAACTCCCTCGACAGTGCAGCGAAAAGGTTGGCCATCCGGATGCTGTTACTAGATATAAAGTCAAGATGGTGGAGAATAGACACATCATCAGTCGGGACAAAGCCGTACGGGGCAATATGCTCCGCAGCAAAGGCCACACCGTCAAAGTCCTTATCATTGAGATTATAAGCTCCAGCAGTCCTCGGCCTTTTGGGAGAAGGCCCAGTGGAAGAAGGGAAAGAGGCAGCACCAGAAGTTATCAGAGGAGGATCAGTAGAGGCCACCCAAACTTGAGGGGTTGGGATGATCTTCCTTGGACTCTGAAGACCAGAGTCTGGCTTCTTCGGCGGGACCTGGGAAGAACCCTCCCCCGACGACTTCCTCTGGAATTTTTGGGTGGCCACCGTTTTCTTGGTCTTGCAAAGGAACTTCATGGAATCAGAGCTAGCAACCATCTCTGAAAAAAGAAAAAGGATCACAAAAATAGTTATACAGTGAACGACTACAAAACCACGATAAAGCAAAAACTTTAAAGAAGTTGGACACTACCTAGCTCAGAACGGAGAAGAGCGGGATCCCCTAAAAACTTCTTTGTATCCAAATGAGGAGGCTCCCCCCAGTGCTCATCCAAAACACCCACAAAGGCTATCTCCACCTCATCAAGACTCTCTAAAGGATACTTAGGAACTATAGGGTCCTTTTGCCACCAAAGAGGAAATGCAGCATCATTGTTCTCATCCAGAAAAAAGGGGGTGAACATCCTCAATTGCCCGGACTTTAAAATAAAAGTTTTTAAAATCATGGAAGGAGTCATCAAAAATAAAAAAAAACCTTTTTTCCCTGGGTAGCCCGAAAAGAGATTCAAGAAGCCTTCTTCTTAGCCGCCCCCAGTTTAGTCATCACAAACAGATAAAGAAAAAGACAGAGGGAAGGTCGGACGCCCAGCTCCTGACACAACAACTGAAAAATTTTCATGAAGGCCCAAGATCGGGATGAAGCTGAGAAGGGGCTACATTACAGTTTCACAAGATGTCAGACTCAAACTCGGTAAATGGAAGGGTAACACCTAACTTGGTAAAAAAGCAGTCATACACATAAAAGAAAGGACGCTCCGCCTGACTTAAGGGAAGAAAACTGACCCTCTCCACAGGGTCGGGTGACACCAGCTCGTAGTTTTTCTCATCCTCCCTATTCCCACAGACCCTATGATGCCTCCTAAATTTCTCACAGTACTCCCGATCTGCTACAGTAACACACCCTAATACTACGAAATCTAACCAGTCGGCCATACCAGGAGGAACCTTTGTGAAAATTTTGACAATATTTTTACGAGAAGACCTAGAAACTATACCTACAGCAAGAAAATGAAAGGAGTGTCACTACCAAACAACTCGACCAGAAATAAGAAGATGAAAAAGCGAACAAGCAAACAGCAACACGATAACAAAAGGGTGCCCCAAGGTTCACAAGAACAAAGATCAAAACCCAGAGGCACCCTTCGGAGGCAATACAGACACAGAGGAGAAAAAGTGCAAGAAATCAAAATCAAAGCCCTAGCTCTTTCAACAAACAAGAAAAATCAAAGCTTTAAGTGAAAAATAGAAGCATGCAGTAGAAACAAACACCAAGCAGAAGGATCGCGACCATGAAAAGTGCGAAGCGCCCAAAACAGAGTACCAACCTGCAACAAGAAGAAGCAGTAGCGACGAACGCACAGTAGAGTCACGGACGGTCCACACCAACAAGCGCCTTGAAGCTTCAGGGGAAAGGAAAAAGCTTGAGGCAGATTAAAGAGAAAGAAGGATTTTTTCTCTCAGGAAGCAAGAAAACTGAAGAACGTAAAACCCCTTTGATTTCAAACAAAATACAAAGAGGGAAACGAAACGACAAAGAAATAAAAGGCCCAATTAAAAGGCTTTTAAAGCGCTTGCATGAAAACTAACGCACTCGAGAATGGCGCAGCATTTAAAGAGCAAAAGAAGGAACGCTTCGCGTTTCAAAACAGCATTAAAGACTCAAAGCCTAGGCGAACGGAACAATAGTACCTCAGGTATGATCAACAAAAATATGCTTTAGCTCGACCTCCCTGGGAAAAGGTCGAAGCTCGGGAATGAGCACAACCTCGAGAAAAGGTCGGAGCTTAAGCAGGGCCACTATTCATACACTGGTCCGAGCTATAGGATCGGGTTGGTTGAGGACAAAGGGACCGACCTCATGAAAGGTTGGCCCGTTGCCGACATCTTCACAAAAGAGCTCGGAAAATATGCCACAGAGGCCCACGGAGGCCCAAAACAAAGAACCACCGCCTACTAGGACGCGGTTGACAAAAGGTACAATCTCACCCACAAAACGATAAGATAAGATAACAAACTTATCTCAATGGGAGATCATCACACACCTCTATAAATACGCTGGAGCACCCAGGTATAACTCATACTCCAATTCGACACAAAAAGCCTACCTAAAGCCCGTACTGACATAAGCATCGGAGTCTCTTGCAGGTACCACCACCCCCCGGTGATCCAGGACCAGCAGCACCTCAAGCTCCTACAAGTCGAACGTGACTGGCTTAACCAGATCAGAAGATCTCGTCCGGGATCGACCTCGACGTTTTAGGTAACCCTGGGAACACCACCCATTTTGACAATTTTGAGATAACTTTTTAATTGTTCCAGTTTGATCATCGAAAGTTTGAAACAATAATCCTAAATTATAGACCAAACTAATGAGCAAATTCACAATGCAACATCCAGTTCTTGAAGTTAAAGTCTTTGGAGGTTAATACTTAATAGCCAAGTCACCAGTGGATGATCCTTCCATACCCATTCTTTATATATTCATAACTCTGTGCCTTGAGCTCTTATTGCACCGAATTCGAATCATTCTGGAATCTTACTTGGAAAAAGGTAGTTTCCTAAGTCATTTTACATAGCAAGTTGTGATGTGTGAAAAGAGTTTTCATGGAATTTGTTAGTTCATATTTTAGAATGTCCACAAATGAACTGGCAAGTGTATCGGGTCATCCAAGTAATACCTCAGGTGAGTGAGGATCGATCCCACGAGGATTGATGGACTAAACAACAATGGTCGAATGATTGGTTTAGTCAGGTAGGCAGAAAGTGGTTGTTTTGGGGTTCAAAAGCAATAAACAAAAATTCAAGGAGTAAAGAAAACAACTAAGAGAATTGGTGAGAAATCAATAAGAGAAACAGTTAAGGTATCAGAGATGTTTACTTTTTTGGATTAAGTTTTCTTACCAACTATTTTAATCATGCAAGATTCATTTTATGGCAAACTGTAATTGACTAAACCCTAATGTCTTAGTGATTTAGTCTCCTCTAACCTAAATCAACTGCCAATGTCTTGGTCACTTGATTCTGATTAGAGGGTTAAGTTTAATTCTAGTTTATGGCCACAAAAACCTAATTACCCAAAGCTAAGAGGATTATATGTCACGTATCCCGATTAGTTCAAGTAATTAGCAATTTAGGAGGAATTTACTTTCAAGCTGTTATTCAGGTGAGAGACCTCTTCTAAATATCACAAGAATGCATATAGAATAAGGGTCATACTTTCGTTCCACCCAGATTCATAAAATGAAGAACGAAAGTAATCCTTGAAACTGAATCAATACATTAATTAAAATAGAAAAGCAATAGTCTTAATCCATAGAAATAAACAGAGCTCCTAACCTTAACCAAGGAGGTTTAGTGGCTCATGACTTACAAAATAAAATATTAAATCCTAAAATAAAATAAAATATTAAATCCTAAAACTAATTTGATTTAGAACTAAAAAAAAATATTAAATCCTAAAACTAAAAGATATTGTTTGTAAATAAAAAATTACAAAAATAAAATAAAAGATGACTAATAAAAGCTAAATCCACTTAAAGATGCTTCATTGATGGAGTTCAAATTCAGATTGCCTGGTGCTAAACGCCAGTTGGGCGTTTTGTGCCCAAAGAGGCAGAAACGTTCCTGGGCTTGCTGTGTTGCTGGCGCTAAACGCCAACTGGGCATTTAGCGCCCAAGGGGGACAGCTCCAAATCTTCTCCTTTTTGCACAAAACTCTGCCAACTTACTCCAAATTTCACCTAAAATAAATAAAAACACTAAAACGCTCAAAGTAGCATCCACAGGGGATTTTTGCACTAAAATATTATAAAACTTAATAAATTCTAACTGAAAATAACTAGAAAATAAGGGGAAAATAGGGTAAAGATGCTCACGCATCATTTGTCAAGGACTGGTGTTTTGAAGTCAAGATTGTTGGTGATATTCTTTTGATGAGGAATGATAACATCATTCATGGATCTAAACTTAAGCTCTTGATACTATGAAGAGAGACATGTTTAGATCAAAAATAGAGAGAAACGAATAAATTGGAGTTGCTTCGTATTGAATTGAATTGAAAATGAATAATAAAATCTGAGAGCTATACAACGATATGACAAGCTATTTGATGGGTATCAGTGGTTTAGAGAAGGGGGTTGAATCTTGCCCTCTTTTTTCTTTGCTTGATTTTACTTCAAACTGGATGGAACTTTAGAGAATATGCTAAGTTTTCTTTTGTTGAAATCTCAGGAGACAGTTTTATTTTGTCTCTTATCGATAGAGGAACCAGTAAAGAATTGTATGAGTGCAGAGTTGCTGTGACATCTTGCTGGTTAGAATAAGCAGGAGACAATTTTATTTTGTCTCTTAGAAAATAAAACCAAAATCAGAACAGAGAAAGAAAAGTGACACAGCCATATATCTTGGTTCAGCCACCATATGCAATGTGACCTACATCCAGTCTCCCCAAACCAATTTTTCTAGGATTTAACCCAATCCTAGCATGAACAAACCCAGCTTCTACCCAAGCTAGATTTGACTAGGTTCACTCTCTAGATTTTTAACTACTAAGTGTTCATCCAACTTAGCAAGAAAATCTCCTTAGGATCATGAAAATAAAACAAAAAAATGTACAAAGAATTTCTGAAATAATCATTTGGCTTTTCTCCAAGTCTAACTCTCTTTGCCTTTTCTATTAATGGCTTTTTCTTAATTCCTCACATAAATTCCTTTTTCCATTGAAACAAAGAAAGATAACACTGTGAAAGCAGAATATTCAATAGAGAACCATGAAGAAAAAGAAGGTATAGTTTTGTAAGCTATGGAAACCCAAACCTTGTTCTCTCACTCCTTGAGTCAACCTCTGGCCGGTTACCCCTTTAATAGAGGAGTAAAGCTTACATAGCTTGATATTTGGCTTCAGCACATTTGACTTCTTCTTCCCCAATATCAGTAGCAGCAGCGGTGCTGAAGAGCAGTAGCAGTGATGGAACCATACATGCATCCATACCTACCATCTTCTCTTTCATCCTTTTTAAAATATCTTCAAGGATCTGAGCCATTTATTTGTGCTTTGGCTCCAAGTTTTTTTTTGTCCGTTGATCTGTAGCAGAGCTCCATAATCTTCAACTTCTTGATCTTTTCAATTCGGTGCATACAGAAAGGAGATTTCTTCAATAATCTTCAATGAAGCATAAAAAAAAATATTTTTCTGATGTAGCCTACGGATGTGATCTTTGTTTGAAGCCCTAGCTTCTTTGACTTTCTTCTTCTTTCTTGAATTTGGTAACCCACCTTTTTCTTCTTTGATTTGAACCATAAGCAGAGTTCATTTTTCTTGTTTAGCTTTTGGAAAGCTTCACGTGAGTGAGAGAGAAGAGAGACAAAGAGAAGAGCGAGAAGTGTTCGGTTGATTTGTGTTTAGTTCAGATGGAAGTGAGACTTCATCCCATAGTTATCATTCATAAGAATCAATGGGCTTGGATCACTAGTTGGACATTTGCTTGTTATTCTACCTTATTAGATTTGGCCCTTTTTTATCCATATATAATTTCTGCACACTAACCATACTAACTTGTCACTTCTTTGGGCTATGTTAGTTTGCTTGTTGGGCTAGTTTTGATTAGTTTAATTTCCTGCACAATTAATAAACTAATCACCCACATAATTGAGCTTTTAATCCAATAATAATGTTTAGTCATCATCAGTTAAATGTTTATTAGTTCTTCAAACTCAACAATCTCCTCCTTGATGATAAATATTATAAAATAAATCGTGAAAAAAATTAGAAGAGTTTTAAGAAACTTCCCTTTGATGTTGCAATCTTTGATGTGAACTCCCTTTTTCTTTTATTCACTTGGCTCCTCCTAAATGTTTGCATTCTTCAACCTGTGATCAACATAATTTTCATAGAAACAACGCCGAACATCCAAAAACTATTTAAACAGTTTTGAACTAGCAAATATTTACAAGGATGTTAATCCAAACAAAATCATCACTCAGCCTTAATAAAAAAATTATCAATCAGAGCTATAGACTAATTAAAACAGCTATATTAATACCATCAAAAATAGTACCACACTCTATCCATAATTCATATCAAAACATATCAAAATATTGTAATAATTCACAACACAATTTATTTCATCACAACTCATTCACTCCCCCTTTTGTTATCAAGGAGAGCTAGCAATCCTTGCACAAAATATTAAGTGTCCAAATGCAAATCAACAGTGCATACAGTTCAGAGTAAATAGTGTATAACTAACTATTACAGTCATCCAGAAAGTTAAAAGTATTTAAACTAATCAGAAAATATGTTCTTAGAAAGCAGCAGCATCAAACAGGAGCTAAACATCAGACCCCTTATCCTCAGTTTTCAAAAGATCTTCTTCTTGCTCAGACATTGCTTGATCATCTTCCAAGGAATCTATGTACTTTAAAAGCACTTCAACTTGGCTTTGAGACTTCCATAAGGAATTCTCATTTTGTATAGCCAGTTTCCTAGCTTGTTAGCTCGAGTTGATCATTTGTTTTGTGAGGTTCAAAAATTCCTAGAAGACATCCTTCACGATGGCATTCATCAAGTACTTATGAGAGGATGATGTCTCGATGGAGGAGGAATGCTTTCATCCTCTTCTTCTATAACAGTGTCCTTGGCAGCTTTAGTTCTTTTTGATTGCTTAACTGAACCACCGTCCTTAAGAGATGAAATTCTATTCTCTTGGGTCTCATTGTTTAGATCAACACCAAAGTACTCAAAGAGGCAAGTAAAAAACATGCCATATGATAGAAAAGCATTTTTGTCACTTTGATACAGATATGCATATGGCACATCATCAAATATGTAAAAGAAATTTCAGTTTTGTTGATGATAGCATAGAGAACTAAGGTGCCACAAAGAGTCACTCGCTAATAAGAACCACTTTGAGACAAGAGAATATGAGTGATAATGTAGTGGAGTTGGACTTTAGCAGGACCTAGGGCCTGATGGTTGGGGGTAACACCATCCATAGAAAAATATTTTCACATATGTTTGCCAACACATCCTTGTATGAAATGCCTATATCATTATCCCATTTTTCGGAGATGTAGGCATTGACGCCAACATCATAATAATCAAGGGCTTCACTAATGAATTCTTTATTTAAATAAATTTCTTGGCCTTTTACATATAAGTGAACAGATTCCTCACGATAGTACATATTAGCATAGAATTCTCTAACCAATTCAGGATAGACAGGTTTTCTAATTTCAAACAATTTTTTCCAGTCCAAATAAATGATATTTTCAATAAAGTCTATTCCTTTATTGGCTAAAGCCTTCAAATCAGCAACAAAATTTAAATAAAGAGGTCTTTTAGAAACAATGACTTTATAAAATTCAAAGTTCACGCTTGAAGAAAAATGAAGTGGATTATAGTAAGAATGAGGAAGGTTACTGATGGGAGAATTTGGAAAACAAATTCCAACACCCTAACTAACCGGCAAGTGTACAGGGTCGTATCAAGTAATAATAACTCACATGAGTGAGGTCGATCCCACAGGGATTGAAGGATTGAGCAATTTTAGTTTTGTGGTTAATTTAGTCAAGCGAATCAAGTATTGGTTTGAGTGGTTTGTAATTAACAGAAGCTAAATTGCATGAAATGTAAAGGGAGAGGGGTAATTGACTGAAAATTAAAGTGCAGAGAAATTAAAGAGGCTGAATCTTAAAGTGCAAGAAATATAAATTGCAGAAACTTAGATTGCAAGAAATGTAAATGACTGAATCTTAAAGTGCAAGAAATGTAAATTTCTTGAATGGTAAAGGGAATTGGGAACTAGGATTGCAGAATTTAAACAAGAACAAGGGAATTGCAATAAACAGAAGAGCAAAAGATGAATTGAAGTAAAGTAGATCTAAACAGAAAAGTAGAAATGCTAGAGGAAATAAAACAGAAAGTAATTGTATCTTAATTGCATAAATTAAAGGAGAGATTGAAGATCTCAGGAGTGGAAGAGACTAGGAAACAAGTCTAGATCTCAAATCCTTCCTTGATTCAACAAGAACAATTGCAAAAGAAATAGAAAAGTAAGTTGCAAAAGTAGTAGAAGAGAAGAAGCAGTAAACATAATTTGAATTATGCAGAAAGATAAACAAAGATATCTCAAGGTGAGATTGAAACAGAATTTCTTCAATTCTCCACCCAAGATCCAAGACAAAAAGTAAAGAGATGCTCAAGCAAGAACAAGGAAGAAGAGAGATAAATTCTCCTTCCAAATTCTCTAAGATCCAAATTCAAAGTAAAAAGCTCAAAATTACAAAAAAAAATTCTCAAAAAAGCAAAAGGTAGAAAGTAAAGGTGCTCTCCAAATCAAACTAACACTTATTTATACACTTCCTAATCTAGATCTAAGAATTTGGGTGGGCTCTAAAATTTGGTGAAGAAATGAATTAAATTAGATTTTTTGTGGATTTTTGGTCCAAGGTCCACCTCCCAGGGGACGGCTCAGTTGGAAAACCAGACTGAGCACCCAATGTTGCCTTGCTTGCTTAATTTCGTGCGCATCCAGCCTGGTCCATGTTGCATTACACTAGAGCTCAGTTGGAATTTTGAACTGAGCTCTATGTCTTGCTTTGGGTGTGTCAAGCGTGCGTCCTAGCTCCTAGCCGTGTCATTGTGCGCGCAAGGCTTGCTCTTTGGTGCTTTCTGTTGCGCCAAAATATGGGGAGTGGGGGAAGAGTAGTGCTCAGTTGGGAAAACCAACTGAGCTCCCCATTTGTGGCGCCTTGCTTTGGACTTCAAGCTCCCAGGTTCAAGAGTGGACGCTCCCTCCTTGCCTTTCATGAAGCTTCTTGGTTCGAACCTTGGGAGAGCTATCTTGGCTCATTTTCTTTGCACTAAAAGTGGCGCTCCTCCCTTGTCTCCATGGAGTTCCCAAGTTCGAATCTTGGCCAAAGCACCTTGGCTTAATTTCCTTGCAAGCTTGGTAGTGTGAGGTTCCTTGTTCGAACCTTGGAGGAAGCTTTTTGGCTATTTTCTTCTTATTTTCCTTGCAAGGAGCGTTCCTTGCTTCCTTTAGTTCATGAGTTCGAAACTTGGTGGCTTCATTCATGGGAATTTTGCTTTGAATTAATTCTTGAAGGAGCCCGATAAAGCTCACTTAGTGAACTGATTTTTATGTCATTTCCTTGCTTTCTTTAGTGCTCAATTAACTAAGTGAACTGAGCTTTGTGCCTTGCTTTCTCCTTTTGTTCCTTGTGAAGCTCGGTTCATTTTCCCAACTTAGCTTTCCTTCTTCCTCAAGGTTGCCACGCTTTTTCTTCTCTTGGGCACGCTTTTTGCTTCCTTTGGACACGTTTCTTATGCCACGCTTTTCTTAATTTCTTCTTTCTTCACCTACAAGTAATCAAAACAACCAATCAAAGTATCACCAAATTCACAAGGTTTATAAATCAATTAATTATCAATTAAATTTAGCTTAAACCTTATGATTTTGTATTAATTAAAGGGTGGTTGGTTGATTCAAAGAAACCATGCAATTCCACTCCAAATTACTTACTTACAATGCAAGAAAGTGCATAAATCCTAATAAAAACAAAGAAAAGGACTAGTAAAACTAGGCTAAGATGACTTGTCATCAGTTACCGACATGGGATCTAAAATCTACAGGGCCAGGATTTGTAGGTTCTTTTACATAGTTAAGGAAAGGTCTTCGGTTACCTTTTGAAGGACAACTAGACGGTGCAGAACGTCCTTAAGGATGGGATGAGGAGCGAGGAGGTGAAGAAATTGGAGGTTCTTCGTCACTCATAGGTTTCTTTCCTTTTGCCCTAGAAGTTCCAGCTTCAGTCGGCACCGAGGATGGACACGAGAGGTGTTTTTGGTTCGTGCCATAGGTTCGGGAGCAGGAGAGGAGTGTGATAAAGAATGGGAGTGAATATGAATATGAGTGTGGGCTTGGCCTTTAGGAGGAGGGTTTCGTGGAGCAAGATAGGTTCCTGAGACTCTTCGAGTTGTAACCTTCTAACTCATCTGTATGAAACCTTAATGAATGCGGTTATGGGAGTCGTGGAGGTTGGAGAAGATAAGGGGTTTTCAAAGTTAACTTCTATAAATGCTTTGAAAATATTTGAAAACACAAACTGATCTTAAATAAAATGAAAAGGTGTTTCAAATAAAATATGATTTTGAAAGGATATGTAAGCAAGTAGTTTGAAAGGGGACAAGTGAAGTTTAAAACTTGAACATCAGAATTTGATTTGACTTGAAAAGAAATCCTAGAAAAGAAATACTTTTTAATGTGAGTGATCAAAACAAACAATGAGATCCATATTATAGAGTAGAACTTCTTCCTTTTAGGTCTTATGGTGGTTTTAAAGAAACACAATGGCCCACCAAAGATTCAACTTTGACCCAATATATTAATTGTACCAACACTCAGTCTGACATTCAGATAACCTAGAGGGAGTCATCATTTGTCTAGTTTTATCTCCTGTCAACCTGAGAGACAAAACCAATCAGAAAGCAACATCATCAGATCAATTCAGGAATTCATACTCAACATTATCCAATGCTTTTCTCAACTTGAAAAATATGTCTTCAGACAAAGTTTTAGTGAAAATATCTGCAAGTTGATCCTCAGACTTTACAAATTGTATGCCAATTTTACCCTTTTGCACATGTTCACTAATGGAGTAAAATCTCACTCCAATGTGCTTTGTTCTTGAGTGAAAAATTAGATTTTTAAAAATGTTTATTGCACTCATATCACAAAATAAAGAGATATTATTGACTTATAATTTATAATCTGCAAATTATGTTTTAAGCCATAACAAATGAGAACAACAAGAAGAAGTAGTTATATATTCAGTCTTGGCTGTGGATAATGTAACTGTAGCATGTTTCTTACTTGACCACACATTTAGGGACTATCCACGGAAGCAACAGATGCTAGACGTGCTTCTTCTATCAACTCTGTTACCAATAAAATCTGCATCATAATATCCCACTACATAAAACTCATCAGACTTAGGATACCAAAGACCAAAATTAGTAATGCCATTAATGTATCTAATGATTCTTTTTACGGTTGAAAGATGTGATTCTTTAGGTTGTGATTGGAATCTAGAACAAACTCTAACACTTTAAGTAATATCCGGTCTAGAAGATGTTAAATACATAAGAGATTCGATCATTCCACTATACCTTGTTTCATCCACATCTTTTTCTTTTTCATCCTTCTCAAGTTTAGAGTTTGGATGCATTGGTGTACTCATTGGTTTGGAATTTTCTAAACCAAAATTTTTTACCAATTTTTTGGCATATTTATTTTGGTACACAAAAATTCTACTAGGAGTTTATTTGATTGGAGTTCTAGAAAGAATGTGAGTTCTCCCATCATACTCATATCAAATTCACTAGTCATTAAGTTTCCAAAATTAGCACACAAGGCTTCATTAGCCGATCCAAACACAATGTCATCCACATAAATTTGAACAAGAATGATATTATCATTAGATTCTTTAATAAAAATAGTTATCCATGGTACCTCTTTGAAAATTATTTTTTAATAAGAAAGAGCTAAGTCTTTCATACCAAATTCTAGGAGCTTGTCTCAAACTATAATCCTTTATTTTCAAAACCACCTCTCTATCAATAATACCATTCAAAAAGACATATTTGACATCCATTTGAAAAAGATTGAACTCATTGTGTGTGACATAATGATGACTAGAAATTTACACAACACAAATTCCTTCGGCAAGTGTATCGAATCACTAAGTAATAACTCATTGTTGAGTGAGGTCGATCCCATAGGGATTGATGGATTAAGCAATTTTAGTTAGGTAATCTATCTAGTCAAGCAAATATTCGATGATTTTGTGTAGTTGAATGAACAGAATATAATTGACGAAAAAAGTAAATTTGCTGAATCTAAATCGTTGAATAGTAAAGAACTTAAAGTAAATTTCGTAATAATAAAGAGCGGAAACTTAAATGACAAGAAATTAAAGAGCTGAAACTTAAATGGCGAGAAAGTAAAAGCAAGAATGTAAATGACAATAGAATGTAAATGGCATGAAATCTAAAGGTCTTCTGGGTGTTGGGAATCAAAGGATTTAAGGAACTCGAAACAATTGAAATGAAGAACAACAATGGGTGAGATTCATTAGCGATTGGAGATATTATAATCCTTCATGAATCAATGGGTCTCAACTTCATTCTCAGTCATATGAAGTAGATCTATGGCGGATTGTCAATAATTGAGTTCCAATTCCTTGGAAACTCAATTTCTCTCAACACAATCAATTGCCAATTCCTTTATGTAATTGTTTATGAGAAGAGGTTAAGTTCAATTCTCTAATCTATAAGCCACACAAGCTTTAGGATCTCAATTCAAAGAAGTTATATGTCACGTACCAACTAAGAATGTATTGATCAAAAGAGCTATGAGGGAGAAACTTCAAACTGAATTCTATGATTCCTTTTTCAAGGCTCACATAGAGATTTAAATAGATCCAAACCCCCTTCCCATAGTGAATGGATCTATGAAGCACAAAATCTTTCCCTTAGCTACAACAAGTAGATTGAGAAGAAGAAGAAGAATTGCATTAATTCATTGGAATTACAATAGAGCTCCTCCCCCTAATGAGTGGGGGTTTAGTTGATCATCACTACAAGAACAATTGAAAGAAATTTAAATTGCATAAAAATAAACTAAAACTGAATACAAGCAAATGTAAAAGTGTAGAATGTAAAGGGTGTAAAACTCAAAGTCTCCAAAAAGAAGAAGCCCCTAATGAGTTCAAACTTTTTTCTATTTTTCGTGCTTCCTCCAAAGTCTTCACTTCTTGTACTTGGGCTTTTGGACTTTCCATTTTGGTGCTTGAATCTGACGCTGGGTGATGAGCGTGAAAAGTGAGTGTCACTTAGCGTGCGTACTGATAAACCCCAATTTTGTGGTTTATCTTGTGCTTATTTTAGGGGATTTTACCACCTTTTCCCACATTTATTCAATGAAATAGCATGATTTTGTAATTCTCCCTTGAATTGTGCTCAAGTATGGAAACATTCTTTTTAGGCCCTTAAATTGGTGATTTTGATTCACTTTAATTCCATTCTATGCCTTGATGTGTTTGTTGAGTGATTTTAGGTTCATAAGGCAAGTATTGGATGGAAGAAATGAAGAGAAAAGCATACAAAGTGGAGAATGCATGAAGAAACAAGAATTGGGAATGCATTGATGGATGCGCAAAAGTGGTTTTGCATAGAGACGCGCACGCGTACAAGACGCGTCCGCGCGGGTGAAGAAACAGCCAATTGACGCGCACGTGCACATGGCACGTACGCGCCGATACTCTCACGTAGCCCACTTAAAGGCAAAATGCTGGGGGCAATTTCTGAGCTACCCAGGCCCAAATCCAACTTGTTTCTGAGTGTATTTCATGCAGAATTGAAGTCCAAGCAAAGGGGGAGCAATTAGTTAGTTAATATGAGCCTTTAGTTAGTTTTCTAGAGAGAGAAGCTCCCTCTTCTCTCTAGAATTAGATTAGGATTAGGTTAAAATGTCTTGGATCTTGAATTAATTACTTGATTTTATCTTGGTTCTTTTACAATTTCTCACTTCTACATCTTGTCTTTCTTAGTTGTAATGTTAAATTCTCATTTTTCTATCTTTTATGATTGATGAACATTGTGGATCCAAATTCTTTTTAATTCAAATTTATGTTTCCATATCTCTTTTATGTTACCTTTATTGATATTGTTGAGTTCTTGCTTATGATAGTTGTAGGTTTCCCTAATTTTAGCATTTTGTGATGTTTACTTCTATTGCACATTAGGTGTTTGATATAATGCTTTCTATAGTTTTTGAGTAGTTCTCTTGACCCTTGGCCTAGGCTAAGGGGATTGAGTGATCTTGAGTCCTTGGGCTTCATTGAATTGATAATTCTAGGACCCTTGGAGAATAATTTGACAACCATTGACTCTAGCCTACTACTAAGTTGATTAGTAACTAAGTTGGGACTTATGGATTGATGTTGATCAAGCCATTTGACGTACTCCAAGCCTAGGAGTAGACACTACGTACTTAAGGCTTTAGTGAGTAGACATAATAAGCTCGGTTCCACATAATTATCAATGTTTGAATTGTTGACAAGGATAGTGATCTCAATTACCTAAGTCTTAGCCAAGAGTCCGTTATCTTGCTTCCCTTAATTACTTGCTTGATTTACGCATTTTGTCATTTAAATTCTTGCTCATTTAATTTCTTGCCCTCTTATTAATCAAACCCCTCTTGCATTCTCATAGCCAATAATTGACCACTTCATTGCCATCCTCGTGAGACGACCCGGAGTCTAAATACTTCGGTTAATTCTTATTTGGGGTTTGTTCTTTGTGACAACCAAAACTTTTACATGTGAGGATTCTTTCTTGGTGTAGGACTATACTTGCAACGAGAATTCATCCAATTGGAGAAATTCTATACCATCACAGAAGTACCGTGCATCACGTACGCACCAGGGGTTGTGCGTACGCATGTTTGCAATTTCCACCCTTTGTGCGTACGCATCAGAGGTCGTGCGTACGCACATGTCCCAATTTCCTCTTGGAATACTCATTGGGCACACTCACTTGTGAGTGCTGGAGTGAGCGCTGGTGCGAGCGCTGGTACCTCCCAGGAGAGCACTACGCTCTTTTGTGAGCGTGAAGAGAGAGCGAGGTCCCCTTTGTTCTTCTTGGATTTGCTTCATCGAAGGCGCTTGCTTGTGAGTGCTGGTGCAAGCACTGCTACGAGCGCTGGCACTTCCCAGGAGAGTGCTATGCTCTTTTGTGAGCATAAATAGAGAGTGCTGCCTTTCGTGTTGCTTGTGATAAGGTGTTAAGGCCTAATGTCAAGTGTGATGAGTGTTAGGGGCAAGTGTGGTGTGTGCGTGTGTGGCGCTCCCTTAGAGAGCGCTGGTGTGAGCGCTGGAGGGAGCGCCTAGTGCAAGCGCTGAAATGAGCGCTAGTAGTGGTGCATAGGTGATGTGAGTGTGTGTGTGTGGAGGGAGTGTGGCGCTCTTGAAGAGAGGGCTGGTGCAAGCGCTAGAGTGAGCGCTGCACCTTGTGATAAGTGTCATAGTGGGGTGTGTTGTATGGCGCTCGTTGAGGAGAGTGTTGGTGCAAGCGCTAGAGTGAGCACTGCACCTTGTGGTGTGCTAGTGTTGTGTGTTGAAAGGTGTGGCGCTCTCTAGTGAGCACTGAGGAGAGCACTGGAGAGAGCGCCCAGTGTGTGCAAATATGGTGTGTGTGTGTGTGTGTGTGTGTGTGTTGGTGTAGCGCTCCCTTAGAGAGTGCTGGAGGGAGCGCCCAGTGTGTGCTTGTGTGTAAGTGTGTTGTGGAGTGTGGCGCTCCCTAGTGAGCGTTGGGGCAAGCGCTGGCAAGAGCACTGTGTCCATTGTGAGTGTGTGTGTGGGGGGGCTCTCCCCTAAAGAATGCTGGTGCGAGCGCTGGGGAGAGTGCCGTGGTGTGTGTGCTAAGGTGTGTGTGTGTGTGTGTGTGTGTGTGTGTGTGTGTGTGTGTGTGTGTGTGTGTGTGACATGGTGCCTGACATGAGGCTTGACAATGTTGCTGGACTATTTGGTCCTAGTGCTCTCCATCAAGCTTGCTGGGGAGCGCTGATGAGACTGCCAATTGGGGTGCCATTTGCCCCTTGGGTGAGCTCGCATCCTTGCTTCTCCAGAGCTCAATGTCTCTGCCTCAGCTTCTCCTGTCACAAACTAAAGAAGGTGCATCAAAGTATGAAGTTCATAGGCATGCAAAACCTCCTTTTAAAGGTCATAAAAGCCACTTGATTGAATGAACCAATTCATGCATGAAATGCTCTCATATTCTCATGATTTTACCACATCTTTGCTACTTGCACACATGCATGAATATCAAGTACAAATGCTTGCTTATTGCCTAAGAAATGCATGAAACTAAGTTATAAACTAACTAAAATGGCTTGTAAAACTAGCCAAGATGCCTTAGCATCACAACATCAAACTTAGATCTTGCTTGTCCCCAAGCAAGGAAATGAATTTCAAGAAAAGTAATGAAAATGTAAAGAAGCATAAGTCCTTGTTGAGATAATTTCAATCACTAGTTCATGGGGTTTTGCATGCATGGACACCTTAGTGATTCTTCTTTGTGGCTTAGATTGCAGCATTCTTTTGGATACTAGCTTTGTTTGCACCCTATGAGATTTATTATTGTTGGTTCCTTAACTTAAACTTTCTTGTTCTCTTTTCTTTTGAGTGAGACTTATTACTTTGCTGAGGCTAAATGTTCTGTGTTAAGGCAACTCTTTATAGTAAGCTTTCGGCCAACATTCCCAAACTAGTTGGTTCAAGATGCTAGGTGTTGAGACACCCCTAAGGACTTACTTGCTCAAGCCTCTCCTTAACACATACAAACCACAGGCATTTAGCTTGTTTTTGTTCTTTGGACATTGGTGCCCAGCACCTCTTTGGGTTACTAAATGCCTTGTCACAAAGTAGCTTTTGATTGTGGACTTTTAGTTGGCAATCCCGGGTTAGTTAGTCCAAGTTGTCAGGTGATGAAGCACCCCTTAGAACTTAGTTGTCCAAGCTTGTCCTTGTACAAAAACATCACAGGCATATATCCAAGATCTCAAGCCATTGGTGCCTAGCCCTATTGATTATTTCTTTTTGTTTCTTTCTCTTGCATTTTCTTTCTTTTACAAGGACCTCTTTTATTTGTTAAGCCTCATAGAATGTAACTCAAGTTCATACCTAAAGAGTAATGCTAACCTTTATCCTTATTCAAGAATCAACAAATGAACTAGCACATACCACTACCCACTAGAATTTTATTCATCCTTCATAATTGGACTTTACTCTTTCTTTTCACAACATTTTCTTCTTTATTTAAACTTGGGAATCAAACATGTGATCAAGATAAAGTGCAATGATTCAAGTACCATACTTAGCAAGCAGAACAAGCTCGAAAACAAAATATGATGCAAAATAACTAGTACATCTACCAACTAGACTAATCAGGGATATAGCTATACTTTCACTCAAAGTATTTAAATCTTGGCTAGTCAAGAAACCATACAACCTTTTTAAGCTCACTTGCTTCACTCTTAATTATCATCTTTCTTATCCCTTGGATTCTTCTAGGCTAATGGTGCATGCTCCTAGTTGAGGTGACTGCCTGCAAGCCTCTTTGAAAGTTGCTTGTTTCCAAGCACTTGAGAAATGATTTGTCATGCATATATATACTTGTTAATTCTGATCTAAAGTTGGTGTATGAACATCAAACTTAGTTCTGTGCTCACTTTTGTATGCAACAATTTATCTATGCATGCAATATTTCTTGCTCTTATTTTGATTAAGAAAATAACTTCTAAACTTGGGAGATTAACACATGTAAGGTTGCTCAGCTTTTGTGATTGTTTGGAGTTAGTGATTAGTCATGCTTCCTGGAGAGTTGCAATGTGTTCATGTGAAATTCATGGTGAAACAACAAACTTAGTACTTCACATTAGCCTTTGAATCGTTTGTTCATGACTTAATCATCTTTGGTGTGTAACACCAAACTTAGCTCCTTGCAATATACAAAGATTAACCAACCATTTATTTAAAAGAGATGAGAGAGTTACCTCAGGTTGGATTGCCTCCCAACAAGCGCTCTTTTATCGTCATTAGCTTGACGTCAGCTCATGAATGTTCTTCTCCTTGTCCCATGGTCCTCCTAGGTAGTGCTTCGCCCTATGACCATTTACTGTGAATGTATTCTTTGAAGATTCATTCAGGAGTTCAAGATGACCATGTGGGGAAAATTTAGTTACCAAATAGGGACTGGTCCATTTAGATTTCAGCTTGCCAAGGAAAATCTTTAGTTTGGAATTATACACTAGTACTTGTTGCCCTGACTCAAAAACTCTTCTTGCAATCTTCTTGTCATGCCATTTCTTAGTTCTTTCCTTGTAAATCTTGGCATTCTCGTAGGCCTCCATTCTGAATTCATCCAGTTCATTGAGCTGCAATATCCTTTTTTCCTTCGCTGCTTGAACATCAAGATTGAGGAGTTTGGTGGCCCAGAAAGCCTTATGCTCGAGCTCCACAGGGAGATGGCAAGCTTTGCCATAGACTATGTAAAAGGAGATCTTCCAATTGGAGTTTTGAATGCAGTTCTATATGCCCAAAGGGCATCATCTAACTTTCTTGCCCAATCTTTCCTTGTAGTTCCAACTATTTTCTCTGAGATTCTTTTTAATTCCCTGTTTGCTAGTTCAGCCTGGCCATTAGTTTGAGGATGGTATGGTGTAGCCACTTTATGAGTTACTTCATATCTATGGAGCAGACTATCCAATTGTTTGTTACAAAAGTGACTACCACCATCACTGATGAGGCCTTTAGGCACTCCAAATCTGGTGAAGATATACTTCCTGAGAAACTGGAGAATAATGTTTGCATCACATGTGGTTGTTTCTATGGCTTCCACCCAGTTGGAGACGTATTCTACTGCCACCAATATGTACTTGAATGAGTACGATAGGAAAAAGGGTCCCATGAAATCTATTCCCCAGATGTCAAACAATTCTACTTCCAATATGAAGTTCTGGAGCATTTCATTTCTCCTTGTTAAGCTCCCTGCTCTTTGGCATTCATCACATTAATTTACAAAATCCCTGGCATCTTTGAATATGGATGGCCAATAGAAGCCACTCTGAAGAACTTTGGCAGTTATTCTTTCGGCCCCCAAAATGTCCACCATAACCTGAACCATGACAGTGTCATAGGATACTTTTCATTTCACTTTCTGGCACACACCTTCTGATCATCCCGTCTGGACATCTCTTGAATAGATAGGGTTCATCCCACAAGAATTGCTTGGCCTCGGTAAGTAATTTCTTTATTTGTTGCCGAGTGTAGTCTTGAGGGATCCTTTTTCCCACCTTGTAATTTTGCAATATCAGCAAACCGAGGTGCTTGTTGAACTTGCAATAGATGTTCATTCGGGAACTTGTCACTCACTGGTTGTGATGCTTCTTGATTTGCTTCTTGTTGTATCCTTGACAAATGATCTGCAACTTGGTTCTCACTTCCTTTCCTATCCCTCACTTCAATGTCAAATTCTTGTAGCAACAGCACCTACCTAATAAGCCTTGGCTTAGCATCCTGTTTAGACTTGAGGTACTTAAGAGTAGCATGGTCAGTGTAGACTACAATTTTTGACCCAATTAAATATGGCCTGAATTTATCAAATGCATATACAACTATCAATAGTTCTTTTTCTGTGGTAGTATTTTTTTCTGTGCCTCATTTAACACTTTACTTGCATAGTATATGACATGATGCAATTTGTCCTTCCTTTGCCCCAACACAGTACCAATTGCAAAGTCACTTGCATCACACATAAGTTCAAAAGGAAGTCCCTAGTCTGGGGGTGTGATGATTGGTGCTGTGGTGAATTTTGTTTTCAAAATTTTAAAGGCATGTTTGCATTCATTATCAAAGATGAAAGGATTGTCAACCATCAGCAAGTTGCTTAGTGGCTTAGCTATTTTGGAAAAAATTTTTATGAATCTCTTGTAAAATCCAGCATGCCCAAGGAAACTTCTTACAACTCTCATATTAGTTGACACAAAAAGCTTGTCTATGACTTCTATTTTTGCTTTGTCCACTTCTAAACCCTTGCTTGAGATCTTATGTCCAAGAACAATGCCTTCAGATACCATAAAATGGTATTTTTTCCAATTCAAAACCAAGTTTTTTTCTTGACATCTCCTCAAGACAAGGGTGAGCTAGTGCAAACAAGTGTTAAACGAGTCACCGAAAACAGAAAAATCATCCATGAAAACCTCTATAAATATTTCTACCATGTCAGAGAATATGGAAAGCATGCACCTTTGGAAAGTTGCTAAAGTATTACACAACCCGAAGGGCATTCTTCTGTATGCAAAGACTCCAAAGGGGCAAGTGAAGGAGGTCTTTTCTTGGTCCTTGGGGTCTACCACTATCTGATTGTATCCTGAATACCCGTCCAGGAAATAATATAGGCATGGCCAGCCAATCTTTCTAGCATCTGATCAATGAAGGGGAGAGGAAAGTGATCCTTCCTTGTAGCATTATTCAATCTCTTGTAGTCAATGCACATTCTCCACCCGGTTACTGTCCTTGTGGGGATGATTTCATTCTTTACATTAGAGATGACTGTTATTCCTCCCTTCTTTGGTACTACTTGGACCGGGCTAACCCAAGGACTGTCAGAAATGGGATATATAATCCCAGCATCCCACAGTTTCATTACCTCCTTTTGTACCACTTCCTTCATGGTGGGATCGAGTCTTCTTTGAGGTTGCACCACCGGCCTAGCATCTTCTTCTAGAAGTATTTTGTGCATGCAAATGGTGGGGCTTATGCCTCTCAGATCATCAATTTTCCATCCCAATGCACTTTTATGCATTCTCAGTACCTCAAGTAACTTTCCCTCCTCTTGTGTGCTTAAGGAAGAATTGATGATTATTGGGAAAGTTTCATTAGCACCAAGGAATGCATATTTGAGGTTTGGAGGGAGTGGTTTTAATTCCTGCTTTGGTGCTTCTTCTTTCTTGTTCTCAAGTGAATTTTGGATTGTTTGTATCTCTCTTGCCTCTTCTCCTTGAATGTCTTGGATTTCTCCTTCATGTTCCTCCTGATAGATCGTCTTAAGCACCTCTTCCACCAGGGTGTCTATCATCTCTACCCTTATATGATTCTCTTTTTCAGTGGGATATTACATTGCCCTAAAGACATTGATCACCATCTGCTCATCATGAATTCTGAGGACCATCTCACCCTTCTCTACATCAATAATGGCTCTAATTGTGGCTAAGAAGGGTCTTCCCAAGATGATTGAGTTGTTCCCCTCCTCTTCCATGTGTAAGATTACAAAGTCAGCAGGGAATATGAATTCTCCAACCTTCACCAATAGATTTTCCACCACTCTATTAGGTGCCTTGAGGGATCTATCGGCTAGTTGTAATGACATTCTCATGGGTTTCACTTCCTTTATGAGCAACTTTTTCATCATCGACAGAGGCATCAGGTTGATACTTGCTCCCAAGTCATAGAGAGCTCTATCTATGTTCATGTTCCCAATAGTGCATGATAAGAGAAAACTTCCTGGGTCCTTGAGTTTTGGTGGGATACACTTTGAATTATAGCACTACATTCTTGGGTGAGGATCACAGTTTCCTTCTCGTTCCAACTTCTTTTCTTTCTGATAAGTTCTTTGAGAAACTTAGCATATAGTGGCATTTGTTCCAAAGCTTCAGCCAATGAGATGTTGATCTCCAACTTTCGGAAAATCTCCAGGAACTTAGGAAATTGTTGATCATTTATCTCCTTATGCAGTCTTTGTGGGTAGGGAAGCTTGGGTATATATGGCTCTACTTCTTCCTTTTTCCCTTGTGACTATGATTCAGGGGTGTTTGTATTTTTCTTTGAGGGCTGTGGATCATTGGTCTTGTGATCTTCTTCATTTTTCTCCCTATTTCTTCATCTAACTTGCTGTTGCCTCTTGTGTCTTCCTTCAGTATCTTGCCACTCCTCGATTGGATGGCCTTGCATTCTTCTTTTGGGTTAGAAGTTATTTCACGGGGAAAAACATTTGTGGGTTTCTCAGCAAGTTGCTTAGTCATCTATCCTATTTTTCTTTCAAGACTTCTTATTGATGCCTCCTGGTTTTTGAGTGTCATAGCATGATCCTTCCTTGCCATTTCTTAATTTTGGATAAGTTTCTCCATCATTGCTTCTAAATTAAAGATCTTTTAAGACTCTAAATGTGGTTGTGCTTGCATGGGGTGTGATCGTTATTGATGAAAGTTGTTTGAAATATTGGGAAGTTGTTGGAGCTATTTGAAGAGTGGTTGAATGAGGATGTGGGGTGGTTGTTTTGATGCCATTGTGAACTATTTTGAGGTTGGAAATTTGAGTTTTGGGGTTTTTTGAATTGGTTGTTGTTAGTGGGTGGTTGGTTGTAATTATTTGTGTTGCAGAAGTTATTGGAATTGGAGTTCTTTTGCCATTGATTATGCTGATCACCCCACCTCAAGTTAGGATGATTCTTCCAAGATGGATTGTAGGTATGACCATGGAAGTCATTTTGGAATGAACTTGAGGTGTTGTTCATGTACTGCACTTGCTCAGGGCCTTGTTGCTCATAGTTGAATAACTCAAAGCCTTCTTCATATTGATTCCATCCATTTGAGCCTTGAGCTTAACTTTGTGTGCTCACAGTAGCTAGTTGAAGTCCATCCATCCTTTTTGCCATCATTTTCATCTGTTGCTGGATTTGTTGGTGCATAAGCTTATTTTGGGCTAGGATAGCATCTATTCCATAAAGCTCCATTACTCCTCTATTTGGAATTGTTCGTCTCTCTGAAGAGTAGAAGTATTGGTTATTTGCCACCATGTCAATGAGGTATTGTGCTTCTTGAGGGGTCTTCATCATTTGGAGTGAGCCTCCTGATGAGTAATCCACTACTTTTCTTACTTTTGGGGAGAGACCTTCATAAAAGTTTTGGAGTCTTTGAAAGAGCGAAAGATTGATGGTTTAGAAGTTATAGTAAACTCTCGTTGCAAGTATAGTTACTAAACCAAGCAATCAACCTTTCTTACAAACGTTTTGGTTGTCACAAGTAACAAACCCCTTAAAATTGATAACCGAGTATTTAAACCTCGGGTCGTCTTCTCAAGGATTGTAGGGAAGTATGTTCTTATTATTGGTTATGGAGATTGTAAATTGGGGTTTCAAGAATGAGGAACAAGTAACTCAATGGCAATTAAAATAAATAAATAACTGCAAAGCAAACTTTTGGCAAGGTATGAGAAATTGGAAGTCCAGACTTAGTTATTCTCATCAATAACAATGAAAGTTGAATCTTAATTCCACTTAGTCAACCTTTACTAAAGTAACGGAAAGTCAAGGGACTAATTAGTTTGATTTTCGAGTCCTATTTATTTCCTAAGAAAAGATTGGGATTATGGAAGTTCAATTCAATTAGCAAAGATAACAGTTATCAATTATGTTGAGATAAGATAACTCCTGAGTTACTGCTTTCTTAACCAAGACCAAAAGGGAAAAAAATAAATTTGCTGGAATAAAAATGCCTTCGGATGTAAAGCAACAATAGCATAAATAAGAGAGATCAATATTAAACTGAAATACCTCAAATAATATTAATAAAAGAGTAATATGAAAGGATTCATAAAGTAGCTTACAAAGGTAAACAAAAGGAATATTGAACCTGATCAAAAGAGATAATCCTAAAAGTGAATAAAAATCCTAAATCTAAATCCTAATCCTAAAGAGAGAGGAGAGAACCTCTCTCAAAACTAAATCTAAATCATAGAAAGTAAAAATTGGCGAGCTCTCTGTGAATGGATGCATTCCCTCACTTCATAACCTCTGGTCTATGCCTTCTGGACTTGGATTTGGGCCAAAAAGGGCTTCAAAAATCGCTGGGAGCGTTTTCTGCAGTTTCTGGTGCGTGGCCTCTGTCACGCGTCCACGTGGGTCACGCGGTCGCGTCATTCGGAGCTTTTCTTGTCACGCGATCGCGTCAGTCATGCGACCGCGTCATGTGCGTTCTGCTTAAGGCGCACGGTCGCGTCAGTCATGCGGCCGCATCGCTGCTTCTTTGCACTTGGCATGTGTCCGCGTCGCCCATGCGATCGCGTGGATGCCAGTTTCTTCAGAAGCTCCGTTTTGTGCTTTCCTTCCATTTTTGTATGTTTCCTTTCCATCCTTTAAGTCATTCCTACCTTAGAAGATCTGAAAACTACTCAACACACTAATCACGGCATCGAATGGAATTAAAGGTGATTAAAATAATTAATTTAAAAGCATAGGAAACATGTTTCTCACATACATCACATAATAAGGAAGGGAAAGTAAAACCATGTAATTAATATGAATAAGTGGGTGAAGGATTGATTAAATCACTCAAATTAAGCACAAAATACATCATAAAATATGGGTTTATCAGTCTTACCCACTCACTGAACATATCTGGTGGGCACCTCCTTATCAAGGCTTTGTATCTTTCTCATGCCTCATAGAGTGACTCTCCCTCCATTTGTGTGAAGGTTTGCACCTCTGTTTTCAGCTTGATGATCCTCTGAGGTGGGTAGAATTTAGCTAAGAACTTGCTCACCAAGTCTTCCCAAATTTTGATGCTCTCCTTTGGGAAGGTCTCCAACCATTGAGATATTTTGTCCCTTAGAGAGAATGGAAATAATAGCAACTTGTAGATGTTAGGATGCACCCCATTTGTCTTGACTGTTTCACAAATTCTCAAGAAAACAGACAAGTATTGATTGGGATCTTCAAGAGGGCCTCCTCCATAAGAGCAGTTGTTCTGAACTAAAGTGATGAGTTGAGGCTTTAATTCGAAGTTATTTGCATGAACATTCAGGGTGAGTATACTGCTTCCACAGTTTCTGGAGTCAGGGATGGTGTAAGAGGCTAACACCCTTCTTACAGGTTGGCCATTTGTTGTTGGCCACCCCTTCATGATGGTTGTGTATATCATCCTCCATGACTTGGTCTAAGTCTCCCTCTGATGACTTCTCTTCACCAACTACTCTCTTCCCTCTAGCTTCTCTTCTCAATCTTCGAAGAGTTCTTTCTGGCTCATAATCAAAGGAAATCGATGTTGCTTCCCTTTCTCCTGGCATACACAAAACACAAACAAACCACAAGCAAAATGATCACTCTAATGCTAGAGTGATGTAGAGTTAGCTGACACAAAGTGTCAAACAGTTAGTGTGCTTGAACAAAACAAAAGAAAAATACTTAATCTAGATTATCACCCACTTAATCATTGTCAATCTAACTCAATCCCTGGCAACGGCGCCAAAACCTTGACGACTGGAAATTTGCACAACACAAATTCCTTCGGCAAGTGTACCGAATCGCCAACTAATAACTCATTGTTGAGTGAGGTCGATTGATGAACTGAATATTGATGGCTTAGAATTCACAATAAATTCTCGTTGCAAATATAGTTTCTAAACCAAGCAATAATCCTTTCATACAAAAACTTGTTTGTCACTTAAGCAAACCCAATAAAATTGATAACCGAAGTATTGAAATCTTGGATCGTCTCTCAAGGAATTGCAGGGAAGTATGATTTATTATTGGTTATGGAAAAAGTATATTTTGTTTTGGGTTTTTAAAATAAGGAACAAGTAATTTAAATGACAAGAAAAATAAATTAATAATTAGAAAATCTCTTCGCAAGGTATGAGAACTGGAAATCCTATCCTAGTTATCCTTATCAGGTGTGATGAGAATTGGATTTTGCTCCCACTTAGTTAACCCTTACTAAATAAAGGAAAGTTAAGTGGACTAATTAACTTGATTCCACAAGTCCTAGTCAACTCCTATGGAAAGACTAGCTTTAGAGGGATCCAAATCAATCAGCAATCCCAATTTCCAATCAACTGCTGAGTTTGATAACTCAAGTGTCACCAATTACTCAACCAAAGCCAAAAGGGAAGAAAATCTACTCGAATGAAAATAATTTGGATTAATTAGAAGCATCAATATCATAAATTAAAGAAAGCAATCATAAATCTAAAATACCTCAATATGTATTAATTAAGAAAATCAATCCTAACATGGAGTTCATAAACCAAATTGAAAAGATAAATAACAATTAAAGTAATAGAAAAAATAAGAGTAGAAAATAAATTAAAGGAACATTGAACCTGTGATTGAAGAGAAGTAGCCTAATCATAATAGAAATCTTAAATCCTAATCCTAAATCCTAAGAGAGAGAAGAGAGCCTCTCTCTCTCTCTAAAACTACATCTAAAACCTAAAATTGTGTATTATGAATGTTGTATGAATTGTCGTTGTTGATTCCCCCATTCTCTTGCTTCTATTCTGTGTTTCTGGACTTGGATTTGGGCCGAAAAAGGGTCCAGAAATCACAGGGGGCAACTTCTGCAATTTTCTGCACGTGGCGTCCGTAACGCGTGCGCGTGGGTCACGCGTTCGCGTCATTTGGAGTTTTTCCTTGTCACGCATGCGCGTCACTCACGCGTACACATCAGTTGTGTTCTGCTCTAGGCACGCATCCGCGTCGTCCACGTTTATGCGTCACTGCCATTTCGCGCTAGGCACGCGTCTGCGTCGTCCACGTGTGCGCGTCGCTGCCTTTTCTTCAAAACTCTATTTTTGTGCTTTCCTTCCTTTTTTGTATGTTTCCTTTCTGTCCTCTAAGTCATTCCTGCCCTATGAAGCCTGAAAATACTTAACACACAAGTCACGGCATCGAATGGTAATAAAGGATAATTAAAAATTAATATTTTTAAAGTATAGGAAACATGTTTTCACATATATCATAAAATAAGAAAGGAATTATAAAACCATGCAAATCTTATGAATAAGTGGGTGAAGAATTGATAACAACACTTAATTGAGCACAAGATGAATCATAAAATAGGGGTTTATCAACCTCCCCACACTTAAACAATAGCATGTCCTCATGCTAAGCTCAAGAGAAGCTATAAGAGAGTAAAGACGAATGGTAGAATGTATGAAATGCAACCTATCTATGTGAATGCAACTAAATACAAAATGTTTTTACCTACTTGGTGAAAAGTAAATAAATCTTTCAAGAATAAATATGAACTGGATTTCACTAATTCAAATCACAAAATAAAGTACAAGTGAACTTGCAGAAGAAAATAACTCATGAAAGCCGGGAACAAAGAATCGAGCATCGAACCCTCACCGAAAGTGTATACACTCTAATCACTCAAGTGTTTAAGGTTCGACTCTCTCAATTCTGTACTAACCTTGCTTTCTAAGGCTTGCTTTTCTTCTACCAATCAACAAAAATTTAATGCATAAATACACATATCAAGAGGTCTTTTAAGGGTTGTAATGGGGTTAGGGTCAAGGTAGGACTGTATTTGGCCAAGTGGACTAAAATCTGAATCCTTAATTAACTTAAACTTTTCCCACCTAACTTAGGACAATTCATGTAATCAAAATACAAAACCTAACTATCCATTAACCATGTTTTTCACATATTCATGCATCCTAATTTCGAGTATAGTACATATGCATTGCTTTCACCATTTACTTTGGGGCATTTTGTCCCCTTTTATTATTTGCTCTTTTTCTTTTCTTTTTTTCTTTATTTTTCTTTTCCTTTTTTTTTACCATTTTTTCCTCAATGCATATGATTGAATTATTGAATGCATGAACATGTCCTAAACATTTCTTTCACATTTTCTAAAAATTCTAACATACTCAACTCTCAAACCAAATGTTTCCAAATCCAATTTTCCCATACTTAAATCATAAGCACTCTCACTAGTCTAAGCTAACCAAGGATTCAAATTAAGGACATTATTGTTTTCCGCTTAGAGTTAATGATGTGCTAAAGTAAAGAATAAAAGGGGTAAAATAGGCTCAAATTGGTTTGCAAGGGATAATGAAGAGTAAGGCCATATGGGTTTGTGAGCTCAGTGAAACAAGGCCTCAATCACATAAGTGCATGCATACATCTAACCATGGAAATATAGAATTAAACAAGACAAAGATCATAATTTTAGAGAGAATAACACACACCAAAAATAAAATATTGGTTGATAAAATGCAACCAATCAAATAAGCTCAAAAATCTCACAGGTTTTGTATGTTCAAGCTCTAAACCATGTTCCAGTATAATATTTCTTCAAACAAGTTTAATAAAAAGTTTTAATTTAAATTAGTGAAATACTCTAAAAAGTTTTTTGAAAAAGTAAATATTACTTTAACCAAGTGGTGGTAAAATATGCACAAAATCAAATAAATATGCAATCAACATGCAAATGCAACAGCTAACAAGGAAAATAAACCATTGGTGTTGAGATAGAAGAGTAACTAACCCATGGAGATCGGTATCGACCTCCCCACGCTTAAAGATTGCACCGTCCTCGGTGCATGCTAAGATGTGCAAGTGGACGGGTTGCTACAACTGATGCTATTCTCCAAAGATTGTGCAGATGGAACTTGTCTGTTTCCTCATATAGAAGTTCTTCCTGTCCCTTCTCGGTGGCCATCCTGAAAGAAGAGAAAAAAGAAGAAAAGTAACCCAGAAATAAAGATAAGAAAACAAATAAAATATAGTTGGGTTAATGCCAAATAGTGAGAGTCTCAGTTACATGGTAGCTACAACATGCAAGTGAGAAAACAATAGAAGCAAATGGCATATCAATAGTGCAAGAATTGCAACAATGGGGAAGAGAGTGTGGGTAATGCCAAATAGTGTAAGTTCATGTCAATGCAAGAGAATATAAGTATCATAAAGGAGTAGCATTGACTTATGAAGAATAATACCCAGTCAGAGTAAAACAAGTCATGAAGCACCAAGATAATTCAAGAGAAGATGCAACAGTTAATTAAGAAAATTTAACACCAATGGAAAAATAATAGATTTAGAAAAGAAAATAAAAATATGCATAAAATTAAATTGCAATGGATGAAAGTATGCAAATAATTTAAATAAAATAGAATGAAAGAAAAGAAGGATGAGAAGTTAAAGAGATGAAGAAAAAGAAAGTAAAAAAGGGGAGAGAAAGAAGTAGAAAAGAGAGAAGTAAGGATTTAGAAACGAGGCACGACGCGTACGCGTGCATCACGCGTACGCGTGAAAACTGCATTAACTATGTGACGCGTAAGCGTCACCCACGCGTATGCATGGGTGGTCTTGGAAGCAAAAGGACGCGCACGCGTTAGGGACGCGTACACGTGGGTGATTTTATGCCTTGGGCACAGTGCCCGCACCAGGCTAGCACAACTTTCGGCCTGACACCTCTTTACGCCGATTTGTAGGGTGACGCGTATGCGTGGAAGGCTGACTTTGCAATTGACGCGGACGTGTCCCTGACGCGTTCACGTGGGTGTGTTTGTGCCTGAGGCACGCCTCCAGCCACACTCTCGCATGACTCTCTGCTTCCTTTCTTCTCGTGTCTAAGGCACATATGACGCAGACGCGTCGCGTGCATTTTTTTTATGCAGTATGCAGAATGTAAAATGTAGAATGTAGATGACTATGCATAAATTATGAATGAACACGAATGAAAATAAAATAAAATAAAACTAAGAACAAAAAGAAAAGAATATACCATGGTGGGTTGTCTCCCACCTAGCACTTTTAGTTAAAGTCCTTAAGTTGGACGTTTGACGAGCTTCCTGCTATGGTGGCTTATGCTTAAACTCATCCAAAAATCTCCACCAACGTTTGCAATTCCAGTATCCTCCGGGGTCCCAAACAAGGCAAGTAAACCCTTTGAGCAAATTAAAGCAGGTTTTTAGACTCCAGGAGTGTTGACTATCAAGATAAATTTCAGGATCCCAAATCTTGCTTCTGTACCCATCTTTGTCTTGATCTACATTTTTCCAGCCGGGTAGTGCGAAATTTGAATTCTCACTAAGATGACCAAACATCTTCCGAGACCCATTCAATCGAACTCGAAACCAATCCTTGTACCTCAAATTGAAGCGTGGAGCTTTATTGAATCTTGCATACTAGTTCTGATTGCGAGCCATTTCCCTCTTACTCTTAAAGCCGCAAAGAGCTCTAAGCTGACCATCTGTTTCAAGTAAACCATATTCAAGTGGAAAAGTAAAGATAAAGGCTAAGGATTTTACCCACTTGAAGTTTGTATTGGGTGGTAATGGCCTTGGGATAGGTGTTTCCAGTGGTTTTGCAAGCTCTGCTCCCTTGTATTCTTCTGTGAATTCTTCCACTGCTTTGCAAACTTCTTTAACAGCAACCATGTCTTTATCAAAGTCTTCGATATCTTCCTCATCACAAAAGTCATAAATTGGAGGTTGAGAAAAGTCTACCTCCACATCCTCTTCATATTCACTTGGAGAAGATTCTTCAATCTCAAGGAATTCACTTGCGGATGCAAGTTCATTATTAGGAGAACTTGATTCATAATGATCATTACCAAGGAAACTTGCTTCTTTAGCTGTTCCATCTAGTTCTTCATAAGATATATGCTTCTGGGGTTGTGCACTATCCTCCTTAGCATCAATTGAAAACTACTTGGCGGAATTCTCCATAATTCTTGATTCCCATAGAGGTTCAGCATCTCCTAAGTCTTCAACCAATTCTTCTTCTTTGATAATTATGGCTTCCTCTACTTGTTCCAGTACAAAGTCATGCTCCGTACTGTCCAATAGAGTTTCTAGTATCTCCTTCATGCTACGTTCTTCATTAGATTGTCCACATGAAGCCATGGGGTTTCCTTGAGTGTCCGAACGTCGGGAAGCTAATCAATTGATCGCTTGATCCAACTGGTGAAGGGTTGTATGAAATTTATTCACTGTTTCCTTGAGACGTTCCTGTGATTCTCGGGTTGATGGATATGGACATGGTGCATATGGAAATGGTGGTTCTTGGGAGTAATTGGATTGGAATTGGGGTGGGTAAGGGTTAGGGTCATATGGAGGTGAATGGTGGTGGGTGGCTTGTGAGTGTGGTGGTTCAAAGCTATGTTGAGGAGGTAGTTCATAGGTATATGATGGGGCTTGTTGGTAACCACAAGGTGGTCAACCATATCTATTATCTTGGTACGCACCTCGGAATGGCTCTTGACCATAGTAATTTGGTGGAGGTGGTTTGTTACCTTGGAAGGTGTTGTTGCCGAAAGGGTTGATCAGATCCTCGTGGCTTCTTCCATCTTTGGTTGTTTTGACCTTGATGCATGTTCCTGTTATAGCTTCCATTCCTTTCAACAACATTAGAACCAAACTCAAAGCGACGGGGGTGAGAACTCATAGTAACTAATAAAAATTAAAAACAAAAATAAAAGCAAATAAACAAGCAAAATAAAATATTTACAATAACCAATAATAAGGCACATAGTTGCAATTCTCCGGCAACGGCACCATTTTGATGAACTGAACATTGATGGTTTAGAATTCACAATAAATTTTCGTTGCAAATATAGTTTCTAAACCAAGCAATAATCCTTTCATACAAAAACTTGTTTGTCACTTAAGCAAACCCAATAAAATTGATAACCGAAGTATTGAAACCTCGGGTCGTCTCTCAAGGAATTGCAGGGAAGTATGATTTATTATTGGTTATGGAAAAAGTATATTTTGTTTTGGGTTTTTAAAATAAGGAACAAGTAATTTAAATGACAAGAAAAATAAATTAATAATTAGAAAATCTCTTGGCAAGGTATGAGAACTAGAAATCCTATCCTAGTTATCCTTATCAGGTGTGATGAGAATTGGATTTTGCTCCCACTTAGTTAACCCTTACTAAATAAAGGAAAGTCAAGTGGACTAATTAACTTGATTCCTCAAGTCCTAGTCAACTCCTATGGAAAGACTAGCTTTAGAGGGATCCAAATCAATCAGCAATCCCAATTTCCAATCAACTGCTGAGTTTGATAACTCAAGTGTCACCAATTACTCAACTAAAGCCAAAAGGGAAGAAAATCTATTCGAATGAAAATAATTTGGATTAATTAGAAGCATCAATATCATAAATTAAAGAAAGCAATCATAAATCTAAAATACCTCAATATGTATTAATTAAGAAAATCAATCCTAACATGGAGTTCATAAACCAAATTAAAAAGATAAATAACAATTAAAGTAATAGAAAAAATAAGAGTAGAAAATAAATTAAAGGAACATTGAACCTGTGATTGAAGAGAAGTAGCCTAATCATAATAGAAATCCTAAATCCTAAGAGAGAGGAGATAGCCTCTCTCTCTCTCTCTAAAACTACATCTAAAACCTAAAATTGTGTATTATGAATGTTGTATGAATTGTCGTTGTTGATTCCCCCATTCTCTTGCTTCTATTCTGTGTTTCTGGACTTGGATTTGGGCCGAAAAAGGATCCAGAAATTGCTGGGGGCCACTTCTGCAATTTTTTGCACGTGGCGTCCATCACGCATGCGCGTGGGTCACGCGTACGCGTCAGTTGTGTTCTGCTCTAGGCACGCGTCCGCGTCGTCCACGCGTACGCGTCACTGCCATTTCGCGCTAGGAAACGTGTGCGCGTCGCTGCCTTTTCTTTAAAACTCCATTTTTGTGCTTTCCTTCCATTTTTGTATGTTTCTTTTCCGTCCTCTAAGCCATTCCTGCCCTATGAAGCCTGAAAATACTTAACACACAAATCACGACATCGAATGGTAATGAAGGATAATTAAAAATTAATATTTTTGAAGCATAGGAAACATGTTTTCACATATATCATAAAATAAGGAAGGAATTATGAAATCATGCAAATCTTATGAATAAGTGGGTGAAGAATTGATAAAAACACTTAATTGAGTACAAGATGAATCATAAAATAGGGGTTTATCATCGATCCCACAGGGATTGATGACTTAAGCAATTTTAGTTAGGTAATTGTTACGGCCTGGCCCAAGCAATTTACGGGCTGGCCCGACCCGGGTAGCACCCGACCCGAATGGTCGGGAGTGAGGCGTTCAGATGCCGACCCGGACATGCATCCCTGACACGCGTCCCTGACAGCTTCGCCACAGCTATGAGGGAGGCTTCGAAGAAGGTGGGCCTGTCCTTACAAGGCCCACCTCTGACACGATATATATAGGGAAGGACCTACCCTTCTCCAAAGGTACGTTACATACCACTCAACCCTTACTCGCCTACACACTTCACTGACTTGAGCGTCGGAGTGTCTTTGCAAGTGACCCCCCTCACACAAAGTGCTCGGGACATCGTCCACTCATCCTCGGCAGACCAGAACCAGGCGAACCCCATCCAATCAATCGAAGCACCAACCCGAACCGTCCGGTACCCGACCTACCGAACATTGGCGCCGTCTATGGGGAACGCCTGAATAGAAGTAATACAAGGCCCTGGAGGAGCAGGGCGAGAAGCCGGGCAGAGAGGGGAACCCGTCGTGGCGTCCTCCGAGGAGCGCACGAGATCCCCTCCTCGACGAACCACACGATCCCTTGAAAGGCGCCCCTTTGGGGGAACCGGCGACAACAGCGCCAGGTTAATGCAAGAACTGCGTCACAGAATGTAGGATCTAGAGCGCCAACTGGCAGCTCGAGAGCATCGCCAGCAAACGCCCGAGTCAAGCGACTCCCGCTCTCCGCCGAGAAGCCGCTCCCGACGCACGGCTAGCAAAAGGTCCGAATCTGAAAGCCCCGGGGAGGAAGGACGCATAAGGAGGCACCACGACCCCCTCATATATGTCAGGAACAGGAGGCGGCGTGCCACAAACCACGCCGCCGCTGACCGTGACCGGGAAAATGGTCGTCGGGAAGACGAAAAGAGAACACAGCGAGCAAGCGGACCGGTCATAGTAGGCGCGACCCCTTTTCACCGTTCCATCCTCGAAGTCCGGCTGCCAAAGCACTTTGACAAGCCTACGGACATGAGGTACGACAGAACGCAAGACCCGCAAGAGCACCTCACGGCCTTCGCGCCAGGATGAACTTGGAAGGAGTGGGGGACGAGGTAAGGTTCCGCGCTTTCCCGGTCACCCTTGCTGGACCTGCGATACGGTGGTTTAATAACCTCCCGCAGGGCTCGGTGGCCAAGTTCTCGGATATAAGCCACGCCTTCTTAGCCCAATTCACTACCAGGATAGCCAAAGCAAAGCACCCAATCAACCTGCTTGGAGTAACACAGAGGTCCAGAGAACCGACAAGAAAATATCTGGATTGTTTTAACGACGAGTGCCTAGAGATCGATGGACTGACCGACTCAATTTCCAGCCTATGTCTGACAAACGGACTCCTAAACGAAGACTTCAGAAAGCACCTCACGACAAAGCCGGTGTGGACGATGCAGGAGATCCAATGCGTAGCCAGAGAATACATCAATGACGAAGAAGTCAGCCAGGTAGTGGCTGCCAATAAACGGCAACCCTCCTACAGTCAAAACCGGCACCACCAAAGCGGAGAAAGGCAGAAGGAACACGCCAGAGACGGCGGTCCGAGTAAAAATCCCAAGCCGTTCCCTCGCGTTGGGAAGTTCACCAACTACACGCCCCTCACCGCGCCGATTGTGGAAGTTTACCAACAAATAGCCGAGAAGGGGATCCTGTCGAAGCCCCGACCACTGAAGGAGCGAACAAGGGGGAACCGGAGCCTCTACTGTGACTATCACAAGGGCTACGGACACAAAACTCAGGACTGTTTTGACTTGAAGGACGCGCTGGAGCAGGAAATTAGAGATGGAAAGCTAGCTGAGTTCACCCACCTCATTAGGGAGCTGAGGAGACGGAACCGCGACCACAAAAGCGAGGATGGAACACGGGCAGCAAAGCGGTGCCAAGAGCCGGAAGAGAACGATCACGGCCTTACCATAGTGAACGTGGTAACAGCAAGAAATGCGGCGCCCAGGTCGAAGTCGGCACATAAGAAGGACGCCAAGGTCCTCGCGGTCTCCTCATCCTCCGCGCGAAGCACCAAGAAACTCTCATCCATCTCATTCGGCCCGGAGGACCAATGGTTTGACGAGATCGGGGAAAGCCCTCCCATGGTCATAACGGCCAGAGTAGGAACCGGTCTCGTCAAGCGAATCCTTGTAGATAGGGGCAGACTCGAACATCATGTTTCACAACGTGTTCGACGCTTTAGGCCTAAGGGACGCCGACCTAAAGACTCACCAGCACGGCGTCGTAGGGCTCGGCGACCATTTCATCAAGCCGGATGGCATAATCACCCTGCCGACCTCACTGGGACAAGGCCAAGGGAGAAGAACGATAATGGCCGAGTTCGTGATCCTAGAGACTCCACCGCTTACAACATCATCCTGGGAAGAAAGACCATCAACAACCTAGGAGGAGTCATCAGCACAAGGATGCTGGTGATGAAGTTCATAACTGAAGAAGGGTCGGTAGGGTCTGTGAGGGGAGACCTGGAAACGGCAGTCGCTTGCGACAACGCCAGCCTTTCATTGAGAAGGAAGTCTAAAGAGGCATCGGGAGTATTTCTCGCCAACTTGGATGCCAGAATTGACGACAAACCCAGGCCCGAACCCAAAGGGGACCTGGAAAAGTTTAGGGTCGGGAACTCGGAGGAAAAGTTCACGTTCATGAATAGGAACCTCCCCCATGAGTTGAAAGAGCCTTTGATGGAAATGATCAGAGCCAACGGCGATTTATTCGCCTGGACACCTGCTGACATGCCGGGAATAGACTCCAGTCTCATGTCACACCGCCTAGCCATCAAGCCGAAAACCAAACCAGTGGCCCAAAGGAGGAGCAAAATGTCTCAGGAAAAGGCGGAGGAAGTGGCCAAGCAAACGGCCAGCCTCCTCGAAGCAGGGTTCATTCGGGAGCTGGACTATTCGACCTGGTTGTCAAACGTGGTCCTGGTAAAAAAGCCCAGTGGGAGATGGAGGATGCGCGTGGACTACTCCGATCTCAACAAAGCATGTCCCAAGAACTGCTATCCCCTCCCCAACATTGATGCACTCGTCAACGCTGCTGCAGGATACCAGTATCTGAGCTTCATAGATGCCTACTCCGGCTACAATCAAATACCGATGCACCGGCCAGATGAGGATAAAACGGCGTTCATAACGCCGGGGGGACTTACTGCTACAGGGTGATGCCCTTTGGCCTGAAGAACACGGGGGCAACATACCAAAGGCTGATGAACAAAATATTCACCGAACTCATTGGCAAGACAGTGGAAGTCTACGTGGTTGATATCCTTGCAAAGACCACCCGACCCGACGATCTCATAAGCGATCTGGAGAATGTGTTTGCATCCCTCTGACAACACGGCATGAGGCTCAACCCGCTCAAGTGCGCCTTTGCCATGGAGGCCAGAAAGTTCCTGGGGTTCATGATAACCCAGAGGAGAGTGGAGGCCAACACTGAAAAGTGCCAAGCAATACTCCAGATGAGGAGCCCGAGCTGCATCAAAGGCGTTCAGCGGCTGACGGGAAGGCTCACCGCGTTGTCCCGATTCCTTGGTGCATTGGCAGCAAAGGCCCTACCCTTCTTCAACTTGATGAAGAAGGGAATAGCATTTGAATGGACCCATGCGTGCGAAGAAGCGTTCAACCACTTCAAAGAAATAATGGGCAGCGCCCCCGGTGCTCGGTAAGCCCAAATCCGGAGAACCACTCTATCTGTACCTAGCCATAACAGAAGGGGCGCTTGCAGTGGTGCTGGTGCGGGAAGAAGGGAAGACCCAGCAACCGATCTACTTTGTGAGTAGAGCACTGCAGGGGGCAGAACTTAGATACAGCAAGCTGGAGAAGCTGGCACTAGCATTCCTGGTCTCCTCCCGCCGACTACGACAATACTTCCAGGATCACCAGGTGGTCGTGAGAACGGATCAGCGGATTCGTCAGGTACTCCAAAAACCTGATCTGGCGGGAAGGATGATGACCTGGGCCATCGAATTGTCCCAATACGATTTAAGCTACGAACCCTGACATGCGATTAAGGCGCAAGCAATGGCAGACTTCCTAGTGGAAGTAACCGGGAATCGAATCGAAGACGCAGACACACGGTGGAAGCTCTATGTGGACGGAGCCTCCAACCAGATGTCTGGGGGTGCCGGGAAAGGAAGCAAGAAAGAGCCACGTTGGCAGCCACGTTAGTCTAACTAACGTAACCACCAACGTGGAATGGGAGCTAGCTTGCAACGTTAATGAGAAAAGTAATCGCCAATAACGTCCTCAAAGCCATCATAGCCCACGTTAAGAGTCACGTTAACTAAGTTAACGTGAACTCTAACGTGGAAGAAAGAAAGTGGAGCCAACGTTAGTGACACTCACCTTTGTCACTAACGTTGGACCAAGCTCATAAGTGGCCACGTTAAGAGCCACGTTAACTCAGTTAACGTGGACTCTAACGTTGGAAAGCAAAAGAGAAGCCAATATTAGTGACACTCACCTTTGTCACTAACGTTGGCCAAGCTAACGTTAATGTGGAAGCTAACGTGGAGAAAGCAAGTGATCGCCAACGTTAGTGACACTTACCTTTGTCACTAACGTTGGAATGAGCCACAATGAGCCACTATGAGCCACGTTAACTCCCACGTTAACTTAGTTAATGTGGAAGCTAACGTTGAGGATAGGATGATGAGCCAACATTAGTGACACTCACCTTTGTCACTAACGTTGGAGATGGCTATCATTACCACGTTAGAAGCCACGTTAACTTAGATAACGTGGACTCTAACGTGGGAAGTAGGGGCACCTTCAAATGTTAGTGACAAAGGTAAGTGTCACTAACGTTCTCGAAGAATTGGCAAGCCTACGTTAAGAGCCACGTTAACTAAGCTAATGTAGACTCTAACGTAAGGGGAAGGGAGGACTCTCAACATTATTGGAAAAGGTGAACCCCAATAACGTGTGCGAAGGACCAAGAGGCAACGTTAGTGGTCACGTTGGTGCCACTAACATTGAAGTTAACGTGGATCATCTCTGGGTGAGGAACTTTAGTGGAAAAGGTGATTGCCACTAACTTTCTCGAACCCACACTCTCACTTAACGTTAACGCCACTAACGTCCTGAGCTAAACACCCTGCCTACTTCACACTTTCTCTCTGCAAGTAAAACTAAGCCCATTGAAGAGTATAACTGCTTCAAACTCAAGATCCAAAGGCCCATATCCAAGACTTGAAGAACCAACTAGAAGATCACAAGAGTAGTATATATAAGGGTAGTTTTGAATTAGAAAGCAGCTTTTGGGGGATGGGAAATTGAGAACTACTCTCTATATAATTTACTTTCTCTGCACTTCTAGTTCTAGTTTTCATGATGTATTCTCCATCTTTGTTTTCCATTTCCAGAGCTATGAACAGCTAAACCCCTTTCATTGGGTTAGGGAGCTCTGTTGTACTTTAATGGATCAATACTAATTTTCATTACTCTTCTTCTCTCTTTTCTCTTGATTTTACTAGAAAGCTTTCAATCTTCATCCCATTGGGTAGTTATCTTGGAAAAGAAGCTATTCATACTTGGATCTCTTCTGAACCTTGGAAGAGGAATGAAGAGATCATGCTAGAAATGCTTTCTCATGTTGGACCAAATTGGGTTTGGTTGGGTATGGTGACTATAATCCTACCAACACTTGATTTAGGAATGCATGTAGTATAATCAGTGACCATACTTCATCTCTTCTCATGAGCAATTGACCAAGGAATTGGCTATTGATCAAGATTTGAGAGATTGAATTACCAAGGAATTGGAATTCGATCACTTAAGATTTCCAAGAAGATCAATGAATGCATTGATTGAGGAAGAGATGAAAATGAACTTGATCCGGAGAATGCAACATCTCCTAAGCCCAATGAATCCCCATTTCTGATCTTACCCATTCTCTTTAATTTCTGCAATTTACTTTCATGAGCATCTTCCCCATTCCCATTTACAATTCTGCAATTTACTTTGCGTCATTTACTTTTAGCTCTTTACTTCCAGCATTTACATTTTCTGCTATTTACTTTCCCGCCATTTAATTTCCTGCAACTCTCAAACCAAATTCTGCTTTGCTCAACTAGAACATTCCTCTAATTAAAGTTGCTTGACCAATCAATCCCTGTGGGATTCGACCTCACTCTATTGTGAGTTTTTACTTGACGACAATTCGGTATACTTGCCGAAGGAAAATTGTTGAGAGACAAGTTTCCGTGCTATCAAGTTTATGGCGCCGTTGCCGGGGATTGATTTTGTATCAACATGGAGAACCATCATGAAGAAGAGGCTCACAACCATGGCAGAGAAGGTCTAGCAAATCATGCTGGGCAAGAGAGAAGAGTTCTAGTCCCTTACATCAACCCAAACCCAGGAAACTGTGGGAGTAGCATCCAAAGGCCAACCATACATGCCAACAACTTTGAACTACAGCCACAGCTCATCACCCTTGTTCAGAACAACTGTTCATTCGGAGGAGGCGTCCAAGAAGACCCCAATCAACATCTAACCACCTTCCTGAGGATATGCGATATTGTGAAGTCCAATGGTGTTCATCCTGACACCTATAGACTACTTCTGTTTCCTTTCTCACTTAAGGACAAGGCATCTAAATGGCTGGAATCCTTCCCAAAGGAGAGTTTAGCAACCTAGGAAGATGTGGTGAACAAATTCTTGGCAAGATTCTATCCTCCTCAACGGATCAACAGGCTGAGAGCTGAGGTGCAAACATTCAGGCAGCAGGATGGTGAGACTTTATATGAAGCATGGGAGAGGTTCAAGGACCTGACAAGAAGGTGCCCACCAGATATGTTCAATGAATGGGTGCAGCTATACATTTTCTATGAAGGCCTTTCTTATGAATCAAAGAAGGCAGTAGATCATTCATCCGGGGATCTCTGAACAAGAAGAAGACCATTGAGGAGGCCATAGATGTCATTGAAACTGTAGCAGAGAATGACTATTTCTATGCTTCTGAAAGAGGCAACACTAGAGGAGTGATGGAACTAAACAATGTGGATGCACTGCTGGCCCAGAACAAGCTTATTACCAAGCAGCTGGCTGACCTCACCAAGAAGATGGAGAGGAACCAAGTGGCAGGAATCACCACCTCATCAGCAACCCAAGAGGGAGTGAATGCTGAGGCAGAGGAGGAGCAAGAACAAGCCAACTACATTGGAAACTCACCCAGGCAGACCCATGATCCTTACTCCAAAACGTATAACCCTGGTTGGAGGAATCACCCAAACTTTGGATGGAGAAATCAACAAGATTAAAGCCAAGATCAGAGACGTCACAACCCCAACAACCATGCAGCTCACCAACATTCCACACAGAGATCATATCAGCACCACCCTAGCAACACCTCTCCACATCCATACCAAAACCAAAATGACCCAACTCACCCATCCACTCTCAACTCACCATCATCTGAAGAAAGACTCTCCAAAATTGAGACTCTGCTTGAAGGCATGCAAAGAGATTCAAGATAATAAGGTATTCAAAGAGGAGGTGCGAGCTAGTATCAAGAACCAGGGGGACACCATCAAGAGGCTGGAATTTCAAGTGGGATGCTTATCTGAAAAGATTCCCAAACCTACTGATAGCTTCCCAAGTGACACAGAGAAAAATCTGAGAGGTGAAGCAAAGAAAGTCAGATGGGAAGATTGCAAGATTGTTACTATCAGCAATAAGGAGACTGAGGAAAAGCAAAACAAGCCATTAGAACAACTTGGAGAGACATCAGCAGAGAAACAGGAAAAAGATCACCAAGAACCCAAAATTTCACAAAAAGAGCTGACACAGAAGGAGCTGCTGAAACTCTATGCACCGTTTCCCCAATTACTCAATGGTGCTGTAGAGAAGAGAATATACTCAAGGTTTCTTGACCTATTTGCATCCCTCCATGTAAACATACCATTCATCAAGGCCCTCCAACAAATGCCCTCATATATTAAGTATATGAAGGAGCTGCTGACCAGGAAAAGCTCACTCAAGGGAGGACAAACAATAGTGATGAATAAGGAGTGCAGTGCTCTCATTCAACCAGAGTTGCCTATAAAAAGGAAGGACCCAGGGAGTTTTCACATCCCCTGTGCCATAGGAGAAACAATGTTTGATAAAGCACTCTGAGATTTGGGAGCAAGCATCAACTTAATGCCTTTATCCCTTATGAAAAGGCTGCAGATCAATGAGATAATACCCACAGATGTAGTTATCAGGCTGGCTGACAAAACTCAAAAACAAGTAGTAGGAGTGGTTGAAAATGTGCTGGTGAAGGTGGGAAAATACTTCCTTCCCACAGACTTTGTCATCTTGGACATGGAAGAAAGTCACACTCACCCAATCATATTGGGAAGACCGTTCTTAGCTACAGCCAAAGCACTCATAGATGTGGAGCGAGGGGAGCTAATTTTGAGGATCCATGATGAACAACTCAGCTTCAATGTCTTCAAACTCTCACAAGAAACAGATCATAATGAGATACTGAGGGAGGAGGCAAGCACTGAAGCACAACCAACACCTCTGGGAAACCACTTGGTTGAAGAACAAGGCATCAACAGCTGTCACAGCTCAAGGAAAATAAGGAGGAACCTAAACCACCAGAGTCATATGAGACCAGTAACAAAATTTCCTTAGAAGAGGAGGTCACAAAGAGCAAGGCAACATCAAAAGGGACAAAGAAGAAGGCACCAAGGAGGTGGAGGAACAAGAAGATCCCTACAGAGGACTTTTCTCCGGGGGATAAAGTGATCTCAGCCTACTTCCCAGATATTCCACCTCATCTCCCCACTATCCCGTCTCAGTTACCTAAGGTCTTCACCATGAACAGAGTTTTTTCCTTAGAACATGTGGAGATCCTTGATGAAGCCAATAGGTATAGGTCTACTGCAAGAGGGGAAGATCTGAAGCATTACCAACCACCATGACAAAGGCAAAACGTCAAGCTAGTGATGCTAAAGAAGCGCTTCATGGGAGGCAACCTATATTTTACATGCTTTTAAAAGTAGTTAATAATGCAAGGTTCAGGGATTTCAAATCAACTTGACATGGACTTGAATGAATCCTTGTGTGCAACATATAGTGAAGAACAAGTTTGGTGTTCAAGGCACACTAAGAGAACATCAATGTAACCCATATCATGTTACTCTTAGGGGGCCTTGAACAAATCTTTTACACCACACGGCACCAAACTAAGTTTGGTGTTGCCAATGTTGCACACATGGATGTTGAGTTAGTCAGTTGGTTTGCTCTATTGAATGGCACTTAGTTAGTTAAAATAAAAACTTTAAAAAGTAGTTATTCTTTTAATTTTGCCACCACTTTCCACACATATTTTTTTTAATCACAATTCTTTTATTTTGTAGGAGAGAAGAAAGGGGTATTGAAGTGGATTGAGTGGACAATTAAATGAAGAAGTTTCGGCCACTTCATGAAGGGGGAGTACACACTTGTCTTCAAGGGGAATACATTGGAAAATGTGGCCATGCAACATTGGAAAAAGGATACTCTTGGAGACCGAACCAATTCCCTTTATAAAGTTGATGATCCTTGTCCTCTTCCCATGATAAACTCCATCCGTCCATCACACAATAATTCCATCAATCCACACCTTCCATTCACTCACCACCTTTCTATATAAGTAATCCGTATTCCGTACCCCACCTTCACATTCCACTCCCACTCTTCACACCTTTCCCTTTTCGGAACCAAGCACTTCCTACCCCATTAAAAACACTCTCACCAACTCCCTTCATTGCACCAAATCCTAATCAACCGAAGCCCATTCTCCACACCCTTTCTTTTCAAAAGTCACTCATGGCATCATCAAGCTCTAAAAGAAGAAAGGAAAAGGAGCCTATGGAGCAACGCCCTTTTGATGAAAAGAAGTTCAGAACTTCTTATCATGCATTACAGTACGGATGGATGGCTAATAAGGAGATCGTCTATGAGCTGGGCTTTCAAGTCAGAAAAACTGAGTGTCCCAAAATCACAAAGAAGGTGGAAAAGAGAAGATGGGAGCTCCTCACTAATCCGGTCACTAGGGTAAATACAAATCTTGTAAGAGAATTTTATGCAAATGCTGTTTGTTATGATAAGGCAGATGAGTCTTATACAAGTTTCGTAAGAGGAAAGACCGTGGATTTCAGTCCCATGAGTGTCATGAGAGCATTAAAGTTGCGGTCTATACCGTTTGAGGAAGAGAGCTATCATTTAAGAATTGATAACAGCCCAAATTATAACCAGATTGTGCGAGATATATGTGTACCAGGTGCTGATTGGGTGCAAGATTCTGAAAGGAAACCCAAGCTCATTAAGAGAGGGGACCTCACTCCTGAAGCAAAGGGGTGGTTCGAAATTGTAAGGAGATCCATCCTCCCCGCAGGGAACAACTCAGAGGTGAATCTCAAAAGAGCCACAATAGTACACTGTATACTCAAAGGAGGAGAGATCAAGGTTCATGAACTCATAGCCCAAGGCATTAGGAAGAGGGCTGAAAATAGCGATTCTAGAGGAAAGTTAGGCTACCCCAGCACTATTTTCCGACTCTGCGACAAGGCTGGGGTGGTGTTTGAAGATGAAGACCCCGAGTAGATCAAAGAGGGCATTCCCATTACGGTCCGAAGGATGAATGCTGTTACATCCCCCCTACCTCAACGAAAGCCAAGAAAGAGGCCAGCCCATCAAGTAGTAGAAGGACAAGACCTAGAAGAGCAAGCCCCAGCCACCTTGAACATGCACCAATTACAAGAAGCCATTGATGGCTTATCTAGGCAATATTGGGAAAATCAAGAGGCACAGAAGGAGCTCCAGCTACGAATGATGAACCGTCAAGAAGAATCATTTTCTAGATGGACGAATCAACAAGGGGAGTGGGAGAAGCAAATGATGGAGCAGCAATTGGAACAAGGAAAACAATGGGGTGAATCTTTCCACAGGATAGCACAAAGGCAAATTGAACAACAAGAATCTATCCAGAAGCTAATCAACATCCAAGCACATCAAGGTGCACACATACATGAGATGCATCGAAAACAAATAGAACAAGCAGAACTCTTTGACGAGCACAGGGCATTCTCTGAAGGGGTTTACATGAGTGAAAGTGGAAATCATGTAAACATGCTAGCAAGGATTGGATACTTAGTTGGACAGCTACCTAATGTACATCCAGGAATCACAAAATATGACGAAGTGAAAGATGTGTTAGCACGAGAAGAAAGAGTAAGGGTGGAGAAGAGTCATGAATCGGTAAAGAAGGCACTTGAAGACTGAAAAAGAGCCAGACTAGCACGAATGCAAGGAAGCACAAGTAGACACAAAGAGGACAAGCAAGAGGGAGAGCATGGGCAATTCCATGAGTAAAAGGTGGTGGAGTTCCCTATCTGTTCCATATTTTTCAAGCTTTAAATAAGGAAAATCATGTATGAAATAGAACATGTCCATGGTAGTTTAGAAATTTTCAATTCTGTCTTTAAGTTTTTCATTGCCTAGGTCTATGATTACTAGTCAAGTTGCCTGTTTTCAATTCCATCCTGCTTATTGTGTTGCTTGTCTCCTTTTGAATCAAATAAAAAGAGAATGATTGTTATCAAAGACCAGAGTGGAGTTCATATTGTGAAGTAAGTTCCTTAGTGTGTGATGTGGTCATAGATTAGCTAAGTTGGTTCACCAACAAGGGTGGGAAGACAACTATCTGTCCTGAATCATATGCTTGAAACACACCCCGTGAGACTAGCTAAATAACAAGATCCTAATAAGAAAAAGGGGAAAAGAACAATAAGAGTTGAAAAAGAAAGAAAAGTTAATAAAGAATAAGGCTAGGCACCAAGGGTTTGAAACTTGAGAGATGTGTCTGTGGTGCTTCTATACCAAGGATCTGCTTGGATGAATAAGTTCGTAGGAGTGCTTCATCACTTGGTAACATGGGTTAACTAACCCGGGATTATCAACTAAAAATCCACTATCAAGAGCAACCTTGCTACAGAACATTTAGTAACCCAAAGAGGTGCTGGACACCAAGGTCTCAAGAAAGGAAATAACAAACCATGTGCCTGTGGTGTGTATGTATGGGGGAAAGAGACTTGAGGGAGTAAGTCCTTAGGGGTGTCTTAACACCTAGCACCTTGAACCAACTGGTTCGGGAGTGCTGGCTGAAAGCTTATCTTAAAGAGTCGCCCCCTCACAGAGCACTTAGCCTAAGAACACAAATAAGCCCAGAAAACAATAAAAGGATCAATGAATAAGAGTCTCATAGGGTGCAATTAAGTGAGTATTCCAGGACGTGATAAAATTCTGAAAGCCAGTGAAGGAATGAACCTAAGTTGCTATGCATGAAACCACCATAAAACCAAGGACATGACTTCCACAATAATGACTCATTTCTCTTGGCATTTCATTCATCATTCTCTTGTACCAGTACTTGCTTAGGGACAAGCAAGCTTTAAGTTTGGTGTTGTGATGCCAGGGCATTTTGGCCAGTTTCACTGACCTTTTCTTTACTATTTTAGGGTAGTTTCATGCATTTTCTTAGGAAATAAGCAAGTTTTGGATAGAATTTCACTTACATCTTGATTTAAGCATACATTGAGCACTTTACATGATTTCATGAGAATTTTGCATGAATTAGATGATAAATTGGATGATGCATGTCTCATGATGTGGATTAGAACTTTGATGCACTGTATTGCTTGATTTCAGGACAAAGGAAGCAAGAAAGAGCCACGTTGGCAGCCACGTTAGTCTAACTAACGTAACCACCAACGTGGAATGGGAGCTAGATTGCAACGTTAATGAGAAAAGAAATCGCCAATAACGTCCTCGAAGCCATCATAGCCCACGTTAAGAGTCACGTTAACTAAGTTAACATGAACTCTAACGTGGAAGAAAGAAAGTGGAGCCCCAATAACGTGTGCGAAGGACCAAGAGGCAACGTTAGTGGTCACGTTGGTGCCACTAACGTTGAAGTTAACGTGGATCATCTCTGGGTGAGGAACGTTAGTGGAAAAGGTGATTGCCACTAACGTTCTCGAACCCACACTCTCACTTAATGTTAACGCCACTAACGTCCTGAGCTAAACACCCTGCCTACTTCACACTTTCTCTCTGCAAGTAAAGCTAAGCCCACTGAAGAGTATAACTGCTTCAAACTCAAGATCCAAAGGCCCATATCCAAGACTTGAAGAACCAACTAGAAGATCAGAAGAGTAGTATATATAAGGATAGTTTTGAATTAGAAAGCAGCTTTTGGGGGATGGGAAATTGAGAACTACTCTCTGTATAGTTTACTTTCTCTGCACTTCTAGTTCTAGTTTTCATGATGTATTCTCCATCTTTGTTTTCCATTTCCAGAGCTATGAACAACTAAACCCCTTTCATTGGGTTAGGGAGCTCTGTTGTAATTTGATGGATCAATACTAATTTTCATTACTCTTCTTCTATCTTTTCTCTTGATTTTACTAGAAAGCTTTCAATCTTCATCCCATTGGGTAGTTATCTTGGAAAAGAAGCTATTCATACTTGGATCTCTTCTGAACCTTGGAAGAGGAATGAAGAGATCATGCTAGAAATGCTTTCTCATGTTGGATCAAATTGGATTTGGTTGGGTATGGTGACTATAATCCTACCAACACTTGATTTGGGAATGCATGTGGTATAATCAGTGACCATACTTCATCTCTTCTCATGAGCAATTGACCAAGGAATTGGCTATTGATCAAGATTTGAGAGATTGAATTACCAAGGAATTGGAATTCGATCACTTAAGAATGCCAAGGAGATCAATGAATGCATTGATTGAGGAAGAGATGAAAATGAACTTGATCTGGAGAATGCAACATCTCCTAAGCCCAATGAATCCCCATTTCTGATCTTACCTATTCTCTTTAATTTCTGCAATTTACTTTCATGAGCATCTTCCCCATTCCCATTTACAATTCTGCAATTTACTTTCCGTCATTTACTTTCAGCTCTTTACTTCCAGCATTTACGTTTTTCTGCTATTTACTTTCCCGCCATTTAATTTCCTTCAACTCTCAAACCAAATTCTGCTTCGATCAACTAGAACATTCCTCTAATTAAAGTTGCTTGACCAATCAATCCCTGTGGGATTCGACCTCACTCTATTTTGAGTTTTTACTTGACGACAATTCGGTATACTTGCCGAAGGAAAATTGTTGAGAGACAAGTTTCTATGCTATCAGCACATTAAAAGGTAAATGAAGTTAACACATGCTCATGAGTACATGTGAAAACTCATTAATGGAAAATAGCTAGTGCATATGATGACAAGTGAATGCAAAGTGTTTATTGGCATGCCGGCAAAGGGCATGAGTAGCATAGATCAAACATCACTCGTAATAAACCATCACGTTTGTATTGACAATTAATTTCAATTAATAAAATAGTAAAGGAAAATTGTGAAAAGCAAGCATTGAATATTAGAGTAGAAAAATGTAGAGAAGTTCATAATGCCATATAGGCTTTTTCACAAACACATAGCATTCATGTAGAAGAGGCTCTTGAAAATAAGAATTGGAACATGCAAGTAATCCCTTAAAAAGTAATGTATAATTGTCAAATAAATTTACAACAATCCACAAGCATAGAATAATAAATAATGACTCACATAAATTGAGAACACCAAGTAAAAAGGAAAAAGAAAGAAAAAGAGAATAGGAATAATGAAGGTAAAAAGAAAAGAAAAGAAGATAACATATAAAAATAAGAAGAAAAATAGAAAAGTGAGGAGAGAAGAAAAAGAAAAAAACTTGTTAATGGAGGTGAGAGAGAGAGAGAAAGTGGAAAAATGAGAAAGAATGAAGAAGGGAGGAAGGGAGGGAGAAGAAATAAGGAGGGAAAAGAGAAAATAGGATTTGGGGAGAAAAAGATATGATAATTGGCAAATTAGGAAAACTGTGCGGCGCAATCGACGCGGTCGCGTGGGGCACGCGGTCGCGCTACTTGCGCTTAATCGGTCACGGGGTCGCGTGACCCGTTTTAGGCTAATGGCTCGAGGGTAGCCTCGCACTCGCACAACTCTCTGTTCAAAATCATATTAGTGCCAAATTTTGGGTGACGCGATCGCATGGGGCATGCGATCGCGTGAGTGGTCAATTAGTGGGATACGACGCGGTTGCGTGGGGCACGCGATCGCGTGAGAGGGGCTGCGCGTCCAGCGCCAGTCCAGCACCACTCTAGCACAACTTTCGGCTGTGCACCCTTGTTACGTCGAAATTCAGGTCACGCGGCCACGTGGGGCACGCGGTCGCGTGGGAGGCCATTATTCCCATATGACGCGGTCGCGTCAGCGATGCGGTCGCGTGGGACGGTTTGTGCCATTGGCACGCCTCCAGCCTTGCTCCTGCGTAACTCTCTGTTCATATTATTATTGTCTCCCAGTTCCCTGCGACGCGGACGCGTCAACGAGACGGTCGCGTCGCGTGGTGATTTTTTTTTAATTAAAAATATGTGAATGCAGATGCACGAAATGTACTAATGAAGAGAAGAGTTATTGAATAAGAAAATTAAAAATAAGGAAAAGAACGATCATACCATGGTGGGTTGTCTCCCACCTAGCACTTTGCTTTAACGTCCGTAAGTTGGACACTCCACTAGCTCAGTCTTCGGCTATGTGGGGATCTTCCAAGAGGAAGATCTCGAGCTCCTTGTTCTTCTTCAACTTCTCACCATGGTACAACTTTAGACGATGTCCATTAACTTTGATAAGTTTAGAGCTTGAAGGATGGCTTAGGTGATAAACTCCGTACGGTTCGGCCTTCTCTACTCTGTATGGACCTTCCCATCTCGATCTCAACTTTTCTGGCATGAGCCTCAGTCGAGACTTGTAAAGGAGGACTAAGTCCTCAGGTTGGAACTCTTTCCTCTTGATGTGCTGATCATGTACAGCCTTCATCTTCTCCTTGTATAGTCTTGAGTTCTCATAAGCTTCTAGGTGAAGGCTTTCCAGTTTTTGCAGTTACAACTTCCTTTCAGCTCCGGCTCTTTCAATTCCCATGTTGCATTCTTTTACTGCCCAAAAGGCTTTATGCTCTATTTCAACAGGGAGATGACAAGCTTTTCCATAAACTAAGCGGAAAGGACTCATTCCAATGGGTGTTTTGTATGCTGTTCTGTATGCCCAGAGTGCATCTTGTAGCCTGGTGCTCCAGTCTCTTCTATGAGGTTTGACTATCTTCTGCAAGATACGCTTTATCTTTCTATTTGACACCTCGGCTTGCCCATTAGTCTGAGGATGGTAGGCTGTTGCAACTTTATGAATTATCCCATGCTTCTTCATTAGTCCTGTTAGTCTCCTGTTACAAAAATGGGTGCCTTGATCGCTCACGATTGCTCGTGGTGATCCAAAGCGACAAATAATATGGTTTCTCACAAAGGAAACAACAGTGTTAGCATCATCAGTGCGGGTAGGAATTGCTTCCACCCATTTGGAAACGTAATCCACACCTAACAATATATAGAAATAACCATTAGAATATGGAAATGGACTCATGAAGTCAATGCCCCAAACATCAAAAATTTCACAAAAAAGCATAATCTGTTGAGGCATCTCATCCCTCCTGGATATATTACCAAATTTCTGGCATGGAAAACAAGATCTACAAAATTCAGCAGCGTCCTTAAAAAGAGTAGGCCACCAGAATCCACAGTCTAAGATTCTTCTAGCAGTTCTTTGAGGGCCAAAATGTCCTCCACTCTCAGATGAGTGGCAGGCCTCTAAGATGGACTGGAATTCTGATTGAGGCACACACTGTCTAATTACCTGGTCAGCTCTACATCTCCATAAATATGGGTCATCCCATATATAATATTTAGACTCGCTTTTCAGCTTGTCCCTTTGATGCTTAGAAAAATTTGGAGGAAAGGTGCGGCTAACTAGATAATTAGCTACAGGTGCATACCAAGGGACTATCGCAGATACTGCTTGTAGGTTATCAAATGGAAAATTATCAGCTATAGGAGTGGAGTCATCTGTAATGTGCTCAAGATGACTCAAGTGGTCTGCCACTAGATTCTGGTTACCACTCCTATCCTTAATTTCTAAATCAAATTCTTGTAATAGCAGTATCCAACGTATAAGCCTTAGTTTGGACTCCTTTTTAGATAATAAATACTTTAGAGCTGCGTGGTCTGAATACACTACTACTTTAGTACCAAGTAAATAGGCTCAGAATTTATCCAGAGCAAAAATAATAGCAAGAAGCTCTTTCTCAGTAGTAGTGTAATTCGACTGAGCGGCATCCAAAGTTTTAGACGCGTAAGCAATAACAAAAAGATCCTTACCTTCACGTTGAGCCAGTGCTGCTCCTACTGCATGGTTGGAAGCATCACACATTATTTCAAATGGTTGGCTCCAGTCTGGTCCTCTCACAATTGGAGCTTAAGTCAGTGCAGCCTTCAGCTTATCAAACGCCTGTTTGCAATTTTCACTGAACTCGAACTCAATATCTTTCTGCAGTAGCCTGCATAAGGGAAGTGCTACCTTACTGAAGTCCTTAATGAACCTCCTGTAAAAACTTGCATGGCCAAGGAAAGAACAGACCTCCCTCACAGAAGAGGGGTAAGGTAAACTAGAAATAACATCCACCTTTGCTAGATCTATAGAAATGCCAGTATTAGACACAACATGTCCTAGTACAATCCCTTGTTTAACCATAAAGTGGCATTTTTCAAAATTTAATACCAGGTTTGTACTGACACATCTATCTAATACTCTAGATAATCCATCTAAGCAAAGGCTAAAGGAATCGCCATAAACACTAAAATCATCCATAAAAACTTCCATACAGTCCTCAATAAGATCAGAGAAAAGACTCATCATGCACCTTTGGAAAGTAGCGGGTGCATTGCACAAGCCAAAGGGCATTCTCTTGTAAGCATAAGTCCCAAAAGGACATGTAAAAGTGGTCTTTTCCTGATCCTCAGGAGCTATATGAATCTGGAAATAACCTGTGTAACCATCTAGAAAACAATAATGCGATTTACCTGACAGGCGATCCAGCATTTGATCAATGAATGGGAGAGGATAGTGATCCTTACGAGTTGCTTGGTTGAGGCGTCTGTAGTCAATGCAGACCCTCCAAGCGTTCTGAACTCTGGTTGTCAGGAGTTCGCCATGCTCATTCTTCATTGCAGTGACTCCATACTTCTTTGGTACCATTTGTACTGGGCTTACCCATTCACTGTCTGAGATGGGATAGATGACATCTGCCTCTAGTAGTCTGGTCACTTCCTTTTTGACAACCTCTAGGATAGTGGGGTTCAGTCTTCTCTGGGGTTGACGGACAGGTCTTGCTCCCTCTTCTAAAAATATTCTATGCTCACAGACTTGAGGTTTTATGCCTACTATGTCTGCCAAACTCCAACCAATTGCCTTCTTGTGCCTCCTCAGCACACCAAGTAGCTGCTCTTCCTGTTGAGAAGTGAGTTCCCTTGCAATGATAACCAGAAACTTCTGCCCGTCTTCAAGGTAAGCATATTTGAGGTGTGGGGGAAGGGGTTTTAATTCTAACTTCTGATCATGTTCAGGCTCTGGGTTTTCTGGAGCTGGTAACAGTGGTAAGGCACTGTCATTATCCTCTGAGAGTGTCCCCACACTTGGACCTTGTCCTGTGTACTTCTCTTCAAATTCCTCCTGATGGACTTCAGCCACGGTTTCATCTATGATGTCACACTTGAGGATAGAATGATCCTCTGGAGGATGCTTCATAACTCCATTCAGATTGAAAATTACTACTCTGCCATCTATTTCAAAAGAGTATGTTCCTGAAAAAGCATCTAATTTAAACTTTGAGGTCTTCAGGAATGGTCTTCTGAGTAGGATTGATTATGGCTTGTCTAAGTCATTTTGGGGCATTTCCAGGATATAAAAATCAGTGGGGAATGTGAGTCCCTTAATGCCTACTAGTACATCTTCAGCAACTCCAACCACTGTAATAATGATTTTATCTGCTAACACAAAACGAGCTGCCGACCCTTTTAAGGGAGGAAGCCTCAAAATATCATATATAGACAAAGGCATTATACTTACACATGCTCCTAAATCACACATGCATTCAGAAATTATCACACCACCAATATTACAATTAACTATACAAGAACCTAGGTCACTACACTTTTCAGGTAAACTTCCCATTAAAGCAGATATGGAACTTCCTAAAGGAATAGTTTCTAATTCATTAATTTTATCCTTATATATACATAAATCTTTTAGAAACTTTTCATATTTAGGTACCTGTTGAATAACATTAAAAAGAGGAATAGTTACCTCAACCTTTTTGAATATCTCTACCATTTTTGGATCAGGTTCCAGCTGCTTCCTGGGCTTCCTTACAAGTTGTGGAAATGAAATAGGAGTAGTGTCTTCTGCAGTGTCTGCGCCTTTTAATGCTTCCTCCTGTGGTTGCACTTCTTCTTTAGCTATGACTTGTATGTCCTCTTCCTCTTCAACATCTTCTATTTTCACTACCTCTTCAGCTAAGGCGTGTTCTGGTGGGCTTGGCTCCTCCTGGTTCCTCTCCTACAGTGTGGTTCCGGACCTTAGGGTGATGGCATTAATACCACCCTTGGGATTGGGTAATGGTTGAGAGGGAATTATACTGGAGCTCGAAGGTTGGTTATTGGAGTTGGTCATTGATCCAATATGGGAGACAAGAGCTTGTAAAGTAGCGTTCAGACCATTTAGAGTGGCATTAATATTATTTTCCATGGTCTGTTGTCTCCGATCCATAGATTGTAGTAAGTCATCATTAGCAGATGAAGAAGGATAGGTAAGTTGAGAGGTCTACTGTAGGGTGTTCTGTGGTCCTTGGGATTGCCTTAGGTGAGGTGCTCTGTAAGGCTAATTCTGATTCTACTGCCTGTTGTTATTGTTATTCCACCTCTGATTTCCCTGATTATCTCTGCCTCCTCTGTTGTTATTGTCCCTCCAATTCTGGTTAGAATTGTCTTGCCATCCATGGTTGTAATTGCCACCTTGATTGTACCCTTGGTTGGGGCGGTCATAGAAGTTATGTGTGGCTGCCACGGTGTTGTCTTCATGCTGGAGCTGCGGACATTCATCAGTATAATGGCTATAATCAGCGCAGATTCCACAAACTCTCTGTGGGACTAACTGTTGGTTTTGCTGTGGTGGAGAAGGTTGAGCTTGCTGAACTTGTTATTGATTCAATTGCATCTGCTTCAATAAGTTGGTCATTTCACAGATACTCTGAGTTAAAGCAACAGTCTCTCTGCTAGAAGATACTTCTGTAACGGCTTTTGAACGGCCTTGTTTCTGCCTGTGATTCCTAGTAGATTCAGCTAAGTCACTGAATAATTGCCATGCCTTATCAGTGGTCTTGTACTTTTTCATAGACCCATTGCTAGCACTTTCCAATGTGGTCCTATCTTGGGGCCTCATTCCCTGTGTGACATAACCGAGTAACACCAGCTTGTCAATCATATGGTGGGGGCAAGCTTCCAGAAGATTGTTGAAGCGCTCCTAGTACTCATAAAGAGTTTCGGATTCATCCTGAACAATCATGGAAATATCTTTCCTCAGTTTATCAGTAACTTCAGCTGGAAAGAACTTTTCCAAGAATTCTCTTCTCAGTGTATCCCAGTTGGATACAATTGCTACTGGTTGAGTGTAGTACCACTCTCTTGCCTTCCCCTCAAGAGAAAACGGGAAAGCTTTCAGCAAAATTGAAGTTTCATCTACATCATCACGCTTGACAGTAGAACAGGCTGCCTGAAAATCTCTCAGGTGCTTGATAGGCTCTTGAGCAGGTAAGCCATGAAACTTGGGCATCAAATTGAGCAGTGCGGTCCTTATTTCAAAGTTTGTAGCCACCACTGGATGATGCGCTTGAAATGATTGCATTGTAAAATCAGGGGCTCCAGCCTCCTGGATAGTAACTCTCCTGGCTGCTGCCATGTTACCTGCACGTAAAACAACCAAATCAATAGAACGGAGGCTGGTTTCTTTCTCAGGTGACGTTTCAGATCTGCCCTCAGAGAGGACTAACCAACGCCGAGCTTGCCTTATTCATGAAATAGTTCTTTCAATCTCAGGATCGAATATTGGCAAGCTTGGATCAGGAAGCGAACGTGTCATCTAACAAAAGAAACAAGCAGCTCATAGTAGCAAGATTAAATAAAATGTAAATAAATAAATTCCAATTAATAACTTTAGCACTCTATTGCAACTCCCCGGCAACGGCGCCATTTTGATGAGAGAACTTTTGCGTGGTCTAGAAATTTGCGGATAAATTCTCGTTGCAAGTATAGTTTCTAAACCTTCAAAAGTCCTTTATACAAACGTTTTGGTTGTCACAAGTAACAAACCCCTTTTTAAAATTGATAACCGAGTATTTAAACCTCGGGTCGTCTTCTCAAGGAATTGCAGGGAGGTTGGTGCACGAAAATTACTTCACACTATGTAATTCCGCACAACTAACTAGCAAGTGCACTGGGTCGTCCAAGTAATACCTTATGTGAGTAAGGGTCGAATCCCACGGAGATTGTTGGCTTGAAGCAATCTCTGGTTACCTTGTAACTCTTAGTCAGGAAAACAATTCACTTATCAAATTGAATTACGAGGAATAAAATAGCATGAAATAAATACTTGTTATGCAGTAAATGAGAATATGTTGGAGTTTTGGAGATGCTTTATCTTTTGAATCTCTGCTTTCTCCCTATTTTATTCTTCACGCACGCACGTCCCTCCTATGGCAAGCTGTGTGTTGGTGGATTACCGTTGTCAATGGCTACCATCCTTCCTCTCAGTGAAAATGGTCCAGGTGCGCTGTCACCGCACGGCTAATCATCTGTAGGTTCTCGATCATACCGGAATAGGATTTACTATCCTTTTGCGTCTGTCACTACGCCTAGCACTCGCAAGTTTGAAGCTCGTCATAGTCATCCAATCCCAGAATCCTACTCGGAATACCACAGACAAGGTTTAGACTTTTCGGATTCTCAAGGATGCTGCCAATGGATTCTAGCTTATACCACGGAGATTCTGATTAAGGAATCTAAGAGATACTCATTCAATCTGATGTAGAACGGAGGTGGTTGTCAGACACACATTCATGGATTGAGGAAGGTGATGAGTGTCACAGATCATCACCTTCTCTATAATTAAGCGCGAATGAATATCTTAGATAGGAACACGCATGTTTGAATGGAAAACAGAAATAGTTGCATTAATTCATCAAAACACAACAAAGCTCTTGACCCCCAACAATGGAGTTTAGAAACTCATGCCATTAAAGAGTACAAAGTTCAGATCTAAAATGTCATGAGGTACAAAATAAATCTCTAAAAGTTGTTTAAATACTAAACTAGTAACCTAGGTTTACAGAAAATGAGTAAACTATGATAGATAGTGCAGAAATCCACTTCTGGGGCCCACATGGTGTGTGTTGGGGCTGAGACTAAAGCTTCTCACGTGCCTGGGCTGTTTTGGGCATTCAACGCCAGGTTGTAACCTGTTTCTGGCGTTGAACTCCAACTTATAACCTGTTTCTGGCGCTGGATGCCAGACTGCAACATGGAACTGGCGTTGAATGCCAGTTTACATCGTCTATCCTTGAGCAAAGTATGGACTATTATATATTTCTGGAAAGACCTGGATGTCTACTTTCCAACGCAATTGAAAGCGCCTCAATTGGACTCTTGTAGCTCTAGAAATTCCATTCCGAGTGCAGAGAGGTCAGGATCCAACAACATCAGCAGTCATTTTTCAGCCTGAATCAGATTTTTGCGCAGCTCCCTCAATTTCAGCCAGAAAATATCTGAAATTACAGAAAAACACACAAACTCATAGTAAAGTCCAGAAATATGAATTTTTCCTAGAAACTAATGAAAATAAACTAAAAACTAACTAAAACATACTAAAAACTATATGAAATTAACCCCAAAAAGCGTATAAAATATCCGCTCATCACAACACCAAACTTAAACTGTTGCTTGTCCCCAAGCAACTAGACAAATAAAATAGAATACAAATAAGTCAAGAAGCAATAATATCTCAGAGTTTTTGAGTGAAGCTCATATTCTAATTGAATGAGCGGGACTAGTAGCTTTTTGCTTCCGAACAGTTTTGGCATCTCACTTTATCCATTGAAGCTCAGAATGATTGGCATCTATAGGAACTTAGAATTCAGATAGTGTTATTGATTCTCCTAGTTCAGTATGTTGATTCTTGAACACAGCTACTTTTATGAGTCTTGGCCGTGGCCCTAAGCACTTTGTTTTCCAGTATTACCACCAGATACATAAATGCCACAGACACATAATTAGGTGAACCTTTTCAGATTGTGACTCAGCTTTGCTAAAGTCCCCAATTAGAGGTGTCCAGGGTTCTTAAGCACACTCTTCTTTTTTGCTTTGGACCTTGACTTTAACCGCTCAGTCTCAAGTTTTCACTTGACACCTTCACGCCACAAGCGCATGGTTAGGGACAGCTTGGTTTAGCCGCTTAGACCAGGATTTGATTCCCTTAGGCCCTCCTATCCACTAATGCTCAAAGCCTTGGATCCTTTTAATTACCCTAGCCTTTTGGTTTTAAGGGCTATTGGCTTTTTCTGCTTGCTTTTTTTTTTTTGCAAGCTTTGTATTCACTGCTTTTTCTTGCTTCAAGAATCATTTTTATGATTTTTCAGATTACCAATAACATGTCTCATGTTCATCATTCTTTCAAGAGCCAACATATTTAACATTCAAGAACATCAAATTCCAAAGACATATGCACTGTTCAAGCATTCATTCAGAAGGCAGAAAGCATTGCCACCACATGTAATTAATCAGAATTTCTTGTATTAAAAACTCGAAAAATATTGCCTCCTTATCCTAAAGAAAATCTTCTATTTTATTCATGTTTAATGATGATGAGAAAAATAAATTATAGCTTAATTGGAGATAAAATAACTACTAATTACTACTATAACTACTAAGGTAGAACTCAAATAAGAACAATTATCACAGAGTTAATGCTAAGATTAGCGCTCAACAACCTTGAGTTTGGGATGTGGATGTTCCTCTAGTCTGTGGAGTGCTTGGTCCTTCAAGAGATAACTTCTGACGCTTCAGTTCCTTTAAGTCACGCCCTTGCTCTTCTTGTTCCCTGAGCAGTTTGCAGAGCATACTATTTTGATTTTGCTGTTCTTCCTTTATTTGGTCCATAGATTCTTGCAACTTGGTAACAGATACTTCAAGTTGTTCCCAATATTCAAATTGAGGGACTTCTGGGAGGAATTCTTGCGCCCTCCTCTTGGTGGGGTCATCCTGCACTTGTTGTTTTTCCATTGTGATTTTAGTGATTGGTTGCTCCACTGAGATATACTCTATTATTCCCATCTTTACTCCAACATCTTTGCAGAGCATAGAGATTAAGCTTGGATAAGCCAACCTGGCATCCTTGGAGTTCTTGTTAGCAAGTATGTAAAATTCAGATGGGATCAGTTGATGAACTTCTACTTCTTTTCCCAACATAATGCAATGGATCATCACTGCTCTTTTAACATTGACTTCCGAACGGTTGCTTGTGGGAAATATAGAACGCCCAATGAAGTCCATCCAACCTCTGGCAACTGGTTTGAGATCTTCTCTCTTGAGTTGATTTGGGATACCCTTGCTGCCGGTGGTCCACCTGGCTCCAGGGATGCATATATCCTCTAGAATCTTATCCAGGCCCTTGTTTGTTCTCATCATTCTTCTATTGAAGGAGTCTGGATCATCTTTCAGCTGAAGTAGCTTAAAGATCTCCCTGATTTTGTCAGGGTGGATGTGAACAATCTTTCCTCTGACCAAAGTTCGATAGTCATAGAGGGCAGTTCCAGATATTCTCTGCCTGTCAGTTCCTGAACCATATTCCTTCCCACTTTCGTTTCAGGATTAGCTAGGACTTCCCAGTTCCTGTTTCGAATCTGCTCTTGGATCTCCGGATATTCATCTTCTTTCAGATCGAACTTGACTTCCGGGATCACTGATCTTAGACCCATTATTTTGTAGTAATGGTGTGAATGTTCTTTGGTTAAGAACCTCCCTTGATTCCAAAGTGGTTTTGGAATACTCTCTTTCTTGCCTCTTGGAGTGGGTTGTTTTCCTTTAAGAGCCATGATCTTAGTGGGTATGGTTTAGTGATCACGGATAAACACACCAAACTTAGAGGTTTGCTTGTCCTCAAGCAAAAGAAAAGAAAGGAGATGGGTAGAAGGAGAGCATGTGTCGAATGGTGGATGAGAGGGGGGCCGAATGTGGTTTTAAAAAGGGAGGGGTGGGATTTTCGAAAATATTGAAAAGACAAGATAGAGGATATGATTTAAAAAAATATGATATGAAAAGATGTGATTTAAAATTGAAAAGATATGAAAGATATTTGAAAAAGATAGATTTGGATTTTGAAAAAGATAATGTGGAGATTTGAAAAAGATATTAATGAGTTGAAAAGAATTTAGAGGGAAAAGAGATAGATTTGTTTTGGGAAATTTGAAAAAAAAGAGTGTTAGATTGGATTGAAAAAGAATTTGTGGTTATGGATTAAGGTACATTTGATATTTTTAAAGTAGGGTTTTTAGAAATTAGGGATTTTAGAAATCAGGGTTTGTAACATGTTTATGCAAGAAATCATGAATTGAAACATGAGAATTAAAATTAAAATGAAAAATATGAAGTAAAAACGAATGTACCTCCTCCCCACCATTCTGGCGTTAAACGCCCAAACGCTGCATGTTTTGGGCGTTTAACGCCCAATTGCTGCTTCTCCTGGGCGTTCAACGCCCAGCTGCTACTTCTTTCTGGCGTTGAACGCCAGGAACTCCTTTGTCACTGGGTGTTTTTCTGAATGCCCAGGACACTGTAAATCTGGCGTTAAACGCCCAGAAGGAGCTTCTTTCTGGCGTTTAACGCCCAGATAGCTATCCTTACTGGCGTTTTCTTGCCAGTGAGCTCTTTTTCTCTGTTTTGTGTGCTGAATCCTTCTGTAACCCTGTAAAATTATGCAATTGACTCTTTACTTTAGTATCAATGAACTTTATATAAATAAATAAAATCAAGAATAGGGCAAAATGCTAGAGGAAGTGATGCCAATGGCTGGGTTGCCTCCCAGCAAGCGCTTCTTTATTATCTTTAGTTGGACCTTGCTGAGCTTTTTAATCTAGCCTCAGCCTTGAGTATTCTTGCTCAACATTACCTTCAAGATAGTGCTTGATTCTCTGTCCATTAACAATGAACTTCCTATCAGAGTCAATGTCTTGAAGCTCCACATAACCATATGGTGTTACACTTGTAATCACATATGGTCCCCTCCACCGGGACTTCAGTTTCCCGGGGAATAGCCTGAGCCTAGAGTTAAACAACAGAACCTTTTGTCCTGGTTCAAAGATTCTAGAAGATAGCTTTCTGTCATGCCATCTTTTTTATTTCTCTTTATAAAGCTTGGCATTTTCGAAAGCAGTGAATATGAATTCCTCTAGCTCATTCAGCTGGAGCAATCTTTTTTCTCCAGCTAGTTTGACATCAAAGTTTAGGAATCTGGTTGCCCAGTAGGCCTTATGTTCCAGTTCCATGGGCAGGTGACAAGCCTTACCATACACAAGTTGGTACGGAGAGGTCCCTATAGGAGTCTTGAATGCTGTTCTGTAAGCCCACAGAGCATCATCCAAGCTTCGTGCCCAATCCTTTCTACGGGTATTTACAGTCCGTTCCAGGATTCTTTTTAGTTTTCTGTTAGAAACTTCAGCTTGCCCATTTGTTTGTGGATGATATGGAGTTGCCACCTTATGGCGAATCCCATACCGGACCATGGCAGAGTAAAGCTGTTTGTTGCAGAAGTGAGTGCCCCCATCACTGATTAGTACCCTAGGGACACCAAACCTGCTGAATATATGTTTCTGGAGGAACTTCAGTACTATTTTAGTATCATTGGCGGGTGTGGCAATGGCCTCTATCCATTTTGATACATAGTTAACTGCCACCAGAATATAAGTGTTTGAGTATGATGGTAGGAAAGGCCCCATGAAATCAATTCCCCATACATCAAACAACTCAATCTCTAAGATTCCTTGTTGAGGCATGGCGTAACTGTGAGGCAAATTACCAGCTCTCTGGCAACTGTCACAGTTACGTACAAACTCTCGGGAGTCTCTGTAGAGTGTAGGCCAGTAGAAACCACATTGGAGGACCTTGGTGGCTGTTCGCTCACCTCCGAAATGACCTCCATATTGTGACCCATGGCAATGCCATAAGATGCTCTGTGCTTCTTCTCTAGGCACACACCTACGGATTATTCCGTCTGCACATCTCTTAAAGAGATAGGGTTCATCCCACAAGTAGTACTTTGCATCAGTAATTAATTTTTTCTTTTGTTGCCTGCTGTACTCCTTGGGTATGAACCTTGCAGCTTTATAGTTTGCAATGTCTGCAAACCATGGTGTTTCCTGAACGGCGAACAAATGCTCATCCCGAAAGGTTTCATAGATCTCAATAGAGGGAGAGGGCGCCCCTTCTACTGGCTTTATTCGGGATAGATGATCAGCCACTTAGTTTTCTGTCCCTTTTCTGTCTCTTATTTCTATATCAAACTCTTGCAGAAGCAATACCCATCTTATAAGCCTGGGTTTTGAATCATGCTTTGTAAGTAGATATTTAAGAGCAGCATGGTCAGTGTACACAATCACTTTTGATCCTACTAAGTATGATCTAAACTTGTCAATGGCATAGACCACTGCAAGCAATTCCTTTTCTGTGGTTGTGTAATTTTTCTGGGCATCATTTAAAACACGGCTAGCATAATAAATGACATGCAGAAGTTTGTCATGCCTCTGCCCCAGTACTGCACCAATGGCGTGATCATTGGCATCACACATTAATTCGAATGGTAATGTCCATTCTGATGCAGAGATAACCGGTGCTGTGACCAGCTTAGCTTTCAGAGTTTCAAACGCTTGCAGGCACTCTGTGTCAAACAAAAATGGCGTGTCAGCAGCTAGCAGGTTGCTTAGAGGTTTTGCAATTTTTGAAAAATCCTTTATAAACCTCCTATAGAATCCTGCATGCCCCAGGAAGCTTCTGATTGCCTTAACATTGGCAGGTGGTGGTAATTTTTCAATTATTTCTATTTTAGCTTGATCTACCTCTATTCCCTTGTTTGAAATTTTATGCCCAAGGACAATCCCTTCAGTCACCATAAAGTGATATTTTTCCCAGTTTAAAACCGGGTTGGTCTCTTGGCATCTTTTCAAAACCAGTGTCAGGTGATCAAGACAGGAGCTGAATGAGTCTCCATATACTGAGAAGTCATCCATGAAGACTTCCAGAAATTTTTCCACCATATCAGAGAAAACAGAGAGCGTGCATCTCTGAAAGGTTGCAGGCGTATTACACAGCCGAAAAGGCATCCTTTTGTAAGCAAATACTCCAGATGGACATGTGAATGCTGTTTTCTCTTTATCCTGGGGATCTACTGCAATTTGGTTGTAGCCTGAATAGCCATCCAAAAAGCAGTAATAATTATGACCTACTAGTCTTTCTAGCATTTGGTCTATGAATGGTAAAGGAAAATGATCCTTTCTGGTGGCTGTATTGAGCCTTCTGTAATCAATACACATGCGCCGCCCTGTAACTGTTCTTGTAAGAACCAGTTCATTTTTTTTATTATGAACCACTGTCATGCCTCCCTTTTTAGCGACAACTTGAACAGGACTCACCCAGGGGCTATCAGAAATAGGATAAATAATCCCAGCCTCCAGTAATTTAGTGACCTCTTTCTGCACCACTTCCTTCATGGCTGGATTTAGCCGTCTCTGTGGTTGAACCACTGGCTTAGCATCATCCTCCAATAGGATTTTGTGCATGCATCTAGTTGGGCTTATGCCCCTAAAGTCACTTATGGACCACCCAAGAGCTGTCTTGTGTGTCCTTAGCACTTGGATTAGTGCTTCCTCTTCTTGTGGATTTAAAGCAGAGCTTATGATCACTGGAAAAGTATCACCTTCTCCCAGAAATGCATATTTCAGGGATGGTGGTAATGGTTTGAGCTTGGGTTTGGGAGGTTTTTCCTCTCCCTGAGAAAATTTCAGAGGCTCTTTCAATTCCTCTGAATCCTCTAGATCAAGCGGAACATCTTTAAAAATGTTTTCCAGCTCTGAATCGAGACTCTCATCCATGTTGATCTCCTCCACCAGAGAGTCAATAAGATCAACTTTCATGCAGTCTTTTGGTGTGTCTGGATACTGCACGGCATTGACAGCATTCAACTTAAACACATCCTCATTGACTCTCAGGTTATTTCCCCCTGTTGGACGTCAATGAGAGTTCGTCCAGTTGCTAAGAAAGGTCTTCCTAGGATGAGAGTAGCACTCTTCTGCTCCTCCATTTCCAGCACAACAAAGTCAGTGGGAAAGGCGAATGGCCCAACCCTGATAATCATGTCCTCAATCATCCCTGATGGGTATTTAATGGAGCCATCAGCAAGTTGGAGACATATTCGGGTTGGTTTAACTTCTTCAGTTAAACCAAGCTTTCTGATGGTGGATGACATTAGGATTTTTGCCAGTAAAGAATTTCATAAAAACAGTCGCGTTGTAGATATAGTCTCTAAACTGATAGAAATCCCTTCGTACAAACGTTTTGGTTGTCACAAGTAACAAACCCCTTAAAATTGATAACCGAGTATTTAAACCTCGGGTAGTCTTCTCAAGGAATTGCAGGGAGGTGTTCTTATTATTGGTTATGAGTCTTGTAAATTGGGGGTTTTGAAAGTAAGGAAGCAGTATATTGAATGATAAGAAAAATAAATAATAATAATAAAATAAACTCTTGGCAAGGTATTAGATATTGGAAGTCCAGACTTAGTTATCCTTATCAATAATAATGAAAGTTGAATCTTAATTCCACTTAGTCAACCTTTACTAAAGTAAAGGAAAGTCAAGGGATTAATTAGTTTGATCTTCGAATCCTATTTATTTCCTAAGAAAAGATTGGGATTATTGAAGTTCAATTCAATTGGCAAGATAACAATTATCAATTATGCTGTTGAATTGGATAACTCCTGAGTTACTGATTTCTTAACCAAAACCAAGAATGTAAAAAGCTAAATATAAATCACAAATCTGAAAATACCTCAATTGCATTAATAAAGAAAATCATAACATTAAAGCCATAAGCCAATTATTCAAAAGATAAATATCAATTAAAGTACTAAGGTGAATAAAAATGGAAACGAAATTAAACAGAAAAGAACATTAAACCTGGGATCGAGAGTCACTCCTAAAACTAAGAGAAGTCCTAAATCCTAATCCTAAGAGAGAGAGAGGAGAGAACCTCTCTCCCTAAAACTACATCTAAAACATGAAAAGTGAATTATGAGAGCCTCCCTTGAATGGATACATTCCCCCACTTTATAGCCTCTAGTCTGTGTGTTCTGCACCTGGATCTGGGCCAAAAGGGCTTCAGAAATCGCTGGAGGCGTATTCTGTAAATTCTGATACGTGGCCTCTGTCACGCGTCCGCGTGGGTCACGCGGTCGCATCATTTGGAGTTTTCCTTGTGGCGCGGTCGCGTCGGTCACGCGTCCGCATCGAATGCGATATGCTCAAGTCGCGCGGCCGCGTCAGTTATGCGGCCGCGTCGCTGCTTTTTCGCTCCTAGCACGCGATCGCGTCGTCCATGCGATCGCGTGGATGCCAGTTTCTTCAAAACTCCGTTTCGTACTTTCCTTCCATTTTTGTACGTTTCCTTTTCCACCCTTTCAGTCATTCTGCCTTTAGAAAATCTGAAACTACTCAACACACTAATCACGGCATCGAATGGAAGTAAAGGTAATTAAAATAATTAATTTCAAAGCTTAGGAAACATGTTTTTCACATACATCACATAATAAGGTAGGGAAAGTAAAACCATGCAAATGGTATGAATAAGTGGGTAAAGAGTTAATAAAAACCACTCAATTGAGCACAAGATAAACCATAAAATAGTGGTTTATCAACCTCCCCACACTTAAACATTAGCATGTCCTCATGCTAAGCTCAAGAGAAACTATAAAGAATGAAGAGGAATGAAATGCAACCTATCTATATGAATGCAACTACATGCAAAATGTTTCTACCTACTTGGTTAAAAGTAAACAAATCTTTTAAGAACAAATATGAACTAGATTTCACTAATTCAAATCATGAAAATGAAGTACAAATAGACTTGCAAGAAGAAAATAGCTCATGAAAGCCGGGAACAAGGAATTGAGCATCGAACCCTCACTGGTAGTGTATACACTCTAATCACTCAAGTGTCTTAGGTTCGATTCTCTCAATTCTCTACCAACCTTGCTTTCTAAGACTTGCTCTTCATCTAACAATCAACATAAATTTAATGCACAGATACACATATCAAGAGGTCTTTTAAGGGTTGTAATGGGGTTAGGGTCAAGGTAGGATTGTATTTGGCCAAGTGGACTAAAATCTGAATCCTTAATTAACTTAAACTTTCCACCTAACTTTAGACAATCCATGTAATCACAATACAAAATCTAACTATCCATCAACCATGTTTTCCACATATCCATCACCACTTGCTTTGGGGCATTTTGTCCCCTTTCTCTTATTTGCACTTTTTCTCTTCTTTTTCTCTTTTTCTTTTTTTTTTTATATTATATTTTTTTTCTTTATTTTTTTTAATGCATATGGTTAAATTATTGAATGCATGAACATGTCCTAAACATTTCTTTCACATTTTCAGAAAAATTCTAACATACTCAATTCTCAAACCAAATATTTTCAATCTCAATTTTCCCACACTTAAATTATAAGCACTCTCACTAGTCTAAGCTAACCAAGGATTCAAATTAAGGACATTATTTTTTTTCCGCTTAGAGTTAGTGATGAGCTAAAGTAAAGAACAAAGGGATAAAATAGGCTCAAAATTGGTTTGCAATGGATAATGAAAGGGTTAAGGCCATATGGGTATGTAAGCTCAGTGAAACAAAGGCCTCAATCATGTAAGTGTATGCATACATCAAATAATGGAAATATAGAATTAAGCAAGACAAAGATCACAATATTAGAGAGAAAAACACACACCAAAAATAAAATATTGGTTGGTAAAATGCAACCAATTAATTAGGCTCAAAAATCTCACGGGTTTCGTGTGTTCGAGCTCTAGACCATGTTCTAATATAATATTTCTTCAAACAAGTGTAACAAAAAATTTTATTAGTGAAATGCTCTTAAAAAGGTTTCTTGAAAAAGAAAATATTACTTCAACCAAGTGGTAAAATATGCACAAAATTAAACAAATATGCAATCAAACATGCAAATGCAACAATGAACAAACAAATAAAATAAAAATTTTGGTGTTGAGTCAGGAAATAACTAACCCATGGAGATCGGTATCGACCTCCCCACACTTAAAGATTGCACCATCCTCGGTGCATGCTAAGATGTGCAGGTGGACGGGTTGTTTCAACTGTTGCTTTTCTCGAAGGATTGTGCAGATGAACTTGTCTGTCTCCCCATGTAAACGTCTTCTGCTTCCCTTCCGGGTGGCCATCCTGAAAGAAAAAGGGAAGAAAAAGTAACCCAGTAATAAAGAAAAGAAAATAAATGAAGTATGGTTGGGTTAATGCCAAATGATAAGGGTCTTATTTACATGGAAGCTTCAACATGTACATGAGAAAATAATATAAGCACATGGCATACCAGTGGTGCAAAATTTGCAACAATGGAGAAGAGACTGGGGAAAGAGAGATAATATAAATTCATGTCAATGCAAGAGTAATACAGATATAAAAGATTGGCATTGATTTAAATAATATTACTCAATAAGAATGAAACAAGTCACTAAGCACCAAGAAAATACCAGAAAAGATGTAACAGTTGAATAAGAACATTTGAACACCAATAATAATTTTAAAAATATGCAATGAATGAAAGTATGCAAATAAATTAAATAAAATAGAATAAAAGTGAGAGAAAATAAGAAAGCAAGAAGAAAGAAATAAGAAAAGATAAGAAAAATAAAGATTAGAGAAGAAAAGATAAGAAATTTGGCTGATCAGGATATTCTGTGCACCGCTTGTGACGCGGACGCGTGAGTGACGCGGTCGCGTGGTGCGCGATAAGGTCAGGTGACGCGGACGCGTGGGTCACGCGATCGCGTGGCCTGTTTTGTGCGATTGGCGCGAGTGCAGCCTTGCGGTCGCGCAACTCTCTGTTCGAAACTCTTTTTGCCAAAAATCTGGGTGACGCGATCGCGTGGTTGACGCGGTCGCGTGGGTGGCCATCTTTTGAAAACGACGCGGACGCGTGGGGCACGCGTTCGCGTGGGAGGACTTGGGCTTCCAGCATGAGTCCAGCCCAACTCCAGCTCAACTTTCTGCCATGCACCCATTTACGTCGACTTCTCAGAGCCACGCGGTCGCGTGGGTGACGCGATCGCGTGGGAAGCTATTTTTCCAAATGATGTGGCCGTGTCAGCGACACAGTCGTGTGGATCAATTTGTGCCATTAGCGCGCCTCCAGCCACGCTTTCGCGTGACTCTCTGTTCAATTCTTTTCTTCCCAACGCACACACGACGCGGACGCATCGGCGACGCTGTCGCGTCGCGTGCGAAAATCTCTTTTTTTTTTTTAATCTGAAAAGAAAATGCAGAATGTAGTGTTAATATGAATGTGATGCAAAACTCCAGGTTCAATATAATAAAATAAAATAGAACTCGAAAAAAATAAAACTAAATAAAAATGAAAAATGAACGATCATACCATGGTGGGTTGTCTCTCACCTAGCACTTTTAGTTAAAGTCCTTAAGATGGACATTTGGTGAGCTCCCTGTTATGGTGGCTTATGCTTGTATTCATCCAGGAATCTCCACCAATGTTTGTGATTCCAGTAACCTCCGGGGTCCCAAACTTGGCGCAGAAAGCCTTCAAGTAAGTTAAAGCAAGTGACAAGGCCCCAAAAGTGTTGATTGCCAGAATGGATTCCGTGGTCCCAGACCTTGCCTTTGCACCCGTCTTTTGGTTGAGCAATATTGTTCCATCCGGGTGGCAAGCAGTCTGAATTCTCACGTAAGCGGCCAAACAACTTCCTAGACCCATTCAGTTGAGCTTTACACCAACCTTTGCATTTAAACTTTGAGCACACAACCATGTTGAACCTTGCTTGACAATTCTTACCACTGGCCATCTTCCTCTTACTCTTAACGCCACAAAGAGCTCTAAGTTGGCCATCCGTCTCCAGTAGCCCATATTCAAGTGGGATTAGAAAGCTAAAGGATATGAATTTTACCCACTTGAATGTTGTGAAGGATGATGGCAACTTAGGGAGAGGGGTCTCCAATAACTTTGGCAAGGTGATTTCAAGCTCCACTCCCTTGTGCTCTTTGACTACTTCCACCTCTTTGCAAGCTTCTTCAATTTCAACCTCTTCCTCTTGGTAGCTTTCTTCCAATTCAATCTCTTCTTCATTGCTCACCAAGGGCATGGGAGGTTGTGCTTCTTCTTCTTTAATCTCCAACTCTTGATCAACCTCTACAAAGTCTTCAACCATGATCTGCCTTGGAGGTTGTACACTCTCTTCAACATTAACATCAAACACCATGGAAGGAGGCTCTGTGACTGGACTTTCCAATGGAGGTATAGCATCTCTTAAGTCTACAACCACTTCTTCCTTTTTAATAATTGCTACTTTGTCCAGTTGTTTAAGGATAAAATCGTACTCATCCTCGATGATTTCCTTTCCATGACAACTCCTTTCAACTACTCATTTATCTTCAAGGGTCTCTCCTACCTTTACCCGTAAGGCCTCCTCTAGCTCCTTATGAAGTATGGATTCGCGAAGATGATTCTTTTTTTCCTGTTCCATATCAATATCATAATTGGGATCATCTTGCTCTTGGATTGATAGATGTGGGTGCTCTTCTATGGAGGGTGGTGATGGGATGAAAAGATCATTATGTGGTTGAAAAGGAAGTGCACCAGAGCTTGAGGGTTGGATTTTGGAGGTAGAGGGTTGGTTCATGCGGGATATAAGATTTTGGAGTGTAGAGGTAAGACCAATGATGTTAGAGATGAGTGTATTGTTATCCAATGGAGGTTGGGGTGGATCTATGTATGGCTCATTCGGTTCATAGGGTGGTTGGTATGGTGGATGTGGGTTATGGTCATATGGAGGTGAATGGCGGTAGTTGGCTTGTGAGTGTGGTGGTTCAAAGTTGTGTTGAGGAAATGGTTCATAGGCATATGGTAGTGGTTGTTGATAGTCCATTGGAGGTGGTTGTTGCCATAAGGGTTGATCAAATCCTTGTGGCTCCTCCCATCTTTGATTGATCCAACCTTGATGCCTATTCTCATTGTAATTTCTTCTTCCTGCAACATAATTGTAACCAGACTCATAGCCAAAGGGGTGAGAGTTCATAGTAGTAAATAAAAATTAAAAATAAAAATAAATTTAAATTTAAATTAAAAGGTTATTTAAAATTTGAATTTGAAAATTAAATTTTGAAATTTAAAATTTGAAATTTTGAAATTTGAAATTTGAAATTTGAAATAAGATAAGATAAAAATTTTAAAAATAAAAATCTGAAATTTTTTTTTCAAAAAATTAATTAAAAATATTTTTGAATTTAATGAGGAAAGAGAAAAACAATAAAATGACACCAAATTTCAAATTTTTAGATCAAAACGAAGAAAACAACTAAGAACAGCTTGAAGGTCAAGATGAACGTGAAGAACAACTTGAAGATCAAGATGAACACTAAGAACAATTTTTTGAAAATTTCTTTTAATAACTAAATAAAAACAAATAACCTCTTAATTTATGGAAAAGCAAAAATAAAAATAAAAATAAAAACAAATAAACAAGCAAAAATCAAAAAAATATTTACAATAACCAATCACACGTTTGCAATTCCCCGGCAACGGCGCCATTTTGACGTTAGGATTTTTGCCAGTAAAGAATTTCATAAAAACAGTCGCATTGTAGATATAGTCTCTAAACCGACAGAAATCCCTTCGTACAAATGTTTTGGTTGTCACAAGTAACAAACCCCTTTAAAATTGATAATTGAGTATTTAAACCTCGGGTCGTCTTCTCAAGGAATTGCAGGGAGGTGTTCTTATTATTGGTTATGAGTCTTGTAAATTGGGGGTTTTGAAAGTAAGGAAGCAGTATATTGAATGATAAGAAAAATAAATAATAATAATAATAAAATAAACTCTTGGCAAGGTATTAGAAATTGGAAGTCCAGACTTAGTTATCCTTATCAATAATAATGAAAGTTGAATCTTAATTCCACTTATTCAACCTTTACTAAAGTAAAGGAAAGTCAAGGGATTAATTAGTTTGATCTTCGAATCCTATTTATTTCCTAAGAAAAGATTGGGATTATTGAAGTTCAATTCAATTGGCAAGATAACAATTATCAATTATGCTGTTGAATTGGATAACTCCTGAGTTACTCATTTCTTAACCAAAACCAAGAATGTAAAAAGCTAAATATAAATCACAAATCTGAAAATACCTCAATTGCATTAATAAAGAAAATCATAACATGAAAGCCATAAGCCAATTATTCAAAAGATAAATATCAATTAAAGTACTAAGGTGAATAAAAATGGAAACGAAATTAAACAGAAAAGAACATTAAACCTGGGATCGAGAGTCACTCCTAAAACTAAGAGAAGTCCTAAATCCTAATCCTAAGAGAGAGAGAGGAGAGAACCTCTCTCCCTAAAACTACATCTAAAACATGAAAAGCGAATTATGAGAGCCTCCCTTGAATGGATGCATTCCCCCACTTTATAGCCTCTAGTCTGTGTGTTCTGCACCTGGATCTGGGCCAAAAGGGCTTCAGAAATCGCTGGGGGCATATTCTGTAAATTCTGATATGTGGCCTCTGTCACGCGTCCGCGTGGGTCATGCGGTCGCGTCATCTGGAGTTTTCCTTGTGGCGCGGCCGCGTCAGTCATGCGTCCGCGTCACTGCTTTTTCGCTCCTAGCACGCGATCGCGTCGTCCATGCGATCGCGTGGATGCCAGTTTCTTCAAAACTCCGTTTCGTACTTTCCTTCCATTTTTGTACGTTTCCTTTTCCACCCTTTAAGTCATTCTGCCTTTAGAAAATCTGAAACTACTCAACACACTAATCACGGCATCGAATGGAAGTAAAGGTAATTAAAATAATTAATTTTAAAGCTTAGGAAACATGTTTTTCACATACATCACATAATAAGGAAGGGAAAGTAAAACCATGCAAATGGTATGAATAAGTGGGTAAAGAGTTAATAAAAACCACTCAATTAAGCACAAGATAAACCATAAAATAGTAGTTTATCAACCTCCCCACACTTAAACATTAGCATGTCCTCATGCTAAGCTCAAGAGAAGCTATAAAGATGAAGAGGAATGGTAGAATGTATGAAATGCAGGTATTAGGTTGATGCTTGCCCCAAGATCACATAAGGCTGTCTTGGTGCAGTTACCCTCTAATATGCATGGTATCAGAAAGCTTCCGCGATCTTTAAGCTTTTCAGGAAAGCTTTTTAGAATAACTGCACTGCATTCTTCAGTGAAGAGAACTCTTTCAGTTTTTCTCCAATCCTTCTTATGACTTAAGATCTCTTTCATGAACTTGGCATAAGAAGGTATTTGCTCAAGTGCCTCTGCAAACGGAATCTTTAATTTAAGAGTCCTGAGATAATCTGCGAAGCGAGCAAATTGCTTATCCTGCTCCTCTTGGCGAAGTTTTTGAGGATAAGGTATCTTGGCTTTATATTCCTCAACCTTGGTTGCTTCAGGTTTATTTCCTACAGAAGTGGTTGAAGAAGCCTTTTTGGAGGGGTTGTCATCAGCACTTGTGTGTGTCTGATCCCTCACTGGCATTTGAGTGCCAGGATTGGAAGCTGGAGTGACGTTAGACGCCAACTCCTCATCTGCTCCTGGCGTCTGAACGCCAGAACTGTGCTTCCTTTGGGCGTTCAACGCCAGTTCCTTGCTTGTTTCTAGCGTTGAACGCCAGTCCTGAGCATGGTTTGGGCGTTCAACGCCAGTCTTCCACCCAATCTCTGGCGTTTTAGCGCCAGAATTATTTCTCTCCGGGCTCTTACTGTCCTCAGATGGATTTTGGGTAGTTTGCTCATTTCTTGGCTTCCTGCTACCTTGAGATGGGGTATTTAATGTCTTCCCACTTCTTAGTTGAACTGCTTAGGTACAGATGCTGATTTCTGGCAACTGTATCAATGAGCTCTTGAGCTTCTTCAATTGTCTTTCTCATGTGGATAGATCCACCAGCTGAGTAATCTAGAGAAAGCTGAGCCCCTTCTGTAAGCCCATAATAGAAGATGTCTAGCTGAACCCACTCTGAAAATATTTCAGAGGGGCATTTTCTTAGCATCTCTCTGTATCTCTCCCAGACATCATAAAGAGATTCATTATCTCCTTGTTTAAAGCCTTGGATGTCCAGCCTTAGCTGTGTCATCCGTTTTGGAGGAAAGTATTGATTCAGAAATTTTTCTGTCAACTGTTTCCATGTCTTTATGCTAGTCTTAGGTTGGTTATTTAACCACCTCTTAGCTTGGTCTTTTACAGCAAATGGGAACAGTAATAATCTGTAGATATCCTGATCTACTTTCTTATCATGTACTGTGTCAGCAATTTATAAAAACTGTGCCAGAAACTCTGTAGGTTCTTCCTGTGGAAGACCGGAATACTGGCAACTTTGCTGCACTATGATAATGAGCTGAGGATTCAACTCAAAGCTACTGACTCCAATGGAGGGTATACTGATACTACTCCTATATGAAGCAGTAGTGGGGTTAGCATATGACCCCAGAGTCCTTCTGGACTGTTCATTTCCACTTAGATCCATGATGGAGAAAGGGAGATGATAAAAAAATATTTTTATTTATTTATTTATTTCGAAAATAAAATAAATTAAAATAAAATAAATAAAAATGGTTGAAGATTTTCGAAAAATGAAAAGAGTGGTTTAGGAAGTTTTGAAAAAGATATGATTTTTGAAAAAGGTTTTAAATTTTGAAATAAAAATCTGGATTTTAAGAGCAATTTTCGAAAATTTGCTTTAAAATGGAGAGAAAATATATTTTTTTGAATTTGATAAGGAGAGAGAAAAATAATAAAATAGCACAAGATTTAAAATTTTTTAGATCTAATGCTCCTTGTTTTCAAAAATTTTGGAGGGAAAACACCAAGGAACACCAAACTTAAAAATTTTAAGATCAAGACACAAGGAAAAGTCAAGAACACCTTGAAGTCTCACAAGAACAACAAGAACATGAAGATAGAACACCAAACTTAAAATTTTTAGAAAACCAAACTAAAATATTCGAAAACCAAAGAAAAATCAACAAGAAAACACCAAACTTAAAGTTTGGCACAAGATTTAATAGAAAGATTATTTTTGAAAAAAAAAAAGATTTTGAAAAGAATATACCCAATTACCAAGAACATAGACCAACGCTCTAGCCAATTGGGCAGTAAATGTAACACTTGTTTTGAAGAAGTATTTTTAATAACTAAGAAAAATTTTTTTTGAAAAATTTAAAAAAAAAGAAAATAAGGATTTTAAAAAGAAAATTTCAACCAAAAACAATAATAAAAGACTCTAAACCAAAAAGAAAAAATTTTTCCTAATCTAAGCAACAAAATAAACCGTCAGTTGTCCAAACTCGAACAATCCCCGGCAACGGCGCCAAAAACTTGGTGCACGAAAATTACTTCACACTATGTAATTCCGCACAACTAACCAGCAAGTGCACTGGGTCGTCCAAGTAATACCTTACATGAGTAAGGGTCGAATCCCACGGAGATTGTTGGCTTGAAGCAATCTCTGGTTACCTTATAACTCTTAGTCAGGAAAACAATTCACTTATCAAATTGAATTACGAGGAATAAAAGAGCATGAAATAAATACTTGTTATGCAGTAAATGAGAATATGTTGGAGTTTTGGAGATGCTTTGTCTTTTGAATCTCTGCTTTCTCCCTATTTTATTCTTCACGCACGCACGTCCCTCCTATGGCAAGCTGTGTGTTGGTGGATTACCGTTGTCAATGGCTACCATCCTTCCTCTCAGTGAAAATGGTCCAGGTGCGCTGTCACCGCACGGCTAATCATCTGTAGGTTCTCGATCATACCGGAATAGGATTTACTATCCTTTTGCGTCTGTCACTACACCCAGCACTCGCGAGTTTGAAGCTCGTCACAGTCATCCAATCCCAGAATCCTACTCGGAATACCACAGACAAGGTTTAGACTTTTCGGATTCTCAAGGATGCTGCCAATGGATTCTAGCTTATACCACGGAGATTCTGATTAAGGAATCTTAAAGATACTCATTCAATCTGATGTAGAACGGAGGTGGTTGTCAGACACACGTTCATGGATTGAGGAAGGTGATGAGTGTCACTGATCATCACCTTCTCTATAATTAAGCGCGAATGAATATCTTAGATAGGAACACGCATGTTTGAATGGAAAACAGAAATAGTTGCATTAATTCATCAAAACACAGCAAAGCTCCTCACCCCCAACAATGGAGTTTAGAGACTCATGCCGTCAAAGAGTACAAAGTTCAGATCTAAAATGTCATGAGGTACAAAATAAATCTCTAAAAGTTGTTTAAATACTAAACTAGTAACCTAGGTTTACAGAAAATGAGTAAACTATGATAGATAGTGCAGAAATCCACTTCTGCGGCCCACTTGATGTGTGCTGAGGCTGAGACTAAAGCTTCTCACCTGCCTGGGCTGTTTTGGGCATTCAACGCCATGTTGTAACCTGTTTCTGGCGTTGAACTCCAACTTATAACTTGTTTCTGGCGCTGGATGCCAGACTGCAACATGGAACTGGCGTTGAACGCCAGTTTACGTCGTCTATCCTAGAGCAAAGTATGGACTATTATATATTGCTGGAAAGTCCTGGATGTCTACTTTCCAACGCAATTAGAAGCGCGTCAATTGGACTTCTGTAGCTCCAGAAATTCCATTCCGAGTGCAGAGAGGTCAGGATCCAACAGCATCAGCAGTCCTTTTTCAGCCTGAATCAGATTTTTGCTCAACTCCCTCATTTTCAGCCAGAAAATACCTAAAATTATAGAAAAACACACAAACTCATAGTAAAGTCTAGAAATATGAATTTTTCCTAGAAACTAATGAAAATAAACTAAAAACTAACTAAAACATACTAAAAACTATATGAAATTAACCCCAAAAAGCGTATAAAATATCCGCTCATCAGAGGTATGTTGTTATTATTGGTTATGAGTTTGTAAATTGGGGTTTTGGAGTTTGGGCAATGGGCACAGGTATATTTAAATAAGGAAAATAAATTAACAATAATAAAATCTCTTGGCAAGGTATGAAGAACTAGAAGTCATATCCTGGTTATCCTTATCAATTGTAATGAGAATTGGATTCTTCTCCCACTTTGTTAACCTCTAACTATGAAGGTAAGTTAAGTGGATGAATTAATTTTTATTCCTCAGGTCCTAGTCTTTCCTTTGGGAAAGGCTAGAGTTATTGGAACTCGAATTAATTCTTGAAGAATTCCAATTTTCAATCAACAATGAGTTTGATAACTCAAGTATCTCCAATGACTTAACCAAAGCCAAAAGGGGAAATATCTAAATTAAATTAAAAGCATTCATATAAATAAAGCAAAGAAAAATTAAGTCTGAAAATACCTCGAATTACATTAACAAAAGCACTTAAATCTGACATAGATATTCATAAATTAAATTGGAGAAATAAATAAAAGAAACATTGAACCTAGGATTAAGAGTCACTCCTAAAACTAAGAGAAATCCTAAATCATAATCCTAAGAGAGAGGAGAGAACCTCTCTCTCTAAAAACTACATCTAAAACTATGAAAAGGGAATTATGAAAGCTTATTTTACGAATGGATGCATTCTCCCACTTTATAGCCTCTAATCTGTGTTTTCTGGGCCGCAAACTGGGTCAGAAACAGCCCAGAATTCGCTGGTTGCGAATTAAAACACGCTGATTTTTCGTCACTGCGATGCGTCCGCGTGGAGCACGCATTCACGTCTCCTAGCATCAGGGCAACTATGGTGTATTATATATCAAATCGAATCCCCGGACGTTAGCTTTCCAACGCAACTAGAACCGCGTCGTTTGGACCTCTGTAGCTAAAGTTATAGCCGTTTGAGTACAAAGAGGTCAGGTTGGACAGCTTAGCAATTTCTCCAACTTCTTGTATTCCTTCCACTTGTGCATGCTTTCTTTCCATTCTCTGAGCCATTCCTGCCCTGTAATCTTTGAAATCACTTAACACATATATCAAGGCATCTAATGGTGATAAGAGAGGATTTAAACATAGGGAACTTAAGGCCAAAGAAGCATGTTTTCAATCAAAGCACATAATTAGGAAGGCAAATGTAAAACCATGCAAATAGTATGAATAAATGGGTAAAGAGTTGATAAAAACCACTCAATTGAGCACAAGATAAACCATAAAATAGTGGTTTATCAGCTGCCTTTGGTGTTGCTTGTGACAAGGTGTCAAGGCCCAATGTCAAGTGTGAGAGTGTTAGGGGCAAGTGTGGTGTGTGCGTGTGTGGCGCTCCCTTAGAGAGCGCTGGTGTGAGCGCTAGAGGGAGCACCCAATGCAAGCGCTGAAATGAGCACTAGTGGTGGTGCATAGGTGATGTGAGTGTGTGTGTGTGGAGGGAGTGTGGCGCTCTTGAAGAGAGGGCTGGTGATGAGTGTGGTAGTGGGGTGTGTTGTGTGGCGCTCGTTAAGGAAAGCGTTGGTGCAAGCGCTAGAGTGAGCACTGCACCTTGTGGTGTGCTAGTGTTGTGTTTGGGAAGGTGTGGCGCTCTCTAGTGAGTGCTGAGGAGAGCGCTGGAGAGAGCGCCCAATATGTGCAAATGTGGTGTGTGTGTGTTGGTGTGGCGCTCCCTTGGAGAGCGGTGGTGTGAGCGCTGGAGGGAGTGCCCAGTGTGTGCTTGTGTGTGAGTGTATTGTGGAGTATGGCACTCCCTATTAAGCATTGTGCCCTGTGTGAGTGTGTGTGTGTGTGTGTGTCGCTCCCCTAGAGAGCGCTGGAAAGAGCGCCGTGGTGTGTGTGCTGAGATGTGTGAGTATGTGTGTGTGTGACATGGTGCCTAACATGAGGCTTGACAATTTTGCTAGGCTATTTGGTCCTGGCACTTGTTGGAGAGCGCTGACAAGAGCGCCAATTGGGGTGCCATTTTCCCCTTGGGTGAGCTCGCATCTTTGCTTCTCCAGGGCTCAATGTCTTTGCCTCAACTTTCCCTGTCACAAACCAAAGAAGGTGCATCAAAGTATGAAGTTCGTAGGCATGCAAAACCTCCTTTTAAAGGTCATAAAAGCCACTTGATTGAATGAACCAATTCATGCATGAAATGCTCTCTCATGATTTTACCACATCTTTGCTACATACACACATGCGTGAATATCAAGTACAAATGCTTGCTTATTGCCTAAGAAATGCATGAAACTAAGTTATAAACTAACTAAAATGGCTTGTAAAACTAGCCAAGATGCCTTGGCATCACATAAGCAAGCAATAATCTTATTACTTCTATCCTTGCAACCGGAGCAAAAGATTCATCGAAGTCGATGTCCTCTTCTTGGTCATACCCTTGAGCCACAAGTCTTGCCTTGTTTCTTGCGATACTACCATCCTCACCTAATTTGTTTCAAAAGATCTATTTGGTACCAGTCACCTTTTTCCCATTTGAATTTGGCACTAATGTCCAAAATTCATTTTTCTCAAATTAGATTAGCCTTCTTCCATTGTCTTAACTCATGATGGATCATCAAGAGTCTCCTTCACATTTTGAGGTTTTATTTGAGAGATGAGATCAAGATCATTTTGTTCCATTTTTATTCTATTTGATGATCTTGTAGTAACTCATTGAGATGGATCTCCAACTATGAACTCTTGTGGATAGTTTTTCAATAACTTCCATTAGTCCTATGTTCACTTAAGTACATCCTATAAGCTTTGTTTGTAGTTGAGAATCTTGAAACAGAGTTAGATTCACAAAAGGTAACACACATGGTCTCTTCAATAGTCCTATGTTCACTTAGGTACATCCTATAAGCTTTGTTTGTAGTTGAGTATCCTACAAAAATGTCTTCATAAAATTTTAGATCAAATTTTTCAAGATTGTCTCTTGTATTTAAAACAAAATATTTACATCAAAATATATGAAAATACTTAAGATTTGGAGGGATTTCTTTTCATAGCTCATATGGAATTTTCTTTAAAAACTTTTGAATGATGGTTTGATTCAAAATATAGTAAGTTGTGTTCACTACTTCAGCCCATAAGAATTTAGGTACATCATTCTCACAAATCATAGCTCGAGCCATTTTTTGTACGCTTCTACTTCTCCTTTCAATAATCCCATTTTGTTGAGGTATTCTAGGACAAGAATAGTTGTGAGATATACCAAATTTATCACAAAAAGATTCAAAATCTTGGTTTTTAAATTTCTTTCTACGATCACTTCTAATAGAAGCAATCTTCAAATCTTTCTCATTTTGAATTTTTTTGCACAAAGTAATGAAAGATGAAAAAGTATCATTTTTATGAGCTAAGAAAAGAACCCATCCGAACTTGTGTAATAATCAACTACTACTAAGCCATAGTGTTTGCCACCTAGGCTTTGAGCCCTAGTGGGACCAAGAAGATCAATATGTAGCAATTTCAATGGTCTTTTAGTTGAGATGTCATCCTTAGATTTAAAAGAGCTTATGTTTACCCAATTGACAAGCATCACAAGAGATATCTTTGTCAAACCGGATCTTAGGAAGACCTCTAACTAAATCTTTTTTCACAAGTTTAGAAATTTGAAACATGCTAGCATGTCCTAATTTCTTATGCCACAACTATTTCTCAGATTTCATAGAAGTAAATCAAGCTACATTTGTTTCTTAAGTTCCTCTAAAGTGAGACCATACATATTATTACATCTTTTAGCAATGAACAAAGTTTCACCCGACTATTCACAGACAACTAAACATTCCAACTTTTTAAAAATAACCCAATAACCTAAATCAAATAGTTAACTAATGCTTAGAAGATTATGTTTCAGTCCATCAACCAAGAATACATTATCAATTAAGGTAGAGAAACTCTTACCAACCTCACTTATGGCCACTATCTTCCGTTTTCCGTCATCACCGAATTTACAAAGCCTCCATCGTACTTGTTGAGCTTGATGAAGAATGTGGACTTTCCGGTCATGTGCCTTAAGCATCCACTATCCAAGTACCACAAGTTCTTCTTCTTTTTGGATACAAGGAAAATCTCATCATCTTGATTATGTCCATATCTTTCCGTGAAGCTATAATCACCTTTTTCTTGTCCTTCCTTGTCCTGTCTTCCCTTTTGAGCTTGGGACAATCATATTTGAAATGTCCAACCTCCTTGAAATGATGGCAGATGACTTTGTTGATGTCTTTCTTTGGTTTCTTCGAGCTACCTCCTCTGCTCCTTTCCTTTTGTCTTATCAGCCTCCTTAGTTTCCTAGCAAAAAATACAATTTCGTCATCTGATAAATTGTTATTGGAATCATCTTCAAATAACTCAACACAAGCCTTCAGTGCTACTCCTTTCTTTTTTGTGTCATTTTTCATGTGTGTGGTTTCATAAGGTAGTAACTTTTCTCTTAGCTCATCATAGGTTATTTTGCTCAGTTTACTACTTTCGGAGATGACAGTAGCTTTGGTTTTCCACTCTTTGGTTAGGCTTTTCAGAACTTTTCTCACCAGCACCTATTCAGAACGAGTTATTCCCATAGCATCCAAGCTATTTATGATGACAGAGAATCTTTCAAACATATCATCTATGATTACTCCTTCCTTCATAGCAAATATTTCATATTCTTTACTCAGTATGTCAATCCTTGTCTTTTTTACTTGTTTAGTACCCTCATGAGTAACTTAAAATTTATCCCAGATTTTTTTTGCTGTTTTGCATCTAGATACCTTCCGATACTCCTTGAAGCGAATGGTGCAGTTTAGCATGTTGACAGCTTTGGCATTTAACTCCACTTTTTTCTTGTCTTCATCATTCTATTTGCTTCTTCTTTTGGAGGAACAACTCCTTCAGAATTTGTTTTGGTTGGAATTTATGGACCGTTCATGATGATTTCTAGATATTGTAATCTACAGACTGTATAAAAATCTTCATTCTTTCCTTCCAGTAGTTGTAATTCTTGCCATTGAAGAATTGGGGTCTGTTGTTGGATTGTCCTTCCGTCAGAGTGTAAGCCACAATATTGGATTCTATGTTGTTGGCCATCTGATCTTTGTTCCAAGCTATGAAGCTTGATGTCTTAAAACCAAGCTCTGATACCAATTGATGGGTATCAGTGACTTAGAGAAGGGAGGATTAAATCTAGATCTCTTGTTTCTTTCCTTGCTTTTAATTTAAACTAGATGGAACTTCAGAGAATCTAATGAGTCATCTTTTGTTGAAAGCCCAAGAGACATTTTTATTTTGTCTCTTATCGATAGAGGAGCCATAACAAAATTGTATGAGTGCAGAGTTACTGTAACATCTTGCTGGTTAGAATAAGTAAGAGACAATTTTATTTTGTCTCTTAGAAAATAAAGCCAGAATCAGAACAGAGAAAGAAAAGTGACATAACTATATATGCTAGTTCAACCACCATGTGCAATGTGGCCTACATCCATTCTCCCCCACAACAGTGATGGAACCATACATGCATCCATACCTACCATCTTCTCTTTCATCCTTCTCCAAATATGTTCAAGGATTTGAGCCATTTATTTGTGCCTTGACTCCAAGGTTTTTTTTTTTGTCCGTTGATTTGTAGCATAGCTCCATAATCTTTAACTTCTTGATCTTTCCAGTTCAGTGCATACAGAAAGGAGATTTCTTCAATAATCTTCAATGAAGCACAAAGAAAAAAAGATTTTTCTAATGTAGCCTTCGGATGTGATCTTTTCTTGAAGTCCTAGCTTCTTTTACTTTCTTCTTCTTTCTTGATTTTGGTAACCCACCTTTTTCTTCTTTGATTTGAACCCTAAGAAGAGTTTCTTTTTTTTGTTTAACTTTTGAAAAGCTTCACGTAGACGAGAGAGAAGAGAGACGAAGAGAAGAGAGAGAAGTGGTTCGGTTGGTTTGTGTTTAGTTTAGATGGAAGTGGGGTTTCATCTCTTGGTTAGCATTCATAAGAATGAATAGGCTTGGATGACCAGTTTGCTTGTTATTCTACCTTATTGGATTTGGCCCTTTTTTATCCATATATAATTTTTGGGTAAAGTACTAAATTGGTCCCCTAGGTTTGGGCATAATTCTATTTTGGTCCTTAAAGTTTAAAGTGTTCTATTTGAATCCAAAAAAGTTTCATTTAGCATCAATTTAGTCCCACAGTGAGGTCAAAATTAAATAATTAACAAAATGTCCTACATAACAACAGTACAAGAACAAAATCGATAATCTGGAGAACAAGTACAAGCTCCAGAGGCATAAAATCAACCATTGATACATCAATACATTTATTTATTATTTTTTTATAATATAAATAAAATATTTTTTATAAAACTAAAGAAAATGATAAATAAATGTATTGATACATCAATGGTTGATTTTGTGCCTCTGGAGCTTGTACTTATTCTCCAAATTATCGATTTTGTTCTTCAACGGTTGTTATGTAGGACATTTTGTTAATTATTTAATTTTGACCTCACTGTGGGACTAAATTGATGCTAAATAAAACTTTTTTGGATTCAAATAGAACACTTTAAACCTTAAGGACTAAAACAGAATTACGCCCAAATCTAGGGGACCAATTTAGTACTTTATCCTATAATTTTTACACACTAGCCATACTAACTTGTCACTTCTTTGGGTTGTGTTAGTTTGCTTGTTGGGCCAGTTTTGATTAGTTTAATTTCCTGCACAATTAACAAACTAATCAACCACATAATTAAGTTTTTAACCCAATAATAATGTTTAGTCATCATCAGTTAAATATTTATTAGTTCTTCAAACTCATCTCTATTTATAATATGAGTGTGTTTAACAAAAAATGAGTTCTTTTATTTCTACCAATCATGTATATCATTGAAGGTTCCAAGTGAATTAAGAAGGGAGGTTGCATTAAGAAACCACTTTTGATAGTTAATAAAATTAATCGTACAGAATTCATGAAACAAGATATTATTTTGCTTTTTGTCTCATCTTGAAGTATTAGAACAGAAAAATGACAACCAGAGATGAGAGATATAAAATGAGTGACACTGTGATATATCCTGATTCAGCCACGAAGTATAATATGATCTACCTCCAGTCTCCACTACTATAATCAAGAATGATAACAAATACCAATACTAATAGACCCACACTCTTGTACCTCGCCTAAGCTAATCCAAGTTTAGTAACTTCTAAGTGCTAACCCAACTTAAAAAAGAGAAACCAAATGCACGCTAATTTCAGTACATTTTTGAAACACATTCAATCAGACAAAAGTATAAAATGGCTTTTGTGATCAACTCTCTTTATTGACTTTTGTATCTCTCAGTTCAAACTTAATTTTAGATAATAGAATAATTGAAATACATTCAAATAATAAGGAAGAAATAATCTTAGCAAAGTTGTATGTGTATAATCTGAATTAGCTCGAATTGGTTGCTTCCTTGAATAAATAACCATATATAGAATTTAATTTGATATCCTCTTCAATGTAAGAATTATTTTTTATTTGTTGTAGTAGTAACCATCGCACTCATCAATGCCATAAGATCGGAAGCTTTAATGTAGTTACAACACCGGTACCAAAGGAGTTATCGAAAGATCGGAAGCTTTTGTCAGTGGAAGAGACGCTGACGCCATAAGAAGAAGACACGGCCATGATAATTGTGTTCTCGTTAAGAAGAACTTCCTTTTGACTTTTGAGAAAGAGGGTTTTGTATTGAAGCGTCTTGTTTTGGGTTTTTATTATTTAATATTTTATAATTATTTTTAAAAATTATATAGATGGGAATGAAATTTATTAATGGATAATTTAGATATATATAGAAATATCATATCAATAATATTTCTATAATTAAGTATAGATACAATACTTGTTAATTGCTCTTGTGTATATTACTAGGATAGAAAGTTATGTATTCTAATTTATTAGGATCGTAAATTATGCCTTTTAAGATAGAAAAGATTTGATATAGTTTTATATCAATATATATGTAGGTATGTATTCATGATTAATAGAAAAGCAGATTGAAATAACTTATTTTCTACATGGTATCAGAGCAACTCTAATACCGACAAACACAAAAAGAACCTAGGCTGCATAATCATGGCAGCAAAACCAGAAAAGAACTCTGTAAATGAATTAGAAGCTTCAGAAAAAGAAACTAAAAAAATTTACTTGCCATATGACCTCAATGCGAGTGACAACCCAAGAAATGTAATCACACAAGTGCAATTGCGTAGAGAAAATTATGAGAAATGGGCCAGAATGGTGAAAATATTGCTTTGAGCTCGAAAAAAATGGGGATTCTTTCCTCTTAAGCAGTTAGAGATGAGCGTTGGCGCGAAACTATGTCCCAAGAATTTCATGCGCTTAAAGTCAGTGACACTTGGAAGCTCACAACCCTTCCCCCTAGGAAAGAAAGCCTATAGATGTAAGTGGGTTTATAAAATTAAATACATTTCTGACGGGACAATAGAGAGGTTCAAATCAAGACTGGTAATTTTGGGAAATAATCAAGTGAAAGGCTTGGATTAAAATGAAACATTTTTCTCAATGGTGAAAATGGTAATGATTTGCACAACACTCACAGTGACAGTAGCCCAGGATTGGAAACTTCAGCAGATAGATGTCCACAATGCATTTCTTCATGAAGATCTTGAAGAGGATGTTTCCATGAAGCTTCTCCCTACTTTTTAAATGCCTCAACAAGGACTCGTCTGTAAACCTCAGAAATTTCTCTATGGACTGCGACAGGCTCCACGTTGCTAGTTTGTAAAATTTTCATCTGCGTTCCATTGATATGGTTTTCATCAATCTCCAAAGGACCATTCCTTGTTTAGCCTTCGTCATAATAGTGTGTAATTGGTAGTTTTGGTGTATGTTGATGACCTTGTAATTGCAGGAAATAATGGTACTACAATTCAACGTTTCAAAGAATATTTACACATGTTTTCATATGAAAGATTTAGGCCGGCTAAAGTACTTCTTGGGAGTTGAGGTTGCCAGATCTCGGACTAGAATATTCCTGTGTCAAAGAAAATATGCTTTGAATATAATCACCGAAACAGGATTTCTAGGTGCTAAGCCTGTAGCAACACCGTGTGAAGAGAATCATCGATTGGGGTTAGTTACAGGTTCTCTTTTATCTGATCCTAGCATATATCGTTGGCCTGTTGGAAGATTGATTTATTTATGTTTTACTCGGCGTGATTTAGCCTACAGTGTTCACATGTTATCCCAGTTCATGCACAATCTACGCACCGAACACTGACAAGCCGCTTTACGTGTTGTATACTATTTAAAGGGATACCATGTGCAAGAAATTCTTCTCCCACGAGAAAATATTTTCAGCTCTATGGATGGTGTGACTCCAATTAGGCTAGTTATCTATGGATGGTGTGACTCCAATTAGACTAGTTATCCACTTATTTTAAGAATGATAAAATTAAAAAAAGAAACAGAAGAAATGGGAGGAAATTAAAAAAAAATTAACACGCCTGCTTAGTTATTAGTAATGCCATCCAAGTTTCATCTCATATATGAAACATGTTCCAGGTAGAATTAATAATAAACTTGCAATCTTCAGTGTTTTATGTTAATTGTATGATTCATTTATTTCAAATATTTTCAATCAATTGTAATAAACTGAATATCGTTCAAATGGCTCAGACAACAAAAGAGTTAAAGTGAATTAAAGATATACTCCCCTCTCTATACGTGCCTCATCATGTCGTTATTTGTCTCTATTGCGAGAGTCAAACAGCTCTTCCCATTACTAAAAATCCAATCTTTTATGAACGCACGAAGCACATTGAGATTGTCATCTTGTTCAGGATGAGATCGTACACCAAAGCCTCTTTCTATCTTATGTTCTCACTCACATTGACTGACTTTTTTATTAAAGTTCTTGGTGCCAAAAAATTTGAGACAATATTGGCAAGTTGAACATTGAAGACTTGTATGCTCTACCTTAAAGGGAGTATTAATGGATAATTTAGATATATATACAAATATCATATCAATAATATTTTTATAATTAAGTATAGATCTAGTGCTGTTTGAGTATTCTCGTGTATATTATTAGAATAAAAAATTATGTATTGTAATTTATTAAAAACGTAAATTATACCTTTTGAAATAGAAAAAATTGTGTGCGTGTGTGTTTAATAGAAAAGCAAAATGAAACAACTTATTTTCTACGAAATTCAATTCAGCTTTCGTGAACTATCCCTAACCACTTTGTACACTAACATTACAAGTTACAACGATTGATTATCACAAAATAATAAATAAAATATAACGAAAAACTAACTAAAGAGTTGTGCATGAAATAAGAATTTTATATTCCATTAACGAACATAAAATCGATCCCTATATAAAATTTCGCTAACAATTGTCATAATGAAAAAAGTTTTAAAAATTTAATGAAATTTATGTATTTTTTGTTATTAAAATCTTAATTTTTAATTTAAAAACTTTCTAGTTTAAAATTTCAAAAAATATTTTAGCAAAAACCCGTATTTATATTATGAATAGGGAAAGAATTGGTTAAATTATATTAAATTCCATCATATCACCAATGGTAAAGGTAACATGTATATGTATTATAACATAAAATTCTCATATAATTTGTGAATATGATATTAATATTTTCTAATAAATATTGTATTAATTATTTTCATCATGATAAATTAACAGAAAGTATTATATGCAATATAACACTTAATTTAACAGAAGTCAATATATCTTAATAAGCTATATCTATTGAATTTAATTATATATGGATGCATGCATGATATAAATTTCAATCTTAAATTTTGAAATACATACACGTGATGTGTGCGCTTATTTAAAATTAGCAATTAAATTTGAAAGATTTTCACAAATGACAATAACTTGCGTGTAAATATAAAGTTTAAATTCTAAATTAATAAATCATAAATTCTAACAACCTAAATCAGAATGACAGAATGTTATTTTATATGTTAAAATTTTAAAACACAACATTACTTATCTTTTAAATGATGCAAAATGATACAAATATGAAATGCCATTGTTAAAATTTGTCATCAATAATCAGAATCTGCAAAAATATAGACTAAGCGTTCGTTTGGGAAACACCAAAAAGCTACTTTTTTCAACTTTTGACTTATAGAAAGTTACATTAATGTGTTTGGTACAATTTTTTAAATAAACTTTTAACTTTTCAAAAAGTTATTTAAGAGCTTTTGAAGAAGTTAAAAAATGTGACTTCTCCTATTTTCAAAAGCTGTATTAATGCACAACTTTAAAACAAGGACTTCTATAATAACTATCCAAACTCAAAATAACTTATTTAAAAGTTATTATTAATAAAAGTCCTTATATTTTAATCTCATTTCTCAAAAGAACTTATTTAAGAAGTTTAGCCAAACTGGCCCTTAAGACCCAAGAAAGATCAAACCGCAATCCAATGACAAAATCAAGAACTAACAATGAATTAAATTGATTGATATTATCATCTAGCCAATAAAAAAATTTAGTTAACAGCAACTTAATAATAAAAACGATAAATTAAAAATCAACAACATAAACTAAGATCAAAACAACAATAATAAAATTAAGATAAAAAATAACAAACCACAACAAGAACAATTTATCAAACTAACAAGTTATTAAAATGTTAAACACAGTACAACAACTTAACAATCACATTTTACAAAGTCAAGAACAACACCACAATAACAAATTATCAAATTAACATGTTAATAAAATCAAGAACATAACAAAATAATTAACAAAACAAGTTAAATAAAATAGATATAAACACATTAAAATATAATTATAGTCTAATTTAAACTGTAAATATCATTCAAATTTAAAGCACTATTAAAGTTTTTTAAAGATTAACGAAAATTATCAAAGTTCCAGGCTTTCAGCTCAGCACAAACAAAAAGCAACAGAGTACAACACAATACAACAACATTGAGCAAATTGAAGCTAATCATTCAACAATTCAATATGAGTAGTACTAGTAGTAGCAGAATCAAGAACAAATAATCCTAAAAAAAATTCGAAGAAACCAATCTGAGTAGCACTAGCAGAATCTTGAACCTTCGTTCTGATTGGTGGTGGGTTGGAGACTTTGGGCACCACGGCCAGACGAAGACTGTGGTGCCTACTGCCTAAGTGTGACAGACAGCAGTAGTGAGTCTAACTCCTTGCGACGGTGGGAGAGGCTACTGTTAGCTAGGGTTTCTTTTTGGGAAAAGCTTCGTTTGAGCCATAGCTAATCAATAATCAAATAATCATTCAATGAAAACACAAAACATTTAATAATCATTCAATGATTTCTAAACAGAGAATTAAAAAAAGAACAAGTGAGCACTGCCACTGACCTTCGAGAGCGATTGAGCATGACGGAGAGAAGGACGACAGAGAGCGGTTGAGCGCGACGAACGATGGCTACGACAGATGAGAGAGAACAGGGGTTGGACTTGGAGAACGCCGACAGGACGAAGAGAGAAGCCTCGAACTGTGACGAACGGCGGCAGTGGCTCACTCTGTTCGACAGTGGTGGAAGCTAGGATTTTCACTTTTTCTTTGGTTGAGTTGAATTTTCTATACTCTACAGGAAGGAATGAAGGAGTTTGGAGAAGGGGTAGGGGGCACAAGGCAGGCACACTAAATGGAAACGATGCCATCTTTGGAAAACCGACTAGGTTCCAGTTCGGCCTAACCGGCCAATTTTTGGCTGGTTTAGTGATTCCTAAGCAGTTTTGTGTTAGCAGTTTTTCAAGGTGAACCGAACTGTAGAGGCATTCGTATCATGGTTGAACCGATTAGATTGACTAATCCGGTCTAATTTTCAGAACATGATGCTGAGCTTAGCTTAGAGTTATCTTTTTTTTTTTTTTAACTTAATGAATTAAACTTCGTCATTTTCATCCAAAATGTAAAAACTAGTCGGTTCCGATTCGGTTTGACAGGATAATTTTCGACTGGTTCAATAGTCCAATCACAGTTTTTAAAATACGCGGTTATGCCTTTTGATCGAATCGCTTTCCTCACCAGTTCACGGTTCGATAAGTTCGGATGACTGGTTCGAACTGGTTTTTAAAACCTTTATTAAAACTACTTTAAGAGCACTATTTATTTATCAATTTATAAATTGATTTCAAATAAGTATTTTAATTTAAAATTAGAGATAATATAATTACTCTTTTTTAGTTCATGATATTAAACTAGAGAAAATTTCATTCTCCTTCCCTGAGAGATGCTAAAATGACACTCTCCTACTCTCTATTTATAAAATGTGCATTCTCCCCCTTTATAACTTTTAAAAGACCTCCACTTTAATCTATTTTAAATTTTTTGTGTTAATTAATGTTAACTTTATCTATTTTTTTAAAAAAAAATAAATTAGTTTTTACAAAAATATCCTTTAGTAAAAATTTAATTTTTTGGTCAACAAATTTTACTTATCAAAATATGCTTTAATAAATTATTTTTTATTAATTAAATTGTATGTTTGTCAATTTTTTTAAAAAAAAATTAATAATTAAATTATTTTTTTCTAAGATAGCCTTCAATAATTTTTTAGTTATTAAATTGTGATTTTACCGAAATTTTTGTTAACAATTATTTTTATATTTTATTATTAATTTTTTGATATCAATATATATTATTTTAACATTAAATAAAAAAATCTTACCACTGTTAATATGTATAACAATTAATATATATTGATATCGAAAATAATCTTATCAAGATTTTTTTATTTAATGTTAATATAATATATATTGATATCAAAAAATTAATAGTAAAATATAACTATAATTGTTAACAAAAATTTTGGTAAAATCAAAATTTAATAATTAAAAATTGTTAAAGGGTATCTTAAAAAAATTAATTATTAATTTTTAAAAAATATTTTGATAAAAATATAATTTAATCAATAAAAAAATAATTTATTAAAGAATATTTTGATAAGCAAAATTTAATGATAAAAAATAAAATTTTTGCTAAAGAGTATTTTTGTAATAATTTATTTTTTTCTTGAAAAATGGATATTAACATTAGTTAACACAAAAAATTTAAAATAGATTAAAGAGGAAGTTTTTTAAAAATTATAAAGGGAGAGAATGTATATTTTTACAAATAGAGGGGAAAGAAGTGTCATTTTAGTATCTCTCAGAAAAGGGGAGTGAAATTTTCTCATTAAACTATAAATTTTAATTTTTTAAATAAATTATCAAATCCTCATTATTTCTTAATTACTAAAATTTTAAATTTTAAATAAGAGTCTAGAATAATTTTAAACTCAAAGTATCATCAATTTGACTTAAATATTTCTAGTGAAATAATTTTTTGAATATAAAATTCTAAATAAATATATAAATTATTAAATAATTTATTATTTTAATTTTAAAAAATTTAGGATCTTACATTTAATTTCGAGAAACAAAATTTTTTGTTAGTTATAAAAAAATCTTTGAATTTTTGGACAAATAAATAACTTGTTACAAAAATATTTTATTTTGTGACAAATTAATTTTTGTTACAAAATATTTAGAGCTTTTGAAATAAATAAATATTTTGTTACAAAACATTATAATATTTTGCAACAAAATAACAATTTGATAAAATCAACATAATTTGTAACAAAAAATTATATCGTTACAAAATATTGAAATATTTTGTAACAAATTTTGTTGTTGTTACAACATATTATTATTCTTTAACAATAACTAATTATTGTTACAAAAAAATTATAATTTATACCAATTTTAATTTTGATACAAATTGTTTTGTTACAATTTTTTTTTTTTTTGGTAGGGAACATATAATCCTTGTGAAGAAAACCCTGGAAGAGATTGAGGGTTTTTGGTATAGTCTTTGTTAGGGAGATAATCATTTATGTTACTTTTTTTCCTATCAATTTAAGTAGTATTAAAATTCTATAATCGAAAGATTTAGAGTTCAATCTTTATTGAATCTTAAAAATAGAAAAAATAGCATAAGATAAATAAAAAGAAAAAAGAAGACTTTTGTAAAAATTAAGCAAATCCAAAAAACTTCTTATTCAAAAAAAAAATATCAACTTAAATAATTTTTAGAAAAAATAATTTTATGACAATCTTAATAGGTAATTAGTGTTTTATCTTCAAACTATATCCTTATCAAATAATTAGTGTTATTATAGTTATTGTTACTTAAATAAATTTTAATTCTTTATTTATTTTATTTTATATTAATAGTTTAAATTTAAATGATTATTAATCCGCTAATTAGATTAACTAACTTTTGGTAAAATCATAAAAAAATTAAAATTGCAGAACCAGCTAATTTGTTTGTTAATTCTAATAACATATCAATTTTAAAAAATATTGCATTTTTTTATTTTTTTTAAATATATTAGCATTTTTTATGTTTGTGCCACCGAAACTTAAATTAAAAAAAAAAAAAACAATTCTAATAAAGTATTATGCAGCTAGCGTGCTTCAGTATTTATTTTAGGATTCGATGGACAAATTATGTTGTAAAACGGAGAGCCATAATAAGGTTGGACCATAAGGTTGTAAACTGTAGTGATACGCCACCATGGTGGTTGACTTTGTTGTAATTATATATATATAAGATTCAAATTTTAATATTTATTTAAAAATTAAAATTAATAAATTAATTATTAGACTAATCAAAATTAGTTACCCATCAACTTTAACTAACCAGTTAAAATTGGTTTCAAGAGAGTGAGTGGACCCACAGACTTTACACTTTGAAATAAGCACAAATCCCTCACTCTCTGCTACCTTGATTGTTTCTTTCCACAATGTAATGCTATGAAGACATTTTTTTGCACCATATGTCTAAATCTATTTAAAAATAAAGCCATAAAAATAAGTTTTAAGAATTGATTTGAAGTTAAAAAATGAATTATTTATAGATACTCGTCATATTCTTACCTTAGTTTATTATCGTATAAAATATTGAAAAATACATTTTATAAAAAAAATTTCACCCCACCACAGGGTGGATCTAAGAATGTCGTCCAGAGGATTGGAATTGTATATTAAATATTGTATAATGTTTTTGATAGCATATGTAATAATAGTCTTGTCTTTTATTTTATTTATTCTTTTTAAGAAAATTGTTAACAAGTATCCTATCAAAACAAGAAGTTCTATTAAAAGATAATAAATTTATATTTTTAATATAATTTATAACTTTAAGTCAGAAATACTTGCGCACATTTTTTTTTTCTTTGTACGTGTCTTTTATCGGTATATTTTTTTTGTGTGTGCATCTTCTTCTTTTATATTTTACTTTTTTTTTTATTTCTCTTTTTCTTTCTACTTTCTTTTCTTTTTTTGTATCATTATCATCATATCTGTTCTGTTTTTTTTTTTTTATCTTTTTTTACCTTTCTCTTAAAAAAAACAAAACAAAAATAACAAAAATAAAAAACAAAAACAAATGTGAAACAAAGGTGAAATAACAATAACCAAGAAGAAGAGGAAAAAAAAGCAAAAATTATATATTTTTGCAACAAAATTTCTGTATTTTATAGTTTAAATTCCTGTGTTTTTTATTTTTTTTAAAGAATTCTATAATTTTTATTTGAATTTTTTTCTCTTCTTTAATAATAAATACAAAAGTTTTTGAAAGAAAGGTAAAAATCTATAAAAAATAAGACAAAAATTCTGTATTTTTGTCTTTTTTTTCTTTTTATTCTTCTTTTTTTTATGTTTGTGTAGCAAAAATATTATGTTTAGTAATTAATTTTTTATATTTTTAATTTTGAATGCATAATTTATTTGTATTCAACTTCACAAAATTCTATGTCCATGTTTAAAAGTTTGCATATTTTCATTTTTTTTACAAAATTTTACAACAATTGTTTCATTTTTTTCTTTCTTCTCTTTGAACTTAATATAAAAATTTTTGAAGGAAAATACATAACTTTATAAACAGTAACACATAATCTTAAATGTACCAGCAGAAGAAGAAGTGTGCAATTTACACTGTTTTATGTGGGTAGATTTTGTTGGATCAAATAATCAATTAGTAATTGGACCGATTTAATTGAACTTAGTTATAAAAAATGCTTATATATGTAGTAGAACTGATTTTAAAAAAATATGTTTAAAAAACTCTATCTATTAGCAAAGTTATTTTTTGTGTTATTTTCTCATAAATCTCTATATTTTTATCTTTATTATCATAAAAATATAGTATAAAAAATATAAATCAGTTGCTCTAATTTTTTTTGTATATTAGTTTATAGTTTATATTATATATAGCATGAGAAATTCATATATACACTCTTCATATATAGTAATTGACTATCACAAAATAATTAATAAAATATAATGAAAAAAATAATTTTTTGTGCATAAAAGAAAAAGAAGATAAAATTCCAGTCATAAAATTTTGCTAACCAGTGTTATAATGAAAAAATTATAAAATTCAATGAAATTTATGTATTGGTTATTATTAAAATCTTCATAAAAGTTTCTTTAAAAATTTTATAGTTTAAATTTTTTAACAATATTGTTTTTTTTAAAGGAAGAGCTCAACACAACAAGTGGAGCATAGATATAGCAAACAAACACAATTATAAAACAGAGTACGTTATAAAAATACTAAATGATCTCCGCTGTCATCTTCGGCATTACCATCAACAACAGAAGGGATCTACACCTATCCACTCTTTATAGTGTATGGAGGACTAGTAGATGAAATCTTCAATCCCTTTTCCTTTATTCTGAAAAATTCGCCTATTCCTTTCCAGCCAAATATTCCAGATAATGGTACAGAAACATACCATCCACCTCTTGCGCTCCTGTTTACTAGTTGATAACTCAGTCCAACTTTGAAAATGCTCCTTTAGCGTTTCCGGGCACGACCATGGTCTTCCAACAAAAAACAGCCATGCACACCACACCTGCCAGGAAAATCCACAACCAAGAAATAAGTGGTATCCAGATTCAATACTTTCATTACACAACACACAGACAGTATCCTCCTGGTTAACCACTCCCAGTTGACTCAGTCTCTCCTTCGTATTAACCCTTCCAGTCAAGACAAACCATATGAACAATTCAACTCTAGGTGGGACTAAACCCTTCCAAACTGTCCTAGTAAAGCTGTAGCTCGCTATATCCTCTGGAAGCATTTCCACTTGCATAACCTGCACAAAGGAATTAGTAGAAAATACACCCTGTTTATCAAATTTTCACACAACTCTGTCCTCTCTCCCATATACTAAATTAACCCGTCTTAATGTTTCATGCAACTGGTTGACTAAGTCCAACTCCCACTGGAATAGCTCACGCCTCCATTGGAAGTTCCATCTCCACTCTAACCCGTCCCAGAACCCACAATCCCCTATGACGGATCCTCTTTGGTTTGAAACTGAGAAGAGCCTTGGAAAAAGATCTTTCAGGGTCCCACCACGCAACCATACATCCTCCCAGAACTGAGTTCCTCTCCTGTCACTAATCTCCATGGACAGTCCGTTGATCATTTTCTGTTTTAGTCGTTGATCCTTGAACTGTAACTGGCATATATCCTTCCATGCCCCCCCGGCGAGTAGGTAGCACCTGGGATGACAACATCACATTGGGGTTGAGGTTGTTACAAGAGCATACTACCTTCTTCCATAAGGGGCAATCCTCCTTCAAAAACCGCCACCACCACTTAAAGAGAAGGGCTATGTTACGCACCATGACATCACCAACACCTAGCCCCCCTAGCTTTTTGGGGGTCTGCACCACCTCCCACCTAACCATTGCTATACCAAGCCTACCATCCTCCTTACTCCATAGGAATCTTCTCTGTATGGAGATCAGCTTTTCTGCAACAGCCTTTGGCATTTTATACAAACTCAAATAATAGACTGGCAGGCTGTTCAAAACAGATTTAATCAGCAGCAGCTTACCAGCTTTACTTAGAATCTTGGCCTTCCAAACGCTCAGCTTCTGCTCCACCTTGTCTATAATGGGCTTCCAAGTCTTTACCAACCTCGGGTTCGCTCCTAGATGAATCCCCAAGTATTTCACCGGAAGAGAGGCCACCTTACAGCCCAACACTCTAGACATACGTTGTATCCACTGATCGTCACAATTAACAGGAATCAGGCTAGACATATCAAAATTAATAGTCAGCCCTGACATGAGCTCAAAGCAACACAGGATCCTCTTGTAATTCTTTATGGTTTCTTCCTCCGGTGGATAGAATAGGACAGTATCATCTGCAAAATGAAGATGTGACAGCTCGACGTGATCTCTACCCACCAATAACGGCGAAAGTCGCCCATTTCTCACTGCCTCCCTGAACATCCGATGCAAGACTTCAGCGACCAGAACAAATAGGAACGGAGACAATGGATCCCTGATAAACCCTATTTTATGATATATTTTGTGCTTAATCTGAGTGATTTATTCAATCCTTCACCCACTTATTCATATTAATTGCATGGTTTTACTTTCCCTTCCTTATTATATGATGTATGTGAAAAACATGTTTCTTATGCTTTAAAATTAATTATTTTAATTACCTTTATTTCCATTCGATGCCGTGATTAGTGTGTTGAGTAGTTTCAGATCTTCTAAGGCAGGAATGACTTAAAGGATGGAAAGGAAACATACAAAAATGGAAGGAAAGCATAAAACGGAGTTTGTGAAGAAACTGGCATCCACGCGATCGCATGGGCGACGCGGACGCATGCCAAGCGCGAAGAAGCAGCGACGCGGCCGCATGACTGACGCGACCGCGCGCCTTAAGTAGAACACATATGACGTGGTCGCATGACTGACGCGACCGCATGACAAGGAAAACTCCGAATGACGCGACCGCGTGACCCACGCGAACGCGTGACAGAGGCCACGCACCAGAAATTGCAGAAAATGCTCCCAGCAAATTCTGAAGCCCTTTTTGGCCTAAATCCAAGTCCAGAAGGCATAGACCAGAGGTTATGAAGTGGGAGAATGCATCCATTCAAAAAAAGAGTCACCACTTTAGTTTAGTTTTCATGATTTAGATTTAGTTTAGAGAGAGGTTCTCTCCTCTCTCTTCTCTCTTAGGATTAGGATTTAGGATTTCTCTTAGTTTTAAGAGTGACTCTCGATCCCAGGTTCAATGTTCTTTTACTTTATATTTATCTTTTACTTTTAGATACTTTAATGCTTATATTAGTTATGTTGCCTATTTGGCCTATGCTACATTCATGTTACAGATTACTCTTTTGAATTAATGTTATTTGAGGTATTTCAGTTTAATATTGCTTTCTCTTATTTACGTTATTGTTATTCCCAACTGAAGACATTTTTTATTCCAGTAGATTTACTTCTCTCCTTTTGGTCTTGGTTAAGAAATCAGTAACTCAGGAGTTATCAAACTCAAACATGAATGATAATTGTTATCTTGTTAATTAAATGAACTTCAATAATCCCAATCTTTTCTTAGGAAATAAATAGGATTCGAAGATCAAACCAATTAATCCCTTGACCTTCCTTTATCTTAGTAAAGGTTAACAAAGTGGAATTAAGATTCAATTCTCATCATCATTGATAAGGATAGCTAGGATAGGACCTCTAATTTCTCATACCTTGCCAAAAGTTTATTTACAGTCATTTATTTATTTTACTTGCCATTTAAATTTACTTGTTCTGCATTTACTTTGTTTGCTAATTAAACTATTCACTCCTCATTCTCAAAACCCCAATTTACAATCTCCATAACCAATAATAAGAACATACTTCCCTGCAGTTCCTTGAGAAGACGACCCGAGGTTTGAATACTTCAGTTATCAATTTATTTAGGGGTTTGTTACTTGTGACAACCAAAACGTTTGTATGAAAGGACTTTTGTTGGTTTAGAAACTATACTTGCAACGAGGATTTATCTGCAAATTTCTAGACCACGCAAAAGTTCCTCTCATCAAAATGGCGCCGTTGCCGGGGAACTGCAATCATGTCCCTTATTATTGGTTATTGTAAATATTTTTCTTTTACTTGTTTATTTGTTTTTATTTTCCCCTCTTTATTTCTTTTAGCTACTATCAATTCTCACCCCTTTCGCTTTGAGTTTGGTTCTAATGTTATTGAAAGGAATGGAAGTTATAATAGGAACATGCATCAAGGTCAGACCAATCAAAGATGGATGGAGCCAAGAGGATCTAATCAACCCTTTAGGCAAAAACACCCTCCAAGATATCATGGACAAAGACCATTCTACAATGCATACCAAGCAAATAGACATGGTGGACAACCTTGTAATTACCAACAAGCCCCACCTTGTGCTTATAGACCATCCTCTCAACATAACTTTGAACCACCACACTCACAAGCTCCTTTCCACCACTCACCACCGTATGATCCTCATTTACCCCAGTTCCAATCCAATCACTCCCAAACACCACCACTTCCCCCTGTGCCATATCCAAATCTATTACCCCGAGAATTAGAGGTTCGCCTCAAGGAAACAGTAAATCGACTTCAAATAACCCTTCATCAACTGGAGCAAGCAGTAAGTCAATTATCTTCTAGACATTCGAACATTCAAGGACATCCCACAGCCCCATGTGGACAATCTAACGAAGAGCGTAGCATGAGGGAGATACTAAAAACTCCAGTAGACAAGACAGAGCATGGTTTCGTACTGGAACAAGTAGAGGAAGCTGTCATTATTAAAGAAGAAGAGTTGGTTGAAGACTTAGGAGACGCTGAACCTCCATGGGAATCCAAAGTTGTGGAGCATTCTGTCAAGGATGTTATAGTTGATGCTAAGGAGGATTGTGTGCAATCCCCAGAGCAAGTCTTTCATGAAGAACTAGACAGAATAACCCAAGAAGCAGATTTCCTTGATGATGATAGTCACAAGTCAAGTTCTCCTAGTAATGAACTTGCATCCGCAAGTGAATTCTCTGAGATCGAAGAATCTTCCCCAAGTGAATACGAAGATGATACAGAGGTAGATTTCTCTCAACCTCCAGTCTATAACTTAAGTGATGAGGAAGACATAGATGGCTTTGATCAGGACATGGATATGTTTGAAGAATCTTGCAAAGAAGTGGAGAATTTCACAGAAGAACACAAGGGAGTAGAACTCACAGAACCACTGGAACCACCTATCCCAAGGCCATTACCACCCAATACAAGTTTTAAGTGGGTACAATCCTTAACCTTTAGCTTTATTTTTCCACTTGAATATGGTTTACTTGAAACAGATGGCCAGCTTAGAGCTCTCTGTGGCTTTAAGAGTAAGCGGGAAATGGCTCGTACTCAGAGCTGGTGCACAAGGTTCAATAAGGTTCCACGCTTCAACTCGAAGTGCACGGATTGGCATCATGATCAATCGAATGGATCTCGGAAAATTTTTGGTTATCCTGGTGAGATTCTAATTTCTAAACCGCCCAGATGGAAAAGTATAGATCAAGATGAAGGCGGATTTAAAAGCAAAGTTTGGGATCCTGGAATCTATGCTGACATTCGTCACCCCGGGAGCCTGAGAATCTATTTGAAGCTGCTCAGAAGCTTTCCATGCCTAGTTTGGGACCCCGGAGGCTATTGGCATTCCAAGCATTGGTGGAGATTTCTGGATGAATTTAAGCATAAACTGCCATAACAGGAAGCTCATCCAATGTCCAACTTAAGGACTTTAACTAAAAGTGCTAGGTGGGAGACAACCCACCATGGTATGATCGTCCCTTTTTCAATTTTTATTTAGTTTAATTTGTTTTCAAGTTTTATTTTATTGAACCTGGAGTTTTGCATCTCATTCATATTAATCATTGCATTCTGCATACTGCATAATTGCATACCAGTTTAAAAAAAAAGGTGTGCGACGCGACCGCATCACTCATGCGATCGCGTCACATTGCGAAAAACACTACCCACGCGACCGTGTCATTCACGCGGCCGCGTGACTTGGAGATCGGCGTAACCATCCAACGTCCAGAAAGTTAGGCTGGAATCGTGCGGCCATTGTGCGTTTCGCACAAAATGCCCACGCGATCGCGTGCCTCACGCGATCGCGTCACTTGCACAACACACATCCCACGCGGCTGCGTGAGCGAGGCGATCGTGTCGCATGGATTGCACAACACCCCAAAAGGAGACAGAGAGTTGCGCTGAAACGACGCTGGAACTGTGCATTTCACACAAATTCCAGCGACGCGATCGCATGCCCCAGGCGATCGCGTCATTCACTCTTTTTGCCCTCCACGCGATCGCGTCACCCACGCGATCGCGTGGATTCAAATTTATAACCCCCAGTCACGCGAACCCTATCAGTCGCGCCCCCCAACCCCCCTCCTTCCTCTCTTCTTCTCCAACCCCCAACCACCACCCAGCCACCATCACCTTCACTGCCAGACGCCGCCGACCACCCAGACCCCGCCGCCACCCACCCACCTTCCTCCTCCCCCCCTCTTTCTTATTCTTTCTTCTTCTTCCCCCCAACCGCTACTGCCCCCCGCGACCACCACCCACCGCCGCCGCCCCGTCGCCACTGCCCAGCGCCACCTACACGCCCCCCTTCCCTTCACCTATTACCCCCTACCCCCATTACACCCCCTTCTCCCTCCTTTCCTCCGAACAGCACCCACCGCCACCGCGCTGGACGCCACCGCCACCATCCCCAGTCACCTCTCTGCCCCACTCTCTTTCTTACGCCTACCAGGTTTCGACGAATGCCACCCTTCTATCCTTCGTAGTTAATTCATTTTTTTGTTTATGTTCGTCATGAGGCTAGTTAGATATGCATGTTGTAGTGGATTTTAGGTTGTTAGGTAGCCTAGGATGTGGTTAGTGGATTTAGGTCTTTTTAATTGCGCTGTTCGTGTTTCTTGTTTTATTCTGCTGTTGCTGTGATGATTGTAATGTTCATATGCTGTACTTTCTTGTTTCTTGCTGCTCTGTACACTGTATTTTCATGTTTATATTCCCTATCTGTAATTGCAGCTTTAATTTTGATTTATATGAACTATTTGATTGCTGTTTATTTTCCGGGACAATCCAATTTTAGCTGGGATGCTGCCCAAATTTCTGTAAAATGTTTTCATTCATGTTTTGGTTTTGGCATTTTGAACTCTGCTTTCTTCTGCTTTAACCAAACCAATTCATGACTGCCAGGGCATGCTTTCTTATCCTTTTTGATTTCCTGATTCATAAATTGCATTTTTGATGTTTGATTCCAATTTTTGCTATTTCTATATCTATTTGAATCATCATCAACCTGTTTTCCTTATTTGGTTATGAGTTACTTATAGCTTCTAACTATGAATACTTGTTACTTGGAATATTTTCATTATGCTACTTACTTTAAACCAATTTTTACTAACCCACTAATGTTAACTTCCTAAACTCTTTTTCAATTCTAACCAACCTAACCTTTCAAAACTTCTCTTCTAATTTTCTTTCACTTTCTTTTAACATTCTGACCATGGCATGATGTTAATTTTTCTATTTAACATGAATTCAATTACATTTTGGATTGTGATTTCTTCTTTTCGAACTTTTAACTCCTATACAATCCTTAATGCACATTTACTTAGCTCATATTCATTACTCTCATGTTCCTTTGCCACTATGTGCTTCTTTTGTAAATTGCCTCCTTGTTTTCCTATTTTTATTATATCCCCGAATTCTGTTTTTCAGGATGTCGGACTCCCACAGAAAAGGGAAAGGAAAGGCAACAACTGGCAAACGGAAAAGAGGAGAAGCCTCTATGTCTATCATAGATCTCATGCATGATGCCTCCTCGTGGGAGAAAACTTTTACCCCGCAGGAGAAGGCCGACCAGCTAATCCCTGTTACTGATCCAGTAAAGTTTGCAAACCGATACTGTGAGCTGAGGTATCCGGTGTTTGCAGCCTCCAGGAACCTATACCTGGAGAGAACTTTGAAGATCCCAGAAGAACTCCAGCAATACACCTCTGACCAGATCAAACAAAGAGGCTGGTTCTTCCTGGAAAGACCCCTGACTGAGGTCAATGCATCTTGGGTTCGGGAATTCTACTGCAATTACTTCAAAACCTCCCTAGATGCAGTGAACCTTAGAAGAAAGCAGATTCTGGTCACTGAAGAGGCCATTGAAGAAGTTCTGAAGCTTCTGCCTAAAACTGATCAGCTGGATGGTTATCAAAAAGCTGAGGAGGATATGCGCTTCATGCGATTTGATTGGGATGCAGTCAAGGCACGGATAGCCCTTGACCCGACTGTTCCTTAGATTATGGGTCAGAACACTACCATGCCAAAGGGAATCAAGCGGATCTACTTGAATGATGAGGCTCGGCTATGGCATCAGATACTTAGCAACTTCATTATGCCAAGTACTCACGAGACTGAGATACCAGCCGCTATGATCACCCTCCTATGGTGTGTGATGGAGGGTAAGGACCTGTACCTGCCACGCTTTATCCGGTACTATATGGCCAGGGTCCACGTCCGAGGCACTCTTCCCTTTCCTTATCTAATTACACAGCTAGGACGTCGAGCTGACATGCCTTGGGAGGATGCTGATGAAAAGCCACCTGCTGCAGAATGCAAGAAGATTATCCCGCACAGCAGGAACTTTCTGGCTTTGGGTTACAGACCTCCATTCCTCACTACTACTGCTGACACAGCCACACCATCTGCCGGCCCCTCTTTTTTCACAGCTACCCCTGCCACCGCCACTGCACCTCCACCTGCCCCAGAGCCCATCTATCATTTAGTGCACCGCCTGTTTCGACGGCTTGACCAAATGGAGCGTCGCTTGTCTGAAGCTGATGATACGCTCTGGCGACATCCCCTCCGAGCCTAACACACCATCCGAGGCATCTGAGGAGGAGGCGAATGATCACGAGGCAAATACCCATCCCCAGAACGAGGCAGAGCAGGCAGGCACCCAGTAGGCAGCATCACATCAGGAGGCTCCGCCTCAGATTCAGGCTGTAGACCCCGAGATCCCTATCCAGTCAGCACCTCCTCTACAGCAGCCATATCCTCAGACCACCACCACAGAGACCCCAGCTACCCACCCTTCCAGTGATGACACCCCTTCACACCCTGCTTGAGTGAGCATCGGGGACGATGCTACATTTTAAGTGTGGGGAGGTCGCCATCTCTGGCGTTCTTTTTTTGGTGAACCACTACATACTCTTTTTATTTATTTTGCTACTTTTCTGTATTTTTCTCTTTATTTTTATTTTTATTTTTATTTTCTCAGTACTTATATATATATTACTATTTTTATGTATTTATTCTATGTTGCACTATAGTTCATATTTTAGCCATTTAGTTTAGTTGCAATTCTAACTTATTAGTTATAGAAATTGTGGATTAATTAGTATAGTTTACCCTTTTTAGCATAAGATAGCTTAGTTTATATTGAAAATATAAAAAGGAAGTAAACTAGGAACTTGAACATAATAGAAACAATCCACACAACTTGTATGTATAGCATTATATATTAGTTAGTTAACAACATTTCATCAAGGAGAAACACTAGAACTTTAAAGCCATTCAATATAAGTTTTACATTGAGAATAATGGGAATTTTTAACTAAACCTGCATGACATACATAAGTGATAAATGATTTTTGAGCTAGAAAACACACAACCTGTGAGTTTTGAGCTTAATTGTATGGTTACATTCAAACCATAATATTTTATTCCTGTGTGTTCCACCCTTCTTTTGTATTCTGGTGTTCTTTACTTTGTTTTAATCTATATGTCCGATTATAGAATAGAAATACATACCAAGAGAGTGATTGAGGCCATTATTTGATTTTAGCTCACTTATCCCAAAATAACCTACCTTTCACATCACCCTTGTTAGCCCCCTTGAGCCTTTAAATCCCTTTTTTCTATAAACCACATTACTAGCCTTAAGCAGAAAAATAAAATAAAAATCCCAAGTTGAATCCTTGGTTAGCTTAAGATAGAAAGTATGTATGGTTTAAATGCAGAAAAACCTATTGGGAACATGGATGATAAAAACAAAAGGTAGAAAAGTTGTTAAGAATAAAATAATTCAAAATAAAGAGTTTTGGGAAGCATGCTCATGTGAAATCAAATTAACTGAATTACTATGTGCATTAAAAAAAATTTATTTTTCAGTATTTAAATAAAGGGGACACAAAAAGAATTCCCCAAATGAGAAATAAAGCAATGCACATGGGATAAAAATAATAAATATTGAAACATGAGCATGTAACATCAAAAGTGGAAAAATATGGGAAAATAGGTAAAGAAGCTTTGCTTTAGAAAGTATGTATGTTAGGTGAGATCTTAGACTAATTAAGAATTCACTTATTAGCTCACTTAGCCTTATACATATACCCTTACCTTTACCTTGGCCCCATTACAACCTTAACTAAAGACCTCATGATTTTTGGTATGTCTATATTCTATAATTGTTGATTGGTTAGATGAAGAACAAAGTTATAGAAAGTAAGGATAAAAAGAAGAATAAAGTGATTAACCCAATAAACACTGAGTGACTAGAGAGTAAACACAAAATCCAGTGAGGGTTCAATAGCTCATTAACATATATCTCTGTTTGAATTATTAATTGTCTTGCAAGTTTATAAAATGTTTTTCTCTCCCATCTCAACTGTAAAAGTGCTTTATCATTATCTAAGGTTTGGCTATATATATATATATGACTCCTTGAGAATGTGAATTAATTCAACTACATGCAAGCTTTATATACAAGTGAATAAAAAATTAGAATTGCATGATGCATCTAGGTAGTTGCATTTAGATTAGATTGCATTGCATGGCATTCCACCACTTTAACCTAACATTACTCTTGTACATAGCATGAGGACATGCTATTGTTTAAGTGTGGGGAGGTTGATAAACCCATATTTTATGATATATTTTGTGCTTAATCTGAGTGATTTATTCAATCCTTCACCCACTTATTCATATTAATTGCATGGTTTTACTTTCCCTTCCTTATTATATGATGTATGTGAAAAACATGTTTCCTATACTTTAAAATTAATTATTTTAATTACCTTTATTTCCATTCGATGTCGTGATTAGTGTGTTGAGTAGTTTCAGATCTTCTAAGGCAGGAATGACTTAAAGGATGGAAAGGAAACATACAAAAATGGAAGAAAAGCATAAAACGGAGTTTGTGAAGAAACTGGCATCCACGCGATCGCATGGGCGACGCGGACGCATGCCAAGCGCGAAGAAGCAGCGACGCGGCCGAATGACTGACGCGACCGCGCGCCTTAAGTAGAACACATATGACGCGGTCGCATGACTGACGCGACCGCATGACAAGGAAAACTCCGAATGACGCGTCCGCGTGACCCACGCGGACGCGTGACAGAGGCCACACACCAAAAATTGCAGAAAACGCTCCCAGCAAATTCTGAAGCCCTTTTTGGCCCAAATCCAAGTCCAGAAGGCATAGACCAGAGGTTATGAAGTGGGAAAATGCATCCATTCAAAAAAAGAGTCACCACTTTAGTTTAGTTTTCATGATTTAGATTTAGTTTAGAGAGAGGTTCTCTCCTCTCTCTTCTCTCTTAGGATTAGGATTTAGGATTTCTCTTAGTTTTAAGAGTGACTCTCGATCCCAGGTTCAATGTTCTTTTACTTTATATTTATCTTTTACTTTTAGATACTTTAATGCTTATATTAGTTATGTTGCCTATTTGGCCTATGCTACATTCATGTTACAGATTACTCTTTTGAATTAATGTTATTTGAGGTATTTTAGTTTAATATTGCTTTCTCTTATTTATGTTATTGTTATTCCCAACTGAAGACATTTTTTATTCCAGTAGATTTACTTCTCTCCTTTTGGTCTTGGTTAAGAAATCAGTAACTCAGGAGTTATCAAACTCAAACATGAATGATAATTGTTATCTTGTTAATTAAATGAACTTCAATAATCCCAATCTTTTCTTAGGAAATAAATAGGATTCGAAGATCAAACCAATTAATCCCTTGACCTTCCTTTATCTTAGTAAAGGTTAACAAAGTGGAATTAAGATTCAATTCTCATCATCATTGATAAGGATAGCTAGGATAGGACCTCTAATTTCTCATACCTTGCCAAAAGTTTATTTACAGTCATTTATTTATTTTACTTGCCATTTAAATTTACTTGTTCTGCATTTACTTTGTTTGCTAATTAAACTATTCACTCCTCATTCTCAAAACCCCAATTTACAATCTCCATAACCAATAATAAGAACATACTTCCCTGCAGTTCCTTGAGAAGACGACCCGAGGTTTGAATACTTCGGTTATCAATTTATTTAGGGGTTTGTTACTTGTGACAACCAAAACGTTTGTATGAAAGGACTTTTGTTGGTTTAGAAACTATACTTGCAACGAGGATTTATCTGCAAATTTCTAGACCACGCAAAAGTTCCTCTCATCAATCCCCCTGTCGCAAACCTCTTTCCATCTTGAATGGCTTTGATGGTGAACCATTTATCAACACTGACATACTGCTCGTACTTATTCACTCCATAATCCAATTCCTCTATCTTTGTCCAAAACCCATCTTTTGCGGCACAAGATCCACAAAGCTCCACCTGACTTTATCATATGCTTTCTGGAAATCTAGCTTTATTATTACCCCTTCCTTCTTCGTCGCTTTCATCCATTGAACAGTTTCGCAAGCAATAAGTGCCCCGTCATGAATCTTGCGTCCTTTGACAAAAGCACTCTGAGTCTCACCAACCAGTCGTGGCATGATTGCTCGCATCCTCCTTACCAGTATTTTGGATATGACTTTATACACACAACCTACCATAATGATCGGTCTCAGGTCTTTAATTTCCTTAGCACCAGTGAACTTCGGGGCCAATGCCACCCAAGTGAGATTTGCATCTGCCGGTAGCTTGAAAGTCAAGAAAAAATGCATCACCGCCGCTGTGAAATCAGTGCCAATTTCAGCCCAACACCTCTTTATAAAGTTCATATTATACCCATCACTGCCTGGCGCCTTGCTTGATTCACAATCCCACACCGCTTCTTTAATCTCCTCAGGAGTCGGTTGCACCTCTAGAGCCAAAGCGTCATCTTCACCAATCATTTCCACCAATCCATTCCTGAATCCCACCAATGGATACGCTTCCTGATGATACAAATTCTTGTAAAAGTCTCTAATCGCAATCTTGATATGAGCTTGGTTCCTTACCATTCTCCCATTAATGAGAAGCGCATCAATTATGTTGTTTCTCCTTCTTGCGGAGGCTAGATTGTGGAAATACCTTGTATTCTTATCAATATCCTTTGCATGTCTAGATCGCGACAACTACTTCCAATGTAGCTCCTTCCTTACATACCACTTCTCACAGTAAGTCACTAACGCTTTTCTTCTTGCCTCCATTGTTCCATCATAAATGCCATCACCCACCATATCATCAATCTTCTTGATCTCTTCCTCAAACTTCATGATTTTCTTATCCAGGTCCCCGAAATTTTCTTTATGCCATCTTGCAATAGGAACTGTCATAGCCTTCAATTTTTCTGTGAACTGTGTCTCACCTAAGCCTCTCCATTCATCTTTGACCATCCTCAGGAATCCTTCATGTGTAAACCACGAGTCAAGACTTCTAAAAGGCCTTGGACCATCTCTCTGCCTCATGCCTTTCACTATAATTGGGCAATGGTCAGACAAATCCCATGGACCCCCTCGTATCCGAATATCTGGAAATTTTTCAATCCATTCCAAGCTAACCAAAACCCTATCGATACAGCTGCAGGAACTACCTCTGAACCATGTGAACTTGTGGTCTGTAATCGGCAAGTCCACCAAACCCATGTCATTTATCCAACTCTTGAAGTCTTCAGCTGACAGGGATAAGCTAACTGCACCCCGTCTTTCTTCCACCTGTACAATCTCATTAAAGTCCCCGATGAAACAGCAGGGAACCTGACATAGACCGGCTATGTAGCTTAACTCCTCCCACACAACAAGTTTCTCTTGTCTAGAATGCTCCCCATACACCAAAAAACACAATTAAAATTATATTGTAACAGCTCCCCTTCAACACATATCCACCTCTCCCCTTTGTGGGTATTTCTTAATTTAAAAAAATCATCATCCCATATTAACAGCAACCCACCAGTTGCACCATTAGATTCCACAAAATTCCCTCCCGCACAACTAATTCCCCAAATTTTTTGTACATCAAATTTAGTCACTAACTGTCTTTTCGTCTCCATCAGGCCTAGAATGTTTAATCTAAACTTCCTTTTCAAGTCCTTCATCATCCTCATCTTTCCATCCCCCCTCAACCTCCTAATATTCCAAGATGTAAAAATCATTTCAATAAATTATTGCACACCTTTTTGTAGGTTTTGGGTCTGCTCCGCCTCGCTTTTGCTTTTTGTTTCGCCAACCTTTTTTTACGAGCAATTTCTTCGTTCTGTTGCTGAAGGATCGCCATAATGTCCTCTTCTTCGTCATACAGCACAGCTCCTGACTCCGTTGCTAATTCCCAGATTCTTTTATTTTCTATCATCTGGTCCTCCAATGTTAAATCTTCATTGTCACTGGCTTCTGCATAATTGGCTTGAGTTTCGTCCTCCAATTCGCCCTCATCTTCTTCATATCCCTCTGCTTCATTAGGAATTGGAAAGTTGCTCTCCATATAAGCTTCCGTATCCCGCCCAGGCTCTCCGACCACTTCATCATGTCTACCATTGTGTTTGTCATCTTCCTTGCTTGCACATTCTACCCGCCCGTCAGCCCCTCCTACGTGATTATTTAATCTGTCTCCTCCCTCCTCCACCGTGCGTCCCTTCGGCTGGGCTTCTGTTTGTCCGCCCGCCCGTGTCATGAGCACTACGTCACATCGGGAGCACTGGAGAACGTTCGGCTGGCCCTCATGCGCTGCCGGTTTCGCTGCGCTACACTGCCTACCTGCTCAGGTTATCCCCTTCTTCCAGCCAATGTCGTCCCTATTGCGCGCTGATCGACTCGCAGGTTTTGAGGTAGCTGCAACGAGACGTCCCTCATCAGATCCGGTTTCGTGCTTCCCGAGACATTGGTGTCGCAGCCCCCAAATCTCCGCGTTCTCCTGGCGCGTTCATTTTCTCCTGCAGTACCTGGATCCCTATCTCACACCCAGAACCCTGCTTCGCTGCCTGCAGGATCGGACCAGTCCAGACTCGACCCGCGCTCTCCTCAGCAGGCCCATGTTCCTCACCTGCAGCGCAACTCTGTTTGTTGTGTTTGGGCCTCAGCTCTTCAAGGCCGAAAGCACTATTATTGCTTTTATAAATCATAAGGGGCTTCCTTGCTTGTAACACCATGTCTCGACTTAAGTCTCCCCTTCCTGGCCCATAGTTTTTGCAACCATAATCCCACGTAACAGTCATTTCAGAATCCACCTCATCATATCCCATAAAATCTGCCATGCCTTCATTATCATGTTTATTGGATTGATAAGTTACCAACTTGGATTGATTGTGCCTTAAATTATCATAACTCCACTCATTCAAAATTGTTTCTGAATTTACCAATCTACCCTCGTCTTCCACCTCCTCTCGCCTCACGTCGAACATTTCCGCTGCCTGATCTGCACTGCTAACCTTACCATCCCTCATCATTTCCACCTTGACATTTCCTCCATATGTTTCACATCCTACCTCCTTTACCAATATATTAAAGCCACTAGTGCCTATTGTGACATGGACCCATTCTTTGATCACATCCATTACACATGTATCAATTTGTACACGGCCGACACTAAAGGAGGTGCACGATTCTGTGGTGTTATCACAGCCAACTACCTCACCCCATTGACTACCTATTAGTCCGAAAGTATCCACAGACCATGCATGTAGAGGCACCCCAAAACACTCTAGCCACACTCTCCGAGTTTCGCTTCTCTTCGACTCGTCCCACCTCCACACATTGTGAAACAACTACAATAGGCCATTCATATTGAAGGTGTATGCCTCTTCTGCATTCAAGAGGCTGTCAAAGGTCAACAGTGCTTTATAAGCACCCATTTCTCTCACCTGGATCACATGGGGAAAGTTTCTCGCAACCGATTCCTTCAGCGCTCTAAAATCAATAGCCTTCGTTGTTCCCCCAACCAGACTTCGCTGCAGCCAGACTAGATTTTCACTCGCCACCGTTATTTCCACCTTCTTCGTCCACCCGTTGCCATGTGGATCTTTAACTATAGTATCATTTGTGACAGCCTTGTTGAGATTATCCTTGTTTTTCTTAGTCACTCCTCCTTTTTCTGGCGTTTGTCTATCCATAGCGTTTCGAGTGTTAGCTCGTGGAGAGATCCTATTCGCATCTTTTACGTCGGACATTCTCCTATATTTAGCTTCCTCCACAAAGACAACTTAACCTCTCAATCTCATACGATTCATCTTTGCGATAGCCTTCAAAGCCCCTCCTTTTGTGGTGTATCGTATGAACGCAAAGATGTATAGGCCACCATTCTTTTCTTTTCTCGATAAGTAGATGTCGTTTATACATCCAGTCCAGTTAAACAATTCGAACAACTCTCTCCTCGATATGTCTGATGGAAAATTATCGACGAAAATTGAGAAGGACTCGTTCTCCAAGCGTCGATACTCCTCTCGATTCCAAACCTTAGGATCCTTGACCTGACCTATCGTTTTACCCTTCCCTGTATTTCCCACCCACACTCTCTCTCTTCCTCTCTCTCATCTCTCTTTTTTTAAACAATATTGTTAGCAATCCATATTTATATTATTAAATATATCCATATAAGGAGAAATTGGATAAATTATAACCTAAAATACTCATATAAGTTGTGAATATGATATTAACATTTTCAAATAAATGTTGCTTTAGTTTTTTTTTTATGATAAATTAATAAAAATATTAATTATATGCAATATAACGCCTAATTTTAGGAGAAGTCAATATAATTTAACGATAGTCTATATCCATCGAATTTAATTATACGGATGCTTGATGTATAATAAGTTTCAATTCTTAAATTTTGAAATACATACACGTGATGTGTGCTTAGTTAGATCCATTGCATGATGTATTAGAGTTTACTTCTTTACGATAACTCAAGGATATAATATTGCTCTACCAAACTAAACTTCATAATAGAATGTCATCAAACTTTATTTAAAATTACTATATAGCCTGTTATTAATGCTATATAATAATTATTGTTTTAAAATTGTAATATTAAAGTATTAAGCAGCCAGCGGGCTTCAATATATAAATTTGGATCCGATGGAGAAATTATGATATTGTAAAATGGAGAGCCATAATGTTGGACCAGTGATACGCCACCATGGTAGTTGACTTCGTAGTAATTAAATATTATTATTTAATTAATGATTGTATTACGTGGATATTAAAATTAACTATTAAAATTAATTATTAATTAAAATAAAATATATATTAAAAATAAATTAAATTACATATATATTTATACATAAATATATTCGTAATTTTAGTATAGGAATAGTATTTTTATTTAACTAATAACGGCAAGTTAAATTAATAAATAAATAGAATAAGACGAATTGAAACATCATATCAGCACGTCAACTCTAGCTAATAAACTAGTTAAAATTGGATTCAATTTTACTATTATATTGAAGAGTATGTTCTGTTCTATATACTCTATACGATAAAAGCAAATGCAATTGCATAATCATATACGTGAGCAGAACAAGGTCAATAATAATCAAAATTAATTGGTTGAATTTCCGCAGTCATGCATTGAGAAAAGGAAGGATTAAACGAGAGGACTCACAGACTTTACACTTTGAAATAAGCATGGGAGGAATTTTTTTTAATTTAAAAATAAATTAAATAAATATAAAAAATATAGATACACATGACGTATATAGAGTTTATGTTCAAAAAGAGAAAAAGAGGAGGAAAAAAAAATGATATCGAAAGAATAATTAAAAGATAGTATTCATTCATATGTTAATTGTGAAGGATAAAGATGTAATAGAAAAATAGTTATTTATGGTTCGGGTGCTATGCCCCAGGTTTGGTTTGTTGGCATTGGACACCAAAGATAGTGATCAAATTTCTTTATAAAAAGTTAAACGTTTGAGTAATACTTGAATAATATTGTTTTCAGTGAAGAACTGTTTCTGTTCTATACTTCTCTTTCATTTTTTTTTTTGGGGTTTCTTGGTTTCTTGCTTACTAAGAAATTGTTTTGGTTTTTCTATATTGTATCAAGAGCTTTAGATTGAAGATCCATGAGAGATCAATCTGATGATTCTACTACTTCGATCAACACCACTCCCACGATCACACATTTGAATCCAGCCACAATGGTTATACCTTCTCATTTTTTAAATCAGAGACCCTTCAATCCTATTGGAGACAAGTTAAATGAGAATAATCACAAAACTTGGCAACAAGAAGTTTTGTTTGCAATTCGAGGACAACACCATCAAGATCATCTTCTTCCAGAACGTATCCCTCCTCAATTTGAATTCATTGAATATCAACAAGGAAAAGAAAGTGATAAATATCAACAAAAGTGTACAAATAATTACAATCTATCTAATTGGTTACTTGCTTCCATTGATTTTGCTTTCAAAAACAAGATGGTTGGATGCATGTACCGTTTTAAAATCTGGAAAAAAGTTGAAGTGTATTTTTCTAAATTTATAAGATATAAAATCAAGCAACTCAAGTCAAAATTTAACACTATTAAAAACTCTAACAATACTTCAAAAAAGAGTTGGATTTTTAAAAAGTAAGAGTTGGTTTTTTAAAAAGTTTTTCTTACTGAGGAGTATGTTTTAAAGAAGAGATTATAGGAGTATTCGTTGGTTTTGAGTCATGCATGTTTTCTAATTTGTTTGTGTGCAATATATATATTAATTGTAATCACAAATTATGTTATTTCAAATTAAATGACTTATATAATGGTGATCTCATTTATTATTTTAAATGCTAAATTAAATAAGTCATTATTATTTTTGATTTGAAATTAAATGAGAATAAAACCGGATATTATCTTTTGTTCTTTAGATAATTATCTTTTGGATTTTAGATATATTATCTTTTGAACTTTAGATACTATTTTATTTGAGTTTTAGGGTCTAATGGGTGCCATGCTCAAATATAAATAGTGCATTCAGGGTTTCGGTCTCCAATATACCAAAGCCGCCTTTGTCGCTCTTTTCCCATCAGAAGAGTCACAATTTAGCCGCCTAGGGATACAGAAGGTTTTGGTTGAGGAAAATCGAAAGAACCACAAAATCCAAATTCTTTCGATCATGATTCATGTTTATGAATTCAGGTACGCTTCCACATCCAATATTTTCTTTCTTAATGATTTAACATAGATAATCTTTGGGTTAAGAAATTCTGTGAAAATTCCAACAAGTGGTATCAGAGCCATCTATGATTAAATTATTAAGAAATTATAAATTCTTTTTTATTTGAATCTGAATCTTAATTTGAGTTTGTGAAATTAGATTCAAATATGTGCTGCTTTTGGATTGTGTAGCACATATTAATAAAACTGAGAGAGTACATAAAGAGTAGATAAAGAATACACGAATAGTACATGAAGAGCATATTCACTATAATTTTTTTTTCATATGCAATATGATTTGATCTGTGAATGTAAATTCGGTTTTTTTTAAGGAAAAAGAAGGTTTTTTTGTTTGTTTATCTTTTTTTATACCAGCCTATATGGATTCATTCTTTTGGTGGCAAAATTATTTTTTTTTATTTTGCATAAATTGAATTATAATGATTGATTTTAATCTTAACGGATCAAGAATTTTTGGCACATGAATTATAATCATATTTTTCTTTAAAGGTCTTAAAAGACACCATTAAGATTTAATTCCTTTTAGGATTTAAGTATTTTTTTGTTGTTACATAAGGAAACTGGTAACAATTTGGATTATTATACCCATTTATTTTATAAAGATTTGATTTTGAAATAAATTAATTGAACATTATGCTGCAAAAGTAGCCTCTTTTGTGAAAATTAATTTATTTAAAACATTAGGAATATGATGATATGTAATTCATGCGAATATTAGTCAGCCTAAAGGAAGGTCTATATTTGGCCGAATTACATATACATATTGATGGTAAATACATGTTTGGGTAGCTAATTAAGAATAAAGTAATGCTTATTATTTATGCAGACAATAATCGGCCCAAAGGAAGTTTATTGTTTGGCCAAATAATAAGCATTGCTCACTTTTGTTTATTTTCTATTAATTATGCGATCAATAATCAGCCCAAAGGAAGGTTATTGTTTGGCCAATTAATAGAAAATATATGCAGTAATAAATAGGTTGCAAAGTTTAAGTTCTATGTGCGCATTCAGTCGGTCCAAAGAAAGGCTTAATGTTTGACATAAATTTTGACAATATTTGATTACTGCAATGAGAGTATCACTTACAGTTAATTTTTCTATCCAAAGATTGAAAATTAATGTTGTTCTAGATATCTCAATATGAATTTTTTTCCATTATTAAACTATATTTACTGCATGTTCTTTTTTGTTCTAATAAAGAAACTATGGCTTTAGCTACCAATATTTCTGCACAAATTAGCAGTATTCATATGCTGAATGGTTCAAACTTTAAAGTTTGGAAGGATACCGTGGAGATTGTCATTGGTTGTATGGATCTAGATATAGCTTTTCGAGAGGAGAAATCCGCTTCCACTCCAGAAAATTTGATGAGGATTCTATAACTGACAATGATCAGGTCTTTGTGTCTATTATTTGTTCAAGATACAGTTATAGTACAAGAGTACAATGAGAATCCTATTGTAGATCCAGTTGCAGTACAAGAGAATAATAAAAATATTGTTGTTGCTCAAGATGCTGCTACAGTATAGGAAAATAATGAAAATCCTCCTCAATCCCAACCCATACAGCAAGCTCAACAACCTCAAGAAGTGTCATTAAGGATATCGAATAGAAAAGGAGAAAATTTATCTATGGTGTCAAACAAGCTTCCCGTCAATGGTATCACAAGTTTAATCAAGTCATTATCTCATATGGTTTTGAGTTAAATATTATAGATGAGTGTGTATACCGCAAGTTCAGTGGGAGTAAATACATCTTTTTGGTCTTATCTGTTGATGACATTCTACTTGCCAGTAACGATATAGGCTTGTTGCATGAAACTAAGAAATTTCTATCGAACAAATTTGAAATGAAAATTCTGGGTGATGTCTCTTTTGTATTATGAATCGAGATACTAAGAGATCGCTCTCAAGGTATTCTTGGATTATCACAAAAGGACTATATCGAAAAGATTTTAAGTAAATATGGCATGAAAAGTTATAAACCAATGGACACACCTATAACTAAAGGAGACAAGTTTAGTCTCAAGCTATACCCTAAAAAAAATGATCTTGAGAGGACATCAATGCATGATAAACCTTATGCATCAGCATTAGGGAGTTTAATGTATGCTCAAGTCTATATACGTCCCGATATATCATTTATAGTAGGAGTGTTGGGTAAATACTTGATCAATCCGGGTATGAATCATTGGATAGCTGTTAAACGTGTAATGCGTTATCTAAAGAGAACAAAGGATTACATGCTTACTTATCGGAGATCAGAAAATTTGGAGATCATTGGGTACTCTGATTCCGATTTCATGGCATTTGGTTGCGAAACTTTGTCACTGAGCTTCGTATAGTAGATGACATTGAAAGGTCATTAAAGATATTTTGTGACAATAAGTCGGCAGTACTATACTCCAATAACAATAAGAGCTTGACAAAATCGAAGCATACAGACATCAAGTTCTTAGTTGTCAAGGAGAAAGTTTAAGAAAAATAAATTTTCATAGGACATATAGGAACAGAGTATATACTAGTAGACTCAATAACCAAGGAATTGATCCCTAAAGTCTTTCATGAGCTCACTGCTCGGATGGGTGTCAATATTTGTGATGCTTTGGTTTAGTAGCAGTTTATTTTTTATACTATATGTTCTATGACAGATATTGAATTATTTTCTGCAGAATTAAGTTGATGGTTTATTTCATGTTATGTAAAATGTTCATTTTGCAAAATTTGTTTTGTGTTTGATCTCAATAAAGTTTTAAAGTTGGACCAGCTGGAAATAGACATGCATGAGATAACTTGGTATGTAATTTTCATGTTACTCATCCAAATTTGATTTATGTCGTTAAGTATATTAGGATGATGATTGTCGTAGTTTAGTCACGACATTAATGTGATAAAAGCTGCGGTGATTCCATATCTAATATATGAGACGGACTAGATTGTTAAAGTAATGAGAGAAATAGCATTCAGATGCGCGCATAAAGTTTATAAGATGTAATTATGTCAAGAAAGAATATATGTATAGCCCAAGTGGGAGATTGTTAGGAAATTATTTTAATTTCCTAATTTGTTTGTGGGCAATACATATATTAATTGTAATCATAAATTATGCTATTCAAATTAAATGACTTATATAATGGTGATCTCATTTATTATTTTAAATGCTAAATTGAATAAGTCATTATTACTTTTGATTTGGAATTAAATGAGAATAAAACCGGATATTATTTTTTGTTCTTTAGATAATTATCTTTTGGATTTTAGATATATTATCTTTTGGACTTTAGATACTATTTTATTTGGGCTTTAGGGTTTAATGGGTGCCATGCTCAAATATAAATAGTGCCTTTAGGGTTTCGGTCCTCAATATACCAAAGCCGCCTAGGGATACAGAAGGTTTTGGTTGAGGAAGATCGAAAGAACCACAAAATCCAAACTCTTCCGATCATGATTCATGTTTATAAATCCAGGTACGTTTCTGCATCCAGTATTTTTTTTAATGATTTAACATAGATAATCTTTGGGTTAAAGAATTTTGTGAAAATTCCAACCATGCATTTTTGTTCTCTGAAGCAATTCAATAATATATTTTGCTTGGTTTTATGTTATAGAGAGTTAGAATGTTTACTGGCTGCAATGCCTAAAAAAGAATTGAAATCACTAAGGCTTTTTAACAAAAAAAAAACTAGATTGCAGCTTAGTCAGAACATTGTTGATTTCATTTTTATCATTGCCTGTAACTAACATGGCATCAACATAAATAAAAATATAGATAATAGAATGAGGAGTAATTAGAGTAAAAAGTGAAGCAATATATTTTAATTAATGATGTAGTTATGGTTAAATATCACGCTTTAGGAGCCTATTCTAGGCCATAAATGGCTTTGTGTTATACACTAATGAGCGAAAATTAAAGTTTACAGATACCAATAAATGTACTAAATCATTCAAGTAATACCACGGTAAGTGAATATTATTTCTACGAGAATTAAAGGATTGAACAATCAATTATCAGATTAAATACCTAATTAGATCAAAATAACCTAGATTGATGAGGGCAAGATTGAGAGCTTTAGAACTTGAATGCTTGAATGCTTACGGAAAGAGAGCTTGAATGTTGATTTGAGAGAAGACAATATTGGTGACAGTCAAGGATTTCGGAGATGTATATGCTTTTAGAGAAATCAAACATTATTTACTTATCTTTAAGTTTGCAAAAGATCTTTCACGAAAAATCTTAAGTAACTGATTTTCAATTCTTTGGTTCCTCAATTTCTCAACCATTAATTAGTCGTCAATTAATTAATAAAGAGATTAAGCACAAAAACTGTAAAACCCGATCAAACCGTAATTAATTAAATAATAAATTAAATACTAGCGAATATGGTTAGAAAATCTAGCAATCAGAATTTGATAATTTAAATATGATATTTAGACTCAGTGGATTTTTCTGAGTCGAAAAACATAGTTTTCTGCGTAAGAACGCGCACTAAAATTTTGACCGGCAGTACCGACTGAGATCTGTTTGGTACTGCAGCTGAAAAAATTAATTATAAGTAAATAAGGCTAAGAAATTAGGATTTATAATTAGAGAAGGTAGATATATTTAAAATGTGATTTAAAACTCTAATCTTAATGGTTTTGGTCCAAAATTCGTCCAACGGACCAAATCAAGTGAACCGGGCCTAAGTGGGCCAAAGACCTAACATATATAAACATTAATTATGAGCATTTCAGCTCATTTACCCTAAAGAAAGGGTGTGGGGCGCTGAAATGGGAGAGAGGTGAGAGGAGAGGGTTCCAACTTCAATTTCAATCTTCAAATCACCATAACTTTCTCTCCGGAACTCCGATTGATGAGGCGTTTGTAGCCACGCGTTGCTCTTCTTATCCTCTACAATTCTATCTAAGTTTTGTGGTGAGTATTCTATTCATCTCTGCCCAGTTTTCAAAATTATCCACTGTTATGCATTTTTGGGTAGTTAGTGTTGAAATCTTGTGATTTTGGTTGTTTAGGAGTACTCTAACATGGATACTAGGTGGGTTCTATCCCTATTTCATATGGGCTCGGGTAAGAAGTACTCAAATCCTTGTAATTTATCAATTTCATGAATCCTAGGTTATGTATATATGTGTAATTGGTTATGTTAGTGTATTTGGTAATTTTTGTGCACAATTGGGAGGTTGGTGTTGCTTGTGGAGCTTTAGTGAGGCTTGTAGCTAAGGGTTGGTGGAGACTTCCAAGAAGAAGCTCAATTAATTTGGCTACAAGAGGTACGATTTAAGTTTTATTTAAGTACCATGTGGTGTGATGAGAATTTCTAGGCTAGATGCCTGATGATTGGATTTTTGATGGTATAGAATTTCACAAATGAATTCTCGTTGCAAGTATAGTTTCTAAACCAAGCAATAATCCTTTCATACAAAAAGTTGTTTGTCACTAGTACAAACCCCTAAAATTTATAAACCGAAGTATTGGACCTCGGGTCGTTCTCCCTAGGAATTACAATGAAGTGTCTTGTTATTGGTTATGGATTGTATTTTGGGGTTTTGGGATAAGAGACATGAAATGTAAATGACAATGAAAATAAACTAACAACTAAAAAGCACTTGGCAAGGTTGTGAGAATTAGAAGTCCTATCCTAGTTATCCTCCTCGATTGTGACCACAATTGTCCATTGCTACCACTTAGTTAACCTCTAATAATGGAGGAAAATCAAGTGGATGAATTGACTTGATTCCACAAGTCCTAGCCAACTCCCAAGGGAAGACTAGCTTTAGTGCACTCCAAACCAATTAGCAATCTCTCCAATTATCAATCAACAAAGGAATTAGATAACTCAAGTGTCACTAATTACTCTACCTAGGCCAAGAGGAACAAAACCTACACTAAAACTAAAAGATGCATTTCAACAAACACATAGAGTGCAATAGAAGTAAACATTATTAATTGCAAGAATTAAAGGAATCTACAACTACAAAGGCAAGAGATCAACAATAGAGAAGCAAAGAAGAACAATTATTATGAATTACCTCTTATTAAATTGGAAGAAAGTAGAAGGAACAATACTAGATCTACAACAAAATATAAGAACAACATAAAGGAAATTACAATAAAAGAATAGAAGAAGATGAATGTAGCAACAAAGAATTGAGAGATAGAAGGAGATGAAAGCATGAATTAAAACCTAGATCTAAGATTATTGAACTAAACCTAATCCTAATTCTAGAGAGAAGTGAGAGCTTCTCTCTCTAGAAACTAACTCTCACTACTAAACTAAGCTAATTGGTAACTAACACATATTTCCCTCTTCACTCCTTGGGTTAAATAGCATCAGAAATGAGTTGGATTGGGCCCACAAGGCTTTAGAATTCGTTGGCCACGTTTTGCTTTAAGTGAACTAGGTGGCAGCAACGGCGCGTGCGCGTACTTTGCACGTGCGCGCCACCATACGTGGTTCAACCATAGCAAATCTTATATCGTTTCGAAGCCCTGGATGTTAGCTTTCAAACCCAACTGGAACCGCATCATTTGGACCTCTGTAGCTCAAGTTATGGCCGATTAAGTGCGAAGAGGTCGGCTTGACAGCTTTCCGGTTCCTCCATTTCTTCATGAGTTCTCCAACTTTTCATGCTTTCTTTCTTCATTCCCTTGATCCAATCTTTGCCTCCTAAACCTTAAATCACTTAACAAACATATCAAGGCATCTAATAGAATCAAGGTGAATTAAATTTAGCTATTTTGAGTCCTAAAAAGCATGTTTTCACATTCAAGCACAATTAAAGGAGAATATACAAAACCATGCTATTTCTTGAATAAATATGGGTAAAAGGTGATAAAATCCCCAAAAATCAATACAAAACAAACCGTCAAATTGGGATTTGTCAATGCCCCTAGGATTAAGTTTAGATTGTGCAAATGGTTGGTACTAATATGTATAGTTGTTATGTAATGAGAATTGATGATTGAGTTGAGAATTGTGTGAATTTGTATGTTTGGTGTGTTGAAAATTTGATGAATTGAATAATGAATATTAGTTTGTGAAATATGCATTTTAATTGTGAATTTGGGCCGGAGGCTGTAAATTTTGGACCGGAGGCCGAAAAGAAGTAACGAAGGTAAGTTGATGTGTGTGTTGTATGATGATATAAGAGATTGGATGGATTTTAGTTATTGAATGTGTGAATAATTGGTTTGGTTATTGAATAATAAGGTTTGAGGGATTGAGGTGTGGAATTTGATAGTTTTGGATAAAATTTTGTAGAGGAGGTAGATTTGGTTTGGTTGAGTGTAATTATGTGAATGTGGTTGGATTGTGGTCATTTGGATGAGTGGAAATGAATTTGGCTTGTGAACATTAGAAAAATTGGTGATTTCTAGTTTTGGGATAAAAATTGATTTTTGACCAATTTTGGCGGTCCGTAACTCGGTCCACAGAGTTCGGAAATTCTTCAAAAATGGATTATTATGAAAGTTTATTCAAAGATCTTTCCAACAGTTCAGAAATGGTTGAAAAAGAAATTTTGTAGAAGAAGTTATGTGTGTTGGAAGTTTGGGGTTTGAAAATGTAATTCTGCAGCTTTTTTAACTTAGTAAAATTTTTGGCAGAACACTCACTCACGCGTATGCGTGGCCGACACGCACGTGTCGTTTTCAAATATTCGCTATCCACGTGTGCGCCTGGCCGATGCGTACGCATCAATGAGCTAAATCAGTTGTCCAGCCAAAATTTCCGAGAGTTATGCCGGAGTTGTGCTGGTTTTGTGCCTGGGGCACAAAACGCACCCACGCGTACGCGTGGCTAACGCACAGGCATCACTTGGCTTTTCTCCCATCCACGCGTGCGCATGGGGGACGTGTACGCGTCACTGTATCTTGCTGCCTTCCACGCATGCGCGTGGGGGACACGCACACATGACCCTGTTTTCACCCCAAAGCTGATTTTGAGTTTTCAAAGCCGAATTTCAGACTTCTAAATCTCCATTCTCACCCTTTATTTCCTAAATACTTATAGTATGTCTAGCGATGGGAATAGGCTAGGAGATGTGGTAACTTGTGGATGAAGTAAAAGGAGAATTAACGATGAGTTATGATTAATGATGACTGTATGAGTTGCTGAGGGTGATGATGGAAGTGCGGTGTATGCCGTGAGCCAAAGGGCTGTATTTGATAATGATTATTGGTTGGTTATGGGGTATGTCATGAGCCGGATGGCTATGATAAATATTGATTTATGGATGGAAATGGAAATATGGTTTTGAATGATTATTTTATCTTGAGCTCTCTTTCTCGGAAGTGCGACCCTAGAGAGATGGAGGAAGGTGAGGATCCCTTTCCTTGTTCCTCCTGGTATTGTAAAATCGCCCCCAGCGAGATGGTAGGAGGTTAGGATCCTCTCCTTGGTTCCTTCTAGGCATATGAGAACGTACCTCCTGAGTAGATGCAAGGGTTGTGGTTGCGCCCCACTTGCTCCAGGTTGGTTAGTATAGAGGCTCCCCGGATGGACGCAAGGGTTGTGGTTTCGCCCCCATTTGCCTCGGGTCATTGTTTGAGAATTGGTAATACTGGAGTGTGATTATGAGTGAATGTGTATTTGTGATACCTGAATAGTAGCAAGGGTTGTGGTTCGTTCCACTTACTCCAGGTTAATGTTTGAAATTTGATAATAATGATGATTGATTAAGGAAGCTTTAACATGTAGCGAGTATGCTGGAGATTCATATATGATTAATGAACGAATGTGACAAATGAATAATGTGGGAAAATGTTGAATGTGAGTATGCTTGTGTTTTCTCTCTGGTTGTAAGGGCGACATGGTGCAGATACCCTCTAATGGCAACATGGCGCAGATACCCTCTAATGGCGACAGGGCGCAGATACCCTCTAATGGTGATAGGGCACATATTCCCTCTAATGATATTAATGCACAATAGAGAGACTGTGTCCGGGTTAGCTACCGGACACGTCGGGTTGGCTTGATAACCGACAGATGATATCATCAGCCATAGGACAGGCATTCATCATTTGCATATGTTTGAATTATTTGGGTTTTCCTATTTATTTTGGATTGCTATATCATATATGTTATGTTACCTGATTATATGCTACTTGTTCTACTTGTACTTTAATTGTGTATTACTTACCTGTATTGCTTGTATTTGTACAACTGAGAGGTCCCTCATGCTGGTGTCGGTGGACGCTGAGGGCTGTTCTTGATGAGATGAATTGATGATGTGATTGAATAATGATGATGATTATTGAATGAGATAATTTGAGCTCCCTGGGTGGACGCAGTGAAGTGAATTCACTTGCTCCAGGTGAGGATATGATGTATAGATATAGAATTGTTGAGACAGAATAACTGGTGATGGTTTTGTTTATGACTCTGATTTTGATTCGTTGGAGAGTTAGAGAGAGTTGAGGAGCATGAAAGATATGAATTAGATTTAGCATTTCCTTATGTCAGTTGCCTATTTATGGATTAGCGAGAACATAGAGTGAATGTTTGGTGAACGGAAGTTTAGGATGCTTAGTGAGTTTTTATTACAATGCATTGTATTTATTTGGCACTTTTACCGTACTGGGAACCCATGGGTCGGAGGTTCTCATTCCGTATATATCTCTTGTTTTTCAGATACAGGTCCAGGTGCTCAGAAGTGAGCTGTGGTTCATCTGAGAGATGGTAAAGTTCTTTATATTCTCTGCTTTATTTTTTGCTTAGAATCTCTCCACCTTTATTTGGAAAGGCTTATATTATGTATTGAACTCTTTTGAATTTGCCTATAGAGGCTCTTATGTTTCTTTTGGGAGAGATTAGGAGATACTGTTATCAACTACTTTCATATTGTATCCTAGCCGACCTAAACTTCGTGGGTCATGACAAGTAGCTATTTACTAATGTTATATATCTATAGATTATCCTTCTCTTACTCTCCTTCATACCTTTATCTGTATATCGTTTTTGACTTCACGCTTTATCTTTTAGTTATCGATGCATGAGTGATACGTCTTCGCAATTTTATTTTACTCCATTTTCAAGCTTCTCGATTAATACTCCTTTCAATTTTATTTATACTCATGTATTATAAATGCACTTGAGAGTCGTACCACCGTAATATGATTGGCTTATGACTCGAGCATAAGGATTTGAATATTAGGGAGTTACAAAAACTGATTTAGTTTTCTAATAAGATTTAAAAGTAGTCCTTAGGTCGAATTATATGTCACATATTCAAGTTAGTCTTATCCGATGAAATCTTTAGAAGAAAAACACAAATTTCAAAAGTTGTTCTAATCTGAATTATATGTCACTTATTCAAAATTAGAGTGATTGTAAATTATGCATGTGTTGTACACTAATTGAACCACTATTTCTAGCCAAATTCAAATAGTCATGTGAAAGAGTTTTTAAGCTTTAATTCAAATATAAAAAATTTCAATTATAATAAAAGAATTCAAAAGGCATTAGCATATCTTCTGATACCACTAATCCGAATGAAAAACGAATAATTTAATCATGAAATAGATAAATACAAGTCTTCAAAATAAAATAAATTTAGATTAATAACCCATAAAAAATATAAACAGAGCTCCTAACCCTTTGACAGAGGATTAGTTACCCATAAAAAAGTGAAAGAAAAACAAGAAGACATGATGAGGAATGGAATCCTCCTCTCTGTGAACTAAGTTCACTTATTTATATCCTAATTTCTAGAATTCAATTTTAAACTATCCTTGTAATACCCTAATTTTCAGTATGTCATGATTGTACCAAAAGTGAGACGTTATTGACCTGTTTTCCTTATTTACTATTTAATATTGAGCCTTTAGTTCGATATCGCGTTTCAATTTTTAAAAAAATTTTAGAAAATTATTTTTAGTAATTAAAATCACATATAAAAAATTTTCAAATGATAATAATCACATAATTATTAATAATAATAGATGTTATACAATTAAATTCAACATAAAACTCAAATACAATACCTATCCCTCTGGATAAAATAAAAAAGCTAAAGCAACAAGGGCGATGGAACTCTATAAAAACAATAGGAATCACAAGTAAATCTACTAATCGTCCACAGCTTCAAACTGAGTCTTCGAACCTGTGTCACTGAAAGGGTGAAAGATTTTGGGGTGAGAACAAACCACACGTTCTCAGTAGGGAATGGGAATGCCATAAACGTAATGATTAAGATGCAAGTAATTAACTTTACTTAATAAAACTATTTTTTTATCAAACCTTTGAAAATACTTTTACATTTTATTTTAGATAATTAATTACTTTTCTTTAAATTTCTAAAACTCAACAGATTTTAATCACAAAACTTATCATACCAACTATCTCTTAGCTACCTAATTAATACTTAGTCACAACAACAGTTATTAATCACCTCAATACGTTCACAAATCAATAGCACAAGTAAGGGATCCAATTCAACTCACAAACAAGTCGCAATAAGACACACAGCACAATTACAAAGAAGTAATACAATCAAACACAACCAAATGCATATGCGCAAACAATATGATTCATGCCTGTTCTTAGCGCAGGCCATGAGCTCATGCATCGGTTGTCTACCCGCAACCCGATGTTGCTGGCGGCGAACCCAAATATGGTTTCTTTACTGTGCCAGTTAGCCCTCATCATAATAATATCGTAATGTGTATCACAGTAAGAAACAGTGCTATCAGTTAGGTGAACATTCTCGCATTAGCATCCTCAGGCTATCAGTTAGGCGGGCCCTTTCACATTAGCAATTTGGCACAATGCCCATTCACATTTTATTTTCATGAATCATAATCTATTTCATTTATTTATTTCACTCATGACTTTTCATTTTCTTTTTTTCATTTTACCTCCACATCACCGATTACATACTCATATTTCCGCATCTCCATTTTATTAAACGTACCTCCGCATCACCGCTTAACTATACATACCTTTGCATCACCTTATTTATTATTCACTTATCATTGCCTCAAGTTTCTAGACTGCCAAACTTCTTTATCGTTTAATAAAAATCCCTTTCCTTAATAAACCGAACTCAAGTTATTACTTAAAAAAGACTCCCTTCTCAAAAGATAGGATTTAAAATATTATACTTTTCTTAATAAATTAAATTGAAAACAAAACTCTTTTCGTAATAAATAGAAATCAAATAATATTCTTAAATTAGATTTGCCTTTAAATAACACTTTAAATAAAATTTTAGAGTTTTATAAAAACTTCGGCATCATTTTCTCAAAAAGTCGGACTATGCCACCCTTCCAGGGTACCTACCAAACCATTTTCAACTCTCAAAATCATTGATAAATCCAAAAAACCATATCCATTATCAAAACATTTGTAAATCTGAAAGCTAACCAGGTTCAATATTAAAATTATTTTTAATTCTCTATTCATTACCAATAAATCAAATCAACATTTTCTCAAACTCTTTCTAATGGTTTTAAACCCAAGCCATTCTTTACCTTAGAAGTATAAATCAAACTTTTCAATATTAAATCTTTTTCTCAATATGTGTAAATATGAAAACCTAATTTTTTTTAACATAGAAATATTTCTCAAAATAAGCTTATAAATCTGATTTTCAAATCAAAATCACCTTTTTGTATATTTTTTTACAAAAACTTGGACACAACTTCCCTTTTATCATTCGACTTCACCACCCTTACGGGCTCTTTCATTCTCTCAACAATTCACTAATCCGATCCCACAAACATCAATACAGCATGATTCTTAATAATCAACCTACTTTAACTCAATTTAATAACCAACAGCTCACTTCAACATTCAATACCACAATATCCAAATCGAATTAGCATATTCAAAAAACAATAATTTCCAAATTATTGCAACAGTACTCACTATTGTTAAATAATCTCAAATCGACAACCACAATTCAACACGTTCTCATCAATTAGTAATACAAAACTCTCGTAAATTATTTACAATTAATTAATAAGCCTTTTGGGCATTCTTAAATTAAAAACTATTGATTTTAAAATAGACCCCTCCTGGATGTCGGAATTGTATAATTTAACACAACAATCCCTGCTTAGTCTAAACTGGCAGCAGCAGCAGTGATTTCAACTAGGGGTGGCAAGCGGGGAAGCCCGCCCCGCCCCGCCAGAAGCCCGCCATTTGGCGGGCTGGCCCGCCCCGCCCCGCCTAGTGAGGCGGTCCCAGAATCCTAGCCCGCCCCGCCTAACGGCGGGCTGGCGGGCCGGCGGGCTAAGCCCGCCAAATATCCTCTTTTTTTTTTTTTTTACTTTTAACTATTAAATAATATATATAAAGATATAAAAAAATTTCTTTTGTTTTTTACTTTTAACTATTATAATTTCTAAAAGTATAAACAAATTATAATTTTTGTATTCACAAACATTAAAAGTCTTTGTAATTATAAATATTGTTTCCAAAGCAAAATAAACATAATCCAAAACATAATTAACAATATTGTCTTTAAAACAAAACAAACATAATCTAAAACACCCAATTTTCATCTTCATTCTCTTGTAAGTTGGGTTGGGGAAGTTGGGTTTTGGTAAAAAAAATTATAAAAATACCCCTTGCTAAAAAAAGACTAAGCCCGGCGGGGAAGCCCGCCCCGCCCCGCCAAAGCCCGCCAAAACCAGCGGTTTAAGCGGTGCGGGTTAAGCGGGCTTTTGCTATTTGGCGGTCCCAATTTTCCAGCCCGGCCCGCCTTTTTTGGCGGATTACGCGGGCCGGCCCGGCGGGTTTAGGCCCGTTTGCCACCCCTAATTTCAACGCAATCCCGTAGCAACAACATTCAGTAGTTCCAAATAAGGGCAGCAGCACCGAGTAATGACAATAATGACTCTGGTAAATTAAATGGATCAAAACTAGCTGCGTAAATAAAATGGCACAGAGAAAAATCAAGACGATCTTACCCATGATCTTACCAAAATGAAAAGTGGTAGCTACAACGTCTCCCACTACAATCAATTAGCAGCAAGGACACAACCTGGTTCATCAGCAACAACGACAGTAACTGCGAGCTCCGGAACACTGATAGTAACAGCAGCAGCAGCAGAGGTCTCCATCGCCACCTTCTTCCTTTCCTTGCTCGGGTTCCTCCCTGCGGTGAACCCAACAGCAGCAACAATGTGCCTTAGCAACAATAGTGGTAATAACCCCCTTTGGCTTCAGGCTCCACGGCGGTTTGGCTTTGCGAGTGGCGGCTTCGATTGACGGCAGCGGCTCCAGAAGCATCGATAAGGCACGTCAGAGGTAGCAATGGAGTAGAATAGCGACAAAACCCAGCCTCCATCCTTTGTCAATCATCGAGCGCTCTCTCCTCTCTACCTCGGCTCAATGACGGTGACAGTTTTGCAGCGAATCTTTGTCGACGAGGCATGGTGGCGTAGGACGCAGCTTGACGGCGGCAATTCGTGGGGAGGGCGACGGCAAAATAGCGAGGCGACGATGAAGAGTTCGGCCTCTCTCTCTCTCTCTCTCTCTCTCTCTCTCTCTCTCTTCCCTTCGTCGGCGATGCGACGGTCTTGGCAATGCGGTGGTGGTGCACGACGGTGGCGGTGTGACAGCGTGGTACCCTCCTTCTCTCGGATCTCTTCTCCGTGCTCTCCCTTTCCTCTTCCCTAACCCCGGTTCTTCCCACTCTTTCCTTCCCTTTCTTTCTTTTCTTTCTATTGTTTGCTGAGATATATGGGAAAGGGGATGGCAGTGGGTGAGTGGATAGTGAGGAAGAGATGAGCATGGCTCACTAACAAGTGAACAGGTGGGGGTACGTGTGGGTGAATTGGGTAATAGGGTTAGGGTTGGTGAAATTAGGGTTTAAAATTCGGGATTTAGGGTTTGAATAGAGTTTTAATTTAAAACCAGATTTAATCTAATATAATAAATTTTAAGAATACTACTTATTTTTTAAATTACCAATTATTTTTAATTAAATACTTCTAATTTAAAATTATAGATAAATAAATAAATTTTTCTTTGTTTATAAAATAAGGTTCGAAACTAAATATTCAATATAAAATTTTCATTATTTCTCAATTATTAGAACTTCAAATTATAATTAAGAAATTACTCGATTTATATGTAAAAATCTCCAAAAATATAATCTTGATTAAATAGAGTAAATCGTAAAATAACTTATTATTTAATTTTCGAAAATCCGGAGTCTTACAATCCTAATCTTATCTCTCGGAGAGAAAGATAAGATAACTACTCACTGACTTTAATTTCAAATTCAAAAATAATAATTCAAATCTAATCCTAACAACCAAATCTCTTATATTTCCTGAAAGAATTAATAACTAATCTTTCTAGAGTCTTCAATATTTTGAATGTGATTAAGGCTTCTAATGATGTGGATTATTAAACTTGGGCCTTAATGTTGCATCTTGATAGTTGTAATTATGTTTAATCTGGACTTGTATTCAATAATATTGGGCAAAAAGTCCAAAATTCACCTTCCAGGATGCACACATACACCGGACGTGGAGCATAGGCCGCTAGGCATGCATGAAGCTGCATGAGAGTCCGTCGGGCATGGGAGGAGGCCGCTGGGCATGGGGATCATCCGCTGGGCGTGCGTGGAGCCCATCCGCCAGGCATGCATGTTGTCCGCTAGGCGTGGGAGTTGGTCTGTCAGGCATACACCATTTTCTTGTTTCTTAGGGCACTCTTTCTCTTCCTTATGCCATGCGTTTGCTGTCTTTATGTTTTTTTATGAAAAAGCTTTGAGTTTTGCTGGTTTTTGAGCTAAAAATCCTTGAAAACATAAAAATAATATTCCAACTCCAAATATTTAATTATTTATTAAATTCTATTAGAAAACATAATAAATTTGATTAAATCTAAGAAAATGAAACAGAAAAGAACTTAAAAATCACTTCAGATGACATGTTATCACACACCAGATTAGGACTTGGATGCTCAACACCTTATGGTTGGGACATATAGACAGTTTCATTAACTATCCGTTGAGAAAAGCATTATGAAAATCATATTGCTTGATTCTCCATTCCTTGGATAATGCTATGTTGATCATAATCTTAATGGTCATAGGTTTTATTTTTGAAGAAAAGACTTGATAAAATCTATTCTAGTTGTTTGAATATATCCACGAATCACTAATCATGCCTTATTTTTAGTTACCTCTCCCTTAAATCTTTTCTTTACTATAAAAATCTACTTTTAAGTCACTATCTTTTCATTTAGAGAAGGTTCAAATAGAGACCATGTATTATGATAAAGAAGGGCTTTGTACTCAGTAATCATAACATTTTTCTACAATAGTGATTGTAAAGCCAATTTAATATTTTTTGGGATAAAATTAGTAGAGGATGAAGTATGAGTGCAGAGACTGATCTGATTAATTTTAGGCTTGAGATTACCAATTTTGGACCTTGTGAGAATGTTATGAGTGATACCTAAGGTTGATTGTGATGCTGGTTGAGATGAATCACCATATAGTGTAATTTGAATACCATAAATTTGAATTAGACCATTATTTTGAGATTGTTGATTTGGATTTGTATTGTAGTCTGTTTGAGTTTCTAATGCTTGTGATGGACTTGATTCATTGTTAATAGAAGTAGTATAGATACTAAATGGAATAAAATTTGTAAGATTTAGGGAGGGTAGGGGGAGTGTTAAAATTACTGGTAGCATTTCAGTATTAGATACATTATTTGAAGTTTCTACTTTTTGTGAATTAAAGAAAAAAGAAGCTGGAAAAATAATCTCATCAAACAGTATATCTCTATATATGGTGATTTTTCCTTCCTTTGTTAAGCATTTATATCCTTTTTTATGTAAAGTATCCAAGAAATATACAAGCTTGGACCTTAGTTTAAGTTTATGTTGATTATAAGATCTTAAATGAGGATAACGTAGACAGCCAAAATTTTTTAAAAAACTATAATTAGGAACACTACCAAATAAAAATCCAAAAGGATATATATTATTAGGAGTGATTGTAGACATATGATTGATCAAATACACTTTTGTTTCAATAGCTTCATCATGAAATTTTGAAGGAAGAGCATCAGTAGCAAGAAAAGACAAACCAGTTTCTCCTACATGTCTATATTTCCTCTCAGCTAAATCATTTTATTGAGGTGTGTGAGGACATGTTAGTCTGTCTATAATGCCTTCACTAACAAGAAACTATTTGAAAGCATTTGAGAGGTATTCACTACTATTATCAATTCGTAATGCTTTTATAGAATATCCTAACTGCTTCTCCATAGCTAATTTATACTGTTTAAACACAGATAGAACTTATGACTTGTTATATATCATGTAAATGCTAGTATACCTTGAATCAACATCAGTGAAAGACACATAATACCTGTATTTGTTTAATAAAAGAAGAGGTGTTGGACCCCATACATCAGAAACAATTAACTCAAGGGGTGTATGATAAACAGAATCATAATATGCATAAAAGTAGCTTGTGAGACTTACTAAACAACAAGATTCACACAAAGAAGAATTTGATTGAATTTTATTCTTTAGTAATTGAGAATTATTAACAATGTTTTGTACAATAAACATAGTAGGGTGACCAAGTCTCTTATGATATACATCTTAAAATACACTTTTGAGAGGTAAAACAGAAGCAGACATAACAGATGGAATTACTTTAGGAATTTCAAACTTTCTCAAATTGGTACAAGACATTTTTATCACTGCCTCGGAGAAAAACCTCCTTAGTGTTAGGATTTGGTTGAATTAGTCTCACATTGCTTAGGATAGCAAATGGAGTGGGTGGCCTAGGCTATAAATATGAGGCTAAGTTCTCCATGTTTTTTGCATCAGTTGGAAACACTTAAAGCTTGTATCTGACTTTTTTTCCTCTATACTCTTTGATTAGAGAGTGTTGTGAGGTGTAGTTAAATATTTGCTTTGAGAGAGTGGGTGTACTGGGGTGCCGGTGTTAGAGAGAAAGAAGTCTATGTGTTGTAACAATTTTCACATAGTGATATTCTCTGGTTGTCATTTGACAACGGCCGTGATTTTTTTCTCCAGTAATTGGGGTTTTTCACGTTAAATTCTTGTGTTGTGATTGTGTCTATTTTATTTCTCTATGAAAGGTATTTTCTCAAGGGGGAATGGTGTATTATTCCCAACATGTGGTATCAGAGCTCGATTCGGTGGAATTTATTCTTAGTATGCTCTGTGGTTGCAGCCTAGTCTGACCTTCCACATCAGAAAAGAATTTTGTCCTGTGGCTTGAGGTTGATCTTTGGTTGCTGTTGTTGTTGCTGGAAGGCAGTGTGACACTATGATAGTGTAGTTTGGAAAGGTTCTGGCTAAGGAAAGACTTGGTATTTAAGTGTGTCCATTGTGACCCACCTCTCTTTCCTGGGGACCCTTCCTAGTGCACGGTCTACAGTTGAGTTATACTATTTCAGTATACGGTTGCAACAATGTCAGGATATTCAAGTGCTGTGAAGCTTGAAATAGAGAAATTTGATGGAAGAATCAATTTTGGCTTGTGGCAAATACAAGTCAAGGATGTGTTGATACAATCAGGTTTGCACAAGGCGTAGAAGATAAGAAGTATCCTCATGGTATTGCTGCACTGCCATGGATAAGGATAAGTTGTGGCAATCGGGTCCACAATTGCACACGGGCATTGGTTGGCGAATGCAAGGTGTGTGGCGGAGTTATGTCGATGACTGAAGAACTTCCAGGAAAAGCCAATTTGAAAGTTGCACCATGAATTTTCAGCAATGTTTCGATCTGTACCAAGGCGAAATGCTTGGAGTGGTCTAATTCCAAGTGAGTATACTTTCATGGTGGAGTATGATAGTTCTCTGAACTATGATTGTCGATATAGACAATGGCAGCAAAGAATTGTCGGTGTTGACTATGGAAGCTAAAGATGTGTGACTATTTCAATCAAGGTGGAGATTGTTAGGATTTGGTTGAATTAGTCCCACATTGCTTAGGATAGCAAATGGAGTGGGTGGCCTAGGCTATAAATATGAGGCTAAGTTCTCCATGTTTTTTGCACCAGTCGGAAACACTTAAAGCTTGTATCTGACTTTTCTTTTCCTCTATACTCTTTGATTAGAGAGTGTTGTGAGGTGTAGTTAAATATTTGCTTTGAGAGAGTAGGTGTACTGGGGTGCCGGTGTTAGAGAGAAAGAAGTCTATGTGTTGTAACAATTTTCACATAGTGATATTCTCTAGTAATTGGGGTTTTCCACGTTAAATTCTTGTGTTGTGATTGTGTCTATTTTATTTCTCTGATTGAAAGGTATTTTCTCAAGGGGGAATGGTGTATTATTCCCAACACTTAGTAGCCTCCGATTTAACCAACACAAAATCAGGCCGGAATAAAAATAAACACAATTATCTCTAGCAAATCTACACTACAAGAAAAATGTTAAATACCATCAAATTTTCTGTCGGATTTACTGTCGCATGTTAGAAGCGATTTTACCATCAGATTTACCAGTGGCAAAGGAGTGAAATTCATCAAGTCAAAAGGTTACCGGCGGATTTAGGTTTCTAACAGTAAATTCACCGGTAATCATTGAAGGAAATAATAAAAGAATAGGTGCGAAAACTAAAGGCAAATTTACCATCGGATTTATCCGACGATAAACCCATTTTGTGAAACGCTACATTTTGGCGCACTGGAATACTTTATCGTCAGATTTATCCGCTGTTAAATTTGATCTAAATTCAAAAGGTGCGACCCTTCTCCCGCATTTTCGAAAATGCCCTTCTCTCTTTACCACTCTCCTCTCTCATCTCTCTCCCCTGCAACTACCTCTGGCGGCCCCTTTGACCACCCTCCGCCAGAGCTGACCACCTCTATTATCTTCCAAAGACTGCTGGATCGGAGTCGCATGGATCCTGTTTCGTCATCTCAAATGGAGTTGCTCTCTTTGCCTCTACCACCGTTAGAAGAGCTGTTGTCACCGTTCTCTTTGTCGCTGGAGCTGCGTCTCTCCTCTTTTGTCCAAATAGGTTGCCCTTATTCCTCTCCCTAATTCAACTTGTTTTTATTTTCTTTCAATAAAAAAATCCTAACTCTCTTTTTGAACTATCATTCAATTTGGTTTTCGTACCACCGCGTTATCGTCGCTGCTACTACGCCAGAAAAGTATGCATACTCTAATTTTTACGTTAAATTTTGATTAATGGATTATATTTAATTGGGATATGTTTAATTTAATTGTGGATAAAATAAATATAAATATTATATTTAGCATGGATGGGGATTTTTTTAAAATAAATAAGATAAATATAAAAATTATAAATATACACATGTGTATAAGGTTTCTGTTCAAAGAGAGAAAGAGAAGAAAAGAAAAGTGATACGGGAAGATTGATTGAAAGATAGTATTCATTCATGTGTTAACATTGCACAGAGATAATGCTTTTATGTGTTAACATTGTACATAGATGCTTTTAAAATAGTGACTAAATCAAGATTAAAGAAATTGAACTTAAAGAAACTAAAGTAACCATCTGTTATAATAATTTCTATAACCAGTAACTTATTTAACTAACTAACTAACTAATGAAAGTACTAATATATCTTTAAAACATGTTGGGGTATTTATTTTTTTACACTTTATTACTTATCCCATCTTTAAATAGGATGATTTCATAATAAATGTATCTCGTTTTGGAGAAGACGAAATCTGTAAAGAATAATAACATCATATTTAATCTGCAAATCAGATAAAACACTAAATACGCTGTTGTTATTCTTATTTCTTACATATTTTGTCTTATGCAAGGATGAGATACATTATTTATTTATTATTGTTGTTGTTGTTTATTTTTTCTTTCTTTTTTATTGCTCTTGCTTTTTTATTTGTTTTGTATATTTTTTTATTTTCTCTGTTCTTGTTCTTGTTCATTTAATATAGCAAAGAAAAGTTGGTGATGATGATGCGGAAGAAGAAAAAAATATGAGAAGAAGATGCAAAAAAAAAGGAAAAGAAAAAAGAGAAGATGCAAGTGAAGCAAAAAATACAAATGATAAAAAAAGAAGAATAAGAAATTAGTTAATTTTTCCTTTGTCTTTGGGTTTTCTCTGTTAGCACCGACCTAATAGAGTTACTCCAAGAGAGTAGCGTTATTTTTGTTTTCTTGCCAAATTGAGATCGTCTCACTTTGCTTGTTGTTTTTCTTCAGTTTGTGTGGTTTATCTCCTCGTCTGTAGATGGCAGAAATTCCTTCACAATCAGATTATCAAGATATCACTAATAACCCCACCACCAACACAACCTTGCAAACTAATAGAGACCAGGTTTTAGTTTCTAATGACGACCCAAAAATTATAGAATATGAGGACAGTGGTGTACAGGCGAGGGTAGCAAAATGCAATCTAAGTCTCATAGGAAAGCTCATTATAGAAAAATCTATTTTTTCTACCACCATATAGACAGCTATGAATAATGTTTGGAGGAAATCAGCTAGCTTTAGTATGATTGAATTAGCACTACAAATATATCAATTTTTCTTCTAAAATGAAACTAATTTAAAATGAGTTCTTCGTGGTTCACCTTGGCTGTTCCGTAATGAATGGTTACTACTTACTAGATGGGTAAGGAATTTCAACGTTCACATACCGGCCTTCAATAGTGTAGAACTCAAACTACAACTCTGGAACCTGCCAGAACATTGCAAAACCACCACACTAGGAACCAAAATTGCTGAATGCCTTGGTGAGGTGAAGGAGTGTAAAATGTTTACGACAAGACTGGGTCGAGGTAGTTTTTTGAAAGTCACGATACATATAGAGATATTGTAACTAGTCAAAAGTGGGGCATTCCTGGGAAATAAGACGTATGGTCGTACTTTGATTAAGTTCCGATATGAACGGCTGCCCACTTTTTGCTACTATTGTGGTCTAATTGGTTATGATGAAAATAATTGTGCCCAGGCAGATCTTAAGGATCCAAATCAACCCGACAAAAAGGAGCTTGGGCTATGGATACGAGCTGATATGATTAGAACTCTAGTAGAACAATCGGACAAGCCCGGGACATTCAAATTCGGAAGCAGCTGTAGAGCAGCCCTGCCAGAATCAATGAAAATCATTAGCTAGAATTTCCGTGGACTTCGAAATCCATGGGCATTGAGAGCTCTCAACAAGCTCTTAACACAACAAGTTTCCATCCTTGTATTCCTTATAGAAACAAGGAAAAAATAGTTGAGTTAAATCTGATTCATGGCAAAGGAGGTTCGCACAATATTTTGGGAATTAACTGTGAAGGAGACGGGAGACAATGATCAAGGGGATTAATATACAAGAACATTTAGACCGAGCAGTAGCGACTATTGATTGGAAAAAGGCTTTTTCCAAAGGTGGCGTACGTCATTTGAACCAATATTGCTCAGATCATTATCCTATTATAGTTGACATGGAAGGGGCACAAAAGCAAAAGAGAAAGTGGCCATACTTGTTTTGGTTTGAGGAGGTTTGGTTACAAAAGGAGGAATGTAAAGAAGTTGTTAAGCGAGCTTGGATTGGGAGACAAGGACACCTGGCGACAACTATAACAAACTGTGGTAGTGCACTTCAGGAGTAGGAATGACATAATTTCAGCCAACTCTCGATGGACATACAACAAAACCAGCAACTTTTGGCTCAACTTACAACTCTTCCATAAATAGAAGATATTTTACAACAAATAAGAGATATCCAGGCCAAGTTAGATGAACTACTACTTCACGAAGAAATACAGTGGTCTCAACGATCCTGAGCCACGTGGTTGAAAGCCGGTTATAGAAATACAAGGTTCTTTCACTGGAAGGCATCTCAACGAGTAAGAATGAATCAGATTGACAAAATAGTAGATGATACCGGGATTGTATATGAGGAAGAAGCAAAAATCGAAGAAGTAATGGTTAATTTTTTTGAAACCCTCTTTAGGATAGAAGGAGTCTCAGAACTACAGAAGGCAGTGAAAGTAGTATGGGACAGAATTTCTCACCATTCACAAGAGAAGAGGTGAAAACAGCACTGTTTCAAATGCATCCCACCAAGCCTCTAGGACTAGATTGTTTGCTAGCACTTTTCTATCAGCAAATGTGGGACATAGCTGGCAATGAAACCACACGTTGGGTTTTACATTTTTTGAATGAAGAAGGGGACCCATCAAATCTAAACAAAACTAATATTTGTCTGACCCCAAAATCATAACAACCGATGCATCCCAAAGAGTTTTGGCCTATTTCATCTGTAACATGTTTTTCAAAGTAGAAA